>NC_136911.1:18855904-19455904 GCF_949606895.1 Notothenia rossii | reverse complement strand
AGAAAAGAAACAAATGTGTTTCTTTCTTTTAGCTCTATTATTGCTTCACCATGGCATTCAGTGTTTTGGTCCATATATGATTTAAATTAGAAAAAGTCATGTATTTAAAGAAGTTGACAAGATAAATATCATTGAATAAAAATGCAATGTGCCGTATAAGCGTCTTAGTTTGAGTTTTGATTCCTCACAGTCCGCACTGTTACACTGTGTCTGAAAGCTCTCGACCCTCACCTTGCTGCGGGGGAAGCTGCTCAGACAGCAGGGGCATTCGTTCTTGAGGACACGCCTGATGAAGTCCTTGTCTTGGGACTCCTTCACGGCCTGCACCACGTCCTCCAGAGTGTAGGTGGCGTCTGGCTCCTGCAGCAGCGAGAGGACCAGCTCGCAGCGCCCCCAGCTGGGCAGCTCGTACAGCGCCAGCAGACGCCTGCACATCCTCTGCGGAGAGATTCAAGAGCATGACATGAAGACATGTGATTTACTGGAAATGCTCACTGAATGCCCTCAGGTGTTTTGCAGCCTAACCGGTTTGTCCGGGTCTGAAGGATCTATTGGCGGCTCAGCCTGGTTGGCCCAGATTCGCCGGTGGAAAGGCTCCAACAGGGGGCGCTGCAGCAGAGACAGAGCCCCCTTCACCTCTCCTCCACTCAGCCGCAGGGCCTCCTCACACTGCAGCGCGTCTCTGAAGCCCAGAGAGTGCAGCTCCTTCATCTGTAACACGCAGAGAGAAAATCGGATTCGTTTCATATGAACGTTATCTCTTTCTCTCTCCAGGAGACAAACTGTGTGTCTCCCAAAAGAGACACAAAGTTTGCTGGTTAAGGAGGGTTTGACAACACTCCTACACATCACTCCCAACTCAGCACAGGCCGCCTTTGTTCTGTGTTATCGTTCAAGGTCATAAAACCAGGAGAGGAGTCCGGTTTTCTCAGGCTTTTTATTTGACCTCTTTGCAGTCACTGAGTACGGTATATGTATTTGACAGTGGCGAACCGTGTCTATCACAACTGGAACTTCTGTAGACACACACCCCCCGAAGCTGCCCCCCCCCCCTTCGCGGAATTATAATGTCCGTCTTTTCATTGAATCGTCGTCTTGAAAAAGGGTACTCACAACAATTCCGCAACAACTTCATCTTCACCTGTTGCACGTTAAAAACAATAAAACGGCATGAATTGCTTCGTCGCATCTAGATCCTCTGTCTCGAGCCAGTTAACTAGCGGGCCTTCTAGAATACCCTGGAACCGAGGGAAACTCTGAAAGAATACGCCCATTGGCTACAAATCAATATATGATTGGTTGATCAAACTGTCAGTCCAAACGTACGCTCTCATTCAGTGCGAGGGCCAGGGCGTTCTATCAAGGATGTAGAATACCTTGGTTGAAGCATGTTCTACCCAGAGACCCAGAACAAGATCTGATTGGTCGCTTTCTTTTCTAACACAAAAACAATGAAATGCGTAGTGCATGGTCCGAGAAGGACAAACAAATCAACGTAACAATGTAACATTACAGATCAACAACACATATACCATTCTCATTTATTCATTTTATTACATTTTATTTCTATAATTAAATCGATTTTTTGTTTGTTTTATCTGAGTGTTCCAGGGTATTCTCTGAATACCTTGAAGGCCCTGACGGTTCGCCACTGGTATTTGATATTTGACTGTAGCCAAACATAAATGATGGTTGTTACTAAGGAGATAATATTCAATGATGTTCTTAGATTCTACAGGGTCAGAAATCAGATATAAAAAGGAGCAATAACCAGCAAGCTTAGTTTTGGTTGCCGGTCAAACCCAGTTATGTTATCAGTTCCAGATTTCATTAAACATAGGATATTAATAATATGTTTAATAAAGGCATAGGGATCTCAAATGACAGCTTAAACGTATCATCCTCCAGCAGGAACACATCTTTTGAATATACTGTGTTTAAGAGTCATTTTTAATATTCCCACCTTGGCTCGTCTGTCCCTCAGCAGCTGTCTCACAGCCTTGTCTATGTCTCCTCCTGCAGACAGCCAGGCCAGCTTGGCCTCGGCTCTGGACAGCTTCACACCTTCTCCTGCGACGCTCTGCCCGCCGTGCTCCTCGTGCTCCTCCTGCTCCTCCTGCTCCTCCTGCTGCTCCTCCTGCTCCTCCTCACCCACTTTCTTCTCCGCGGGTTGCTGAACGGAAGCAGCCATGGCGCAGATTTGGTCGAGCAGGTGAGGCAGCTCTGACGCCAGCCAATCACAGGGGTTGGTGCTGCTGCCGCCGCACAGGCCGATGGCTGCGTACACCTCCTCAGCACTGATGTCGCGCTTTTCTGCTTCCTACCAAGGAGAAACAGAGCGAATCTGGTAGTTTTATTTAATCCCTGCAAATAATTTCAAAACTGAAGGTGAGGATTTGCTGCTTTTCCCTGTTTTAATATATAGAGTAGACCAGGGTTCGGCAACCCCTGGTTACGGTGCCGCATGCCAATGGTGGCACGCGCCACCGTAACCAGTGGCACAAGTGGAATAAGTGTGCAAAATATTTAAACATTATTTTCGGATCCTGAACGTCTCCCCTGCAGAAGGAAGCCATGCACGCAACGCAGCCTTGCTCTCTTTAACTCCAGTCGACTTGCTGCTGCTTTCTTACGTGGTGAAACGATCAGGGGTGAAGTGCTGCCGGAGCGCGCCCCCGCACTTCACAAATTGCAGTACCCATAAGGAGCTGTACAAATGCCGCAGTTTTTGCATGGCTGTATCTTTAGTTGAAAGCCCAGTGAATAACATGCTACACAGGGGCGGACCGGCCATGTGTGTGTTCTGGAGAATCACAGAACGGACGGTCGTCATTATTATTATGCCGTTTAAACCAATTATTTAAATGTGTTTAAACCGCATCATGTAAGTTGCGCTGACAGGTCCACACACTGCTTCCCTGCAGCGAGGCTCCCCCCGCCCTCCTGTTGACAGTTCACGATCGTCGGCACACTGATCAACATTTTTTTTTTAAATGGCAAAAAGGTTGCCGACCCCTGGAGTAGACTATCTTCGGGGCTTTGGACAGTTTTTGGGGGGGAAATGGGAGATGCATTTGTGTTGACATACTCTGATCTGCTTGAGGAGATAGAGGCCGTCGTCTCTCATCATCTTCTGTCTTTTGGCATCCAGGTTGACTCTGGGCTTGGGTTGAGGCTTTACTCCCACCTGGGGTTTTTCTTTGGGGCTGGACGCAGCCGGCTGGGCTGAGTCTTTACCTGACAGGTTGCACATCTCACACACCACCACGGGATTTGTGTTGACGTAGGTGCAGAACTCGCACATCCACTGTGAAGCAGACTGAAAAAAAGACACAGTAGAAACATTGAAGAGCACATTGTCGTATCTTCCCCTTTCTCATTTAAGGAACGGATGTTAAAGAGCAACCCAAACAACATGCTGATGTCTTCAAATGTAAAAATGAAGAGTTGAATCGAGCTTTATCAGCAGCAGTAAGACAAACCTTTGTCCCAGACTCGGCCAGAGACGCTGGGCTGGCCAGAGACGCTGGGCTGGCCAGAGACGCTGGGCTGGCCAGAGACCCTGGGCTGAACAGAGACCCTAAGCTGGATAGAAGTGAGGCGGCAGGCGGGCGAGTGGCCAGACGGGGGCGCTCACACACCTCACACAGGATGCTGCTGCCCTGATTCACAACTGTGCAGCTCTTACACTGCCAATCTGAGGGGGGAGAAGACACAGCTCAATCAAACCGTAACACATGAAGTGACTTTGTTTCCTTGAGGGACTGGTGTTCTTATACCTTCATTTTTCAGAGTTTTATTAATACTTATTGCACATGTAAGAACCTCTTTGAAATATGCTGTGATGAAAGTATTTAGCACAGCCAACAAATGGTGCTAAACGGTCCTGCAAAACTCAAGACTTCTTCCAGCTCCACTGCCAAGTTTGACTTTGTAGTTTTGTTGTGAAAGGTGCAGTTTAAGTAGCGTGTATTTGTATTGAGTTATCTCTTGGTCTCACCTGTGCTGGGAGAGGTAGGGACCAACATGGGGCTCTCCAGAGCGATGGATGCAGCTGTAGAGAGGCGCGGGCGCTCGCAGGTGGAGCAGAGCACGGCTCGCATCTCGTTCACTGTGGTGCAGTGAGCACACTCCCAAGGGGACAGAGAGGGACTGGAAGACAGTAAAGCAATACAATCTCATTCAAGGTATAGTCAAGCTGCTTCTCTCCTTTCTTTTACAGCACTGCAACAGCATCATAAATCCTTCATTCACTTCATTTTGCATGGGCACAAAGTGTTAGAAAAACACAAACCTAAATAAAGGATACAACTGAGGAAGTAAACCATCATTAGATCAAATCAAAACACAATAGTATATGATATAAAAGCTAAGTTGAAGTGGACCTATCATGCTATATTTGAATAATACAGTGTAGGACCATACCTATATAAAGCATATTTATACTTTTTATTTTTCTAAATACCAAACAGATCATGCATTTTAGCCATTCCTCATTTCGCTGAATTTAACCCTGTCTTTGCATCATGGGCTGATTCTGTGAGAACAGCACCATCTACAGGCCTGGCATATGTACTACAGCGTCTCCAGCGCTTTCCAACGGCAATGTCCGTGGCTGTCTCCTCCTGATTGGTGGAGTTGGCCCAATAGCCGTAGCGCCACTTGTGTGACGTCATAGAAGTGTTCAAATCTGGATCCGTCTGTATCAGATCCGTTGCAGCCCCTTTTTAAGAGATTTGGGTATGGAGGAAAATAGAGAGGGTTGTGTTTTCTGACACTTGGTGAGTTCCCTGGAACACCGGGGACACATGTTCATGTAGAGAAGACGTACAAAAGTGCATTTTGCATGATAGGTCACCTTTAAATATCTAGTTTTCACTCAGATCGAACTAATTGGAAGTAAAATAGTGGACAATACGTCTTCGGAAGTTACTCTTCATATCTATATGACAGAGTTTGCTGGAGCATATTATGTTTTTGCATATATCTTTTAGGGGTTTGCTAATGCTAGGAATTAAGTTGCTTCAAGGTTTGAGTGCTGAGATTGAAGTCTTCCCACCTCTAGCTGTGAGAGTATTTACCATTTGGGGGAGACCGTATTCACAGAACAGCAGCCATCTTGAATGGATGCTCAAAAATATTAAGGAAAGTACAAAAGAGTAAATCTAACCTGTGACCTTCAATCTTGGTACACGTTTGCCAAATAAAGAAGTGACTGTGAAATAAAGTTCCTGTTCTCCTCACCTGGATGTTTTAGATGGTGTAATAATACTTCTGTGATGGCCTATGCGGTCGGGGTGAGAGTGGAACAGCTTGTCACAGTTCTCACACAGCCTCTGGTCGCAGGTGGAGCACGCAGCGTGAGCAGAAGACCCACAGATGGTGCAGGCCTCTACAGCCAATCAGGAAAACGAATTACAAAAACATAGCGGTCAACAAAAACAAAACAATGCTGAATTACTTATTTCAAAAAGGTTGTAATCTGGCTTACCCTGTCTGGTTTTCTGTATTTTGTCTCTCTTGTGATTGGCTCTGGAAGGGTGGCGGTGAAAGAGGCCATCGCACGCATCGCAGAAAGATTGATTGTCACAAGACGGGCAAAACAGAGTTGTTGTGGCTCCACACAGGTTACAGTTACTCGCTGGAGTAGAGCCTGAAAGAAATGAAATGTTTAGGTATAGATGATGAACAAGAGGCATGTTGTTGTGGATAATTAAACTCGTCAATACTGTAAAGATGTACAATGAGAGTAATCAATAATAAACTGGTGAAAGCAAGCAGCGTTGTCTTGTTGGTTATTTATTTGAAGCTTCAAAGGCACATGTCTCACAGAGTACAGGATAGTCTGCAAGAGTGTGCGCCATAGTCACAGAATAGCAAAGCTTATCTACAAGATAGGGCGGGCAGACAGTTTTATGTGTAGCTGTCGAAAGTATAACGGTTATCAGCATATGGAAGTTCAAACTTAGTGTGAAGAGGAGTATCAGCATGGTCTGCCAGATCAGCCCTGTGGCCTTGAAGCGCTTGAGAATAATGACCCTCTTTAGAGTATGCAGAGGAAACAGCACATATGAAGAAACGGTACAGTAGTGTTAGACAATGCTTTTAGAAGCATTTGGTTTTAGCATATAAAGGTAACATAAGACATTTCCACTACAATGTTTAGTGCACGATACATGCAATCAGAGACTGAACAGGGTGTCCGCGGGGTCTTAAAAAGTAATCTATTTAGCGAAAATGAAGGATATTAAAAAGTATTACACTTAAAACTTAATTTTCCAAGGTGTTACATTTTGTAGCTTGTTTCCAATAAGTGTATAAATGGTCCAAAGAGGTTGTATTCTACAGTCTGCCTGAATGTAATCATTGCGTAGGTGTGTAGTGTGATTCTGTGTAGTTTATTTATGGCATCCCGTTGGGTGTGACGTCATCTGAACAGGACATCGCACGCTCACTGCTTGATAGCGCGAGAAGGTCCGTTTACGCCGGTTGTTAAACAACATGGTTATGGGGAAATGCAAGTCTGCGTCCAAATGATTGGAAGATAAGGAGGAAGGACAATCAATACTGTATATAGGCAATGTGAGGTGAAGTGTGTCGCCAAGGTAACCGGTTAGAACTCCGAGTGGCGATGAGGTCTTCAAATGTATGGAAAAGGTCTTAAAAAGGTTTTAAATTTGACTTCAGGATTCCTGCATATTCCCTGCTGAATCTAAATGTGTGCCGTTAACATACAGTAGGCTTAATATGTCACACATTCACTAGAAAACTGTTTTATATTATCACTTACTGTTCGGAGACTCAGTCAGGTACATGTTCATTTATAAAGCCATGCTGGGTAAACTACCACCTTACATCTGCTCAGAGTCGCAAGTAGCTATTGCCTAAGATCAGGATGTGTTTTTATTACATGTACCGAGTGCTAGGACTGTTTTAGGCACAAACACCTTTATGTGCGCAGCTCCTCTAGCTTGGAACACTCTGTAAATATTGATGAATTGATGTTTGATACTCCTGGTACCTGTCTTTGTGAATAGGTTTGTAAATTGTACCCCAGTCATTATGTTGTGTCCTTTTTGTTTTCTGTTACGTGTGTAACCAATGTGCGGCAGGTCTCCCTTGTAAAAGAGATCGTATGCTTTTGTCGTTCTGAAAAATGAAAAAGTTAGACTTGTAGGATATGTGGCCGCTCACCTGTTGATGGTGTCGGAGGTTGTGCTACGAGGACTTGAGTGGGTTTGAGAGGAAGACCCAGAACCTGCTGCTCCTCTCCAGGCGGGATCACCACAGCATCATTCACCAGATGATCCTGAAGAAAGCATCACATTCAACACTTTTAAACCTTTACCGTGCAACAGACAAATAAAGTGAATAAAGATTGGAGCTAAATATGTCAAATTACTTGCATTTGTGTATAATTAAATATACATTTTATACTAAAACATTGTTAAGTGTTACTTTTTTAATATTTAATGAATGTTCTCTTCATGATTGTGCATACATGTGGACAAAATAATACACAGATCATTTCTGGAAACAATCTATCTGTTTATTTAGTTTCTGTAACTCATAAATACTTAAGTACACAAAAATGTGTCAATCCAAAAGTTATAGATTTTTTTTTTTCCAAAGCTGCTATAAAATTCAAGAGTAAAAATCAAGCCGAGTCAAAATGCTAATAGATTAAACAGATTAAAATGTAAAGCTACAGGAAACGTTTGTACAGACCTGCTGGATGATGAATGGGATGATATCTTTGAAGTGTTCTATGTGAGGATGTGTGCCCTAAACAAACATAAATAAAAGACATGGAAAACAATGAAATCCTTACACACACACACACACACACACGCACACACACGATGTTCAAGGTATTCAAATGACTGCTTTCAAACAAATGCCAACCTTTATGACCATGTCCACCTCTGTGCGTAAGGTCATGACCTCCAGCGTCACCGAAGCAACTTTAGCCCTGTCTGGTCCATCGACTTCATCTGGGAAACTGAGGCCGTCGATCTGCTGGTTGGTGTAACCGTAGAGAAACAAGATTCTCCGGCCTCCCTGTGGAAGCAAAATGAGGATTGAAATATTTGCACTTCACAAGAGTTTCTTTAGATTTGATCAATGTATTTGTTGCTCACTTTAACGGCATCCACAGTGGTTCTGAAGACAGGGTTGTTGTGCTTGACGCTCCTCCAGTATTTGGGCCTAGCAGGACTGGTCAGATTACAGCCGTACTTCTCCAGGATACTGAAGGCCTTGATCAGTCTACTCAAGGACTCCAGAACCTGAAAAAGAGACACAATTGATGAGAGTAATTAGTCATATGGGTGACTATACCCACAAAACAGTCAAGTTGAGTGATTCTCTTTTTACTATGAGGTGATGCAGTTGAGTTTATTTCAGTTCATAAAAACAAATGAGCAGTTTAGAGTTTGATTAAACGTATCGTGGATAGTCACAGCTAAATACTTGTATGATATCAGCTTTTGTATATTTACGGTTTGTCAGGAAATGTCTATCCAAGCAGCACAACCAGATGGAGAAATGTTTACCTCCTGTTTGTTGCGGCAGGCTGTGTTCTCCTTCAAGATGGCCTCCACTCCGATGTGACGGTACTTCTCTGACAGAGGCAGGGCGATGGCGGCCATGGTTTGGACCACCGCTTTCACATCCTGGGCCACACCTGAGGCGGAGAGGAGGGACTGGGCTCTGATCCTGACCTCGTCCATCTGGACCGATGCAGGACCACCGCTCATCGCTGTTAGAGAGGGAAGTGGATATATTTAGTGTTTAAATCAAAGCATGATTGTTACTCCTATGGGAGAACGTGCTGTGTTCTCTGTTGTACAGTATGTGATGAAGTTCTACTATTTTAACTGTAATGCATTAAGACAAATTGCAGGAATTGCATCTTGCAAAAAAAAAATCAACAGTTTATATTTAAAAATAAATATATTAAATCCTTTAACTATACTGCATTTTTATAATATTAATAATAAATAATAACACATTTATTCAGGTGCTCAAAGTCGCTTTACAGAGGTTGTAAAAGAGGACAACTAATACATATAGTAAAAGTCACATTAAAATCGAGCAATAAAACAACACACATTAAAAGCCAGTTTGAAGAAGTGAGTTTTTGTAAGTGTTTTGAAGGTGGTGATATCGGTTTTATTGAGGATGTAGCTGCTTATTAACCTTTTGTTTCTTGTTATTGTTTTAAATGGTAATTAATTGTTATTCTTATACTTTATATAAAGCACTAGTAATTACCTATATGGCTGATTTGTTTTTCAAAATAAACTTGCCTTGCCTTAAATAAGGAAACTGACTGAGATTGGATATTTTGACAGGTGTGAAATGTTAAATAAGTACAGGGTAAGTAACTGTCCACCATTTCTTTTATGAATACAATTTCACAGCAAGACAAATGTTAATATGTCATAAAGTGACTTTTAAAAATGCACTTTTAATCATATGACAACTGTTGGAAAGCCCAGGCTCATCTTACTGTCACTCCAATGGACGTTAACCACATTTAAAACCATTAACTGACAACACTGTTACTAATGTTTCTCCAGGGTATAATCATATTCAACGCGGTTTGGCGGTGTCAGTCAGGTGCTTTGAAGCTAGCAAGAAAAACAAGATAACAACAATTCACGTAAGTTGAAACCGAAAGTTTTTGTAACTCACAAACCTGCTCAATGTAGAAACCTTCGTCACGACTTTAGACGGTTATTCCCTGCTTCGGAGTGAACGTCGAAAGTATTTAAGTTTCCATTAATACAAATAAGCTCTTTAAAAACCCATGTCAGTGGTTCATATTTCACCTACACTCGGTTTGTTGCCTCTGGAGCTAATGCGGAAACTACAGTTGGACGTCTTATGTTCCGGCTCCACTTCCTGTCCCGATTTTATTTTTTCAATATAAAAGCATAATTCCCACAATGTAACATGAATTTAAAAGTGGTCTTTAACATTTTTTATTTGTTTCTGAACACTTGAATTAACCAGTTATGGTACAATTAGATTATAAGTGCTTTTCAGAATGTACTTAGGTAAAGGAGAGAAAGGTAGTGCAGCAAAGTACAATATGTCTCTGAGATGTAGTAAAGTCTCCTTAAAGTACAACTATTATGCACAATTGTTCTAATTTACATTGCACCTACCTACAACCCAAGATGTGCACATTCATAAAATAGCCTATAACATTCTATCTAAGCCATTTGTACATGTGTTACAAATCAATATTTAAATCCTATCATCTCGTGACTCGCCAACAAATTGATGGTATTTCTTGATATGTTATTGTGTCTCTAGAATCTATTTTTCTGTATTTTAATCACGCAAACTGAACTTAAAGGCTGTACATTTAGGTAACGTCCTACTTTCCGCGGAGGAGGGATACAGTGGGAGGCGCAAATGTCATCAACCGACATTAAATCGAAAGCAAACTTGAAGAGGAAATAGTAAAAAGTCTCACTTGAAGCCATATTGTCCTGCCGTGCACCTGTTCTCTTTGAGTTAATTTAAAACACTTTAACGGACAGTATTTATTTGTCCTTACGCTAAAACGTCTGCTCAGTCATGCCGAAAGCATGTTTGAAAATCAGCAGAGCGAATGCAGAGAAGGTGAGTTGATCTCGTGTTAATGCGCAGGTACAGTAGGCTACATGCGATAGCAGCTACTTGCTAAAATACTCTTTAAAATACTGATAACTGTAAGCAGATTGTTTCAAACATGTTAAAGAACAAAGTCAGTTGTAGTCCACTCGGGGAAGCAGGGGAAAGTCCCCGAGTGAAAGAAAAACGAAAGTAAATCCAACCGTCTTGTGAAACATGAGTCAGCAGCTAAAATTATGTTATTGACAGAAATGTATTTCCTTTTCCATAGGTGGAGAACTTCCGCCAGTCCCTGTATCAGGAGGTTTGTTCAGTCCCACTTTATTCTTGTGTTTTTGTATTATGCTGCATATTTTTTAAGTGTTTTTCTCTTGTTGTTTTGCAGGCAGAGCTTTTGTTCTCCAACTACATCCCCATGAAGATTGCACAGCTGGATGCCTTGCAGAGGGTCAGTAACTTCAGATTTTCCACACACAAATCAAGGACCCTTCACCTCTTATTTCAGGTCTTAATTCATCCTCTGTGTGTTGTCAGGATGACGCCCTCAGTATCACAGACATGTCCTCTCTGAAGGCACCCCTGGACATCCCCATCCCAGACCCCCCTTCCCCAGAGGAGGAGGTGAGGTCTCACACAGCTTCTAACATCATAACCAACATATACAAAAAAATACACAAACAGGGGTTCATTACTTTCCCTGAGATAACTTAGCTGCAGTTAACTTGTTGATATCCTCACTTCAGCCACTACTCGTTATGTGCTGACTGTATAGGGCATGAACCAACCTGTAGAACTTAGCTAATAATGTTTAGTGAGTTAATCCAAATTAGCAAAACATGTCCAGTTAATCAATTTTGAAACATTTAAATACTACAACTGGATTACAAGTCACACTTTTAAACGCCCCATTGTTTTTTATTTGTCTCATCATTGACATATTGTATTCCACATTAGCTAGTTGTATGTTACTGTGTACACGCTACCTGTAACTGATTTAATTGTGTTTACTCTGCATTTAAATCAACTGTATTCATCTCCCTCTCTGTATAAAGATACACTTTTTCTCACATACACAACACATAAGATCTTGTGACACATTTTTGACCATTCAAATGTGACCCCACAGGAAATGGAGACTGATAAGAATGAAGAGGATGAGAAGAAGAAAAAGAAAAGTAAAGTGATATCTTTGTTTCGTGTTTGCCCAGAATATACATGAAATGATATAAAGTCTAATTCCCCCTCCCTTTCCAGCAGCTCCAAAATGTGGCTTGATCAAGGGGAATGAGAAGATAATGATGCTTCTGGAGAGGGTGAAACCAGAAATCTTTGCTCTTAGAGAGACCATCCTCACTGTAAGTGAAGCACTCTCACTATGAAGTGTGTTGTGTAAAACAGAGTCATTTGAAATGGCAGAAGTGTTAGTTGTGATGGTGTTTATGTAACACTCTTCTTCTGTGTTACAGGTCACCTGCTGGATTCAGCACCTCATCCCACAAATCGAGGATGGAAATGACTTTGGGGTTGCAGTGCAGGTACATTGCGCATGTGCATCCTGGCTGTGTGTAGCTGCAACGTTTGGTCAGGTTTTGATTAATTATTATGTGTTTCCCACCACAGGAGAAAATCTTGGAGAGAATCGCTGTAGTGAAGACCAAAGTCGACGGTTTTCAGACCAACATCAACAAGTAGTGTGACGTTCTCTTCACTACAAATTAAATATATAATTATTTTAGTATTTCTTAGATTAACAGCAGATATTCACGGGAACATTCCTGTCACTTACAAACCCCCTTTCTTCTTGAATTATTTAGGTACTTTTCCGAGAGAGGAGATGCTGTAGGAAAGGCTTCCAAGGACACTCATGTGGTGAGTATAAACTTATCATAAAGGATACGTCTGGTGAATATCTGCCTTTAACTTACTGTCAACTAATTCCTTTGAAAAGATAATAAAACAAAAAGCCACAAGTATTGTGTGTGTATCAAATACTAACATCATCTTTCTATGTGATATCCATTATTATCCGTAAACTATCAAAAACACACTGTTGCATTGTGGGACATTTCCTTTCATTACCACTGTAGGTTTTGACTCAATCCCACAAACTGTCCTGTAGACAAAAAAAAAAACCTTAAAAGCCCCACATTACGCTGAAAATAGTCCCTACAAAGTCCTCCTGATCGTTTAATGAAAATTCTTTAAAGCTTTAATAATATTACTGAAATATCTTTAACATAACCTTCTCTGCCTCTAGATGGACTACCGCAGGCTGGTCAGCGAGAAGGACGTGGACATGTACTCCGAGATCAAAGTGATTGTTCTCGACATTCGCGGCTTCTACGTAAGTTAAAACAATCAGTTATTTATCACCATAGCGTCATAGAAGAAGCTATAACTATATGTCTATCTGTTCACTGTAGGCCGAGCTTTACGACATCATCAACAAGAATCTGGAGAAGGTGACCAATCCAAAGGGAGAGGAGAAACCTTCCATGTACTGAGGCATGGTGGGGGGCGGGGCAGATACTACAATTCATGTGTTGCATTCACAAATAATCATCTGTCTGTTCAGTAATGCTGCACGTTCATTAGTAAATGTTGCTTATTCTTCAAAAAGGTAACAATAAAAGTTTTATCTCTGATCTGTGATGACACTTTGGTTTTTGTACCGTAACTTGCACTAAACTACAAATTAAAAAAAAAACGTAATAAAGAAGTCTTGTTTTTTTTTTCAAACTGTGTGATTTGCATTTATTTGTAAAAAGAAAAACAGTTAAGTGATTCATGATGCACTTCTGAATTCAACCTCTTTTTTTTTATAACAAATACTCAATTGAAATCTTACAAAAATATTTACCTTACCTAAGATCAAGAGGGAATGATCGACAAATAACAATAAACTAAGGAACACAACAAGGTAAAGGCATAACTCCTCATAACTCCTCCTTCATTGGTGATGACTCTCCTCTCATACTTCAGGACCTTCTCCTCCAGGTATGAGCTGCGAATCAAAGAAAACAAGAATATTAAAGGTCTAAAACAGGGGTTCTCAAAGTTTTGATGAGTGAGGGCCAATTTAGGTACCCAATATTGGATTGAGGGCCGCCCAAGAAAAAACGGAACACAAAATTCCAAAACAAATATTTTCTTTATTGCACACACAAACACACACACACACACACACACACACACCCTGTTTCAGAACCAATTCCAGCTACTCAAGCACCACAGGATAGTCTCTGCAAGACAAATACAGAGAGACAGAGAGGGGGGAGGGAGAGAAAGAGACTTTTAAAATAGAAGCTTACCAAAGACCACAATAACACAGTATTCATCATCATCATTGTTATTATTATTGTTGTTGTATTTGTAACACAAATCGGCTATTATTGCCTGTCATCAACATACCTTTTCCTACTTTGAATGGGATTTATGGTGCTGTCGTCTGTTGGCTACTATTCCTTTGATGTCCGGTTCCATCTCCGTTGTTGCTATACGAAGGACAGCATGTAGATGGGCATCCGTCAGCCTCGATCTCAGCTGGGATTTGTTGATGGCCATGGTGGAGAAGGTTTTCTCACAAATGTATGTGCTTCCGAACAGAGAGGCCATTCTGATGGCATGTTGGCGAAGTGCAGGGTACGTAGATGGGGAAAGTCCTTTGTAGAACTCGATGAGATTCTTGTCTCGATATGCTGCTCTGGCCTCAGAGCTCTCCTGCAGGTCGATGAGCTCGAACTGCATTTCTGCAGGCTCTTCTTCGGGTGCACATGTGAAGGGATCTTGGAATAGGTTGAATGACTTCTCGTGGTCACTGAAGTCCGAGAAGCGGTGGTGGAATTCCTCTTGGAGTTTTTCCATGAGGTTGTGGTTCTTGTCTGAACACAGGTGATGTAAAACATCACATTCACCTGCGAGCACCTTGCAGGCGGGGAAATGGGTTAGATTCCCCTCTCTGAGCTGTCCCTGCACTAGTTGAAGTTTTCGCTGGAAAGCTTTGACGCTTTCAAACAATGTGGAAATGAGCTTCCCATGGCCCTGCAGCTTCACATTGAGATCGCTGAGAAAGGTGTTCAGGTCAACAAGGAACGCTAGGTCACAAAGCCATTCAGTGTCACTTAACTGTGGCAGATCTTGTCCTTTTGATTGCATGAACTCAGCGATTTATTTCCTCAAATTAAAAAAACGCTTCAGTGTGGCACCTCTGCTCAGCCACCTGACAGCAGTGAAGTATATGACGTCACCAAATTCAGCCTCTGATTGCACCAAAAAAGTTTTGAATTGACGGTGATTCAGACCTCTGGACTTTATGAAATTCACTGTCTTGACAACAATGTCCATGACATGTTTCATTTCAAGCGTATGAGCAGCAAGGGCTTCTTGGTGAATTATGCAGTGATATTTGATTAGGTTCTCACCTCCGTTATTGGCCACTTTGTCGCTGAGCAAAGAGACAGCGCCCGCCTTTCTCCCGACCATGGCTGGCGCTCCATCTGTTGTGACACCGACCATGGATGTCAGCTCCACATTGTATGCATCGAGACTACGACACACAGCATCACAAATGTCGATTCCCCTTGTTCTGTCTTTGATACTCTCCATGCTTAGCAGTTCCTCGCCTATTTCAAAGTCCTCCGTGACCGTTCGAATGAAAATCAGCAGTTGTGCAGTATCAGAAATGTCTGTACTCTCATCCAGTGCTATAGAAAAGGACCCCTTGCCTAGGCCTTCCACACGTAGTCCCAATTGCTCTTTGAGATCATTGGCCAGATCTTCGATTCGTCGTGTCACTGTGTCATTCGATAAACTTATGTCACGGAACTTTGACTTTTGTTCAGGGCATACAATGTCAGCCACTTTCAAAATGCAGTCTCGCACAAATTCTCCATCACTGAACGGCTTGCTCCGCCTGGCAATTTCGTGAGCTACCACATAGCTAGCCTGTGTTACAGCTTCACCGGATTTTGCAAGATTTGTGAAAACTGACTGCTGGGCAGTTAAACCTCTTTCAAGTTTAGTTCTGCGCTCCTTGCCCATGAACTTGTCATACATTTTATGATTGGTATCATAATGGCGTTTTATGTTATACTCCTTGAGCATTGCATTCACCTGCTTGCAGATGAGGCATATCACTTTATCCGACCCCTGAGGTAAAACGAAGTAAGCGTTGCTCCATTTCTCCTGGAACTTCCTTTTCTCCTCACTGACAAAACGTTTTTTACGCGACGGCCCTGGCTCCTCCATCTCGCTTACACAACGAAAACTTCCAACAAATTTTGTTTCCGCTGTTCACGTGAACACTTTGCCGCCTTTGGGACGTGCATCCAATCAGGGAGTGAGTTTGGGGATGCTCGCGCTGGGGGTATTCAGTGGAAATAACAGTGTGCCTGAGTGTGGACGTTGGGAGAGACAGCTTGTTGTTTTATTATTGTATAACCGGACTTTTGTGTGCGTTCATATACTTAACCACACACGCAAACACACACACTCTTTCTCTGCCGTTACATAGCAGACACTACTTTATCTGTCAAGTTGTCTCCGATGCCACCACAACTTCCTGTCAAACACGTTATCTCGCCTTCAAAATAAAAGCATGCAAACGGAACTGGAAGTTAACCTAAATTAAATCCAAAATACACATGAAACTACAACGAAGGCAACAAAAACAATGCAACATCTCCTTCATTCTCAGAGGACACAAAGTTGGGTTATCTACAGACAGTGACTAGCTAAAATCGCTAGCTAACTCCCGTTTCTGATAACTTACAACAGATTTTCCGCTTAACTGCAACTCGCGAGATTTGCGAGATTCAGGTTACCAAATAAGGAGTGAGAGTGACGCGTAGAGGAACCGGAAGCTGCGCTAGCCTCCGGTGGCTACCATAATGCTATCATTTAGTTTCTCCGATTTTTGCACAAAAATGGATTGATGGACCATCAATAAATAAGCCATGCCTGCTTCATGTATGGAAGAGGACCAGCGCCTCAAGAAAGCAATCATATCATCAGGTGTGGTCTCTAACATTTATAAATTATTATCTAGGGCTGCCCCGAATACCTATTCTCCTGTCCAACTGTCCTGGGAGCATACCTTGAATATCTCTCTGTCTGCTTTGCAATGGAACTCCATTTGGCAGTCAGCTATGTTCTCTTCTAAATGTGTAAGATTCAGGATCATACAGTTCAAAATTCTCAATAGAGCTTACATCACCCCTGTTACAAAATCCAAGATGGACAATAAACACAGAGATTTATGCTGGCATGAATGTGGCAAGCGAGGTACATTGTTGCACCTACTCTGGGAATGCCCAGCGGTAAAAAAACTTTGGTCAGAAGTAATATCCTTATTGTCTGAATCTTTAAAAGTTAATTTCCCTACATGTCCCATTGCATGTCTACTGGGTCTTAAGCCAGATGGCAATCCTGCAAGGACTACCGATCGGCTCTGGACATTGGCCTGTTTAGCCACAAAAAGACTCATCCTATTAAACTGGAAGGAACGCAAACTAGCCTGCTTTACTAGGGACTCATGGCTGAGGGAGTATCTGGACCTACTGAACATGGAGCGTGCAGCTTCTCTGCTGGGGGATTTTGAGGGGAGACAGGAGGATTGCGGTTCACTGTCCGCAGCTCTCCTATCTAACCCTGTCAATATGGCATCTCCTGTGTAATGTATAATGTATTGTGTATGTAATGTCCTGTGTATGTCACAATCAGCTGTCTTAGGAAGTCATCCTTGCATCCACCCCCCCCCCCCCCCCCCCCCTCCCCCGTTACGTTTTGTTTAGTTGTTTGTTGTTACATGTTTTGATGTACGGTTTGTTATCTGGAGCAATGTCTGTTAAAAAAATAAATAAAAAAAAAAAAATTTTTTTTTTTTTTTTACTGTACTTGGGGTTTAACAGGTTAACTATCGCGGGCCGCCAGAAACATTTGCGAGGGCCGCCATTGGCCCGCGGGCCGCACTTTGAGAACCCCTGGTCTAAAAGGAAGGTGGAGTGTGTACGATACACCGGTTTGAGTATTACGTGGAATAAATAGTCAACGCTGCAAGGTAATCACCATTGTGATGTTGTTGCCATTGAGGAGGATCTGGTCCAGTTTGGTTATCCTTCTTCCCTCCGGTGTGATTTCACTAAAACATGGATATATATTTATGGATTAATTCAACGAATAGGTCCCTTAAAATGTGCTGTCATGCAAAGAACAAAGTATACGTACAATTCTGTCACGTCTTCCAGGACCATGTCTAAAACAATGAGTTAAGGGCAAAACTGGGACATGATTCAGAGCAAACGGCAACATAGTGAAGACAATTTAACACAAGATATGTTTTATTTCAGAGTTAGATTGAAATCTGGAAAAGGATACTGACAAAGTCATCGAAACCAAGCAGCGTGCCGACGATTTCTTTGTCGGTTTTCATGACGATGTGAATTCGGGAGCCAATACATTTGTCCACAAGCTCTGAAAGAATAAAAAAACAAAGATATGCGAGATCAAAATCTATTTGTATTAGGCAGAAATGTTAGGTTAATTAACAGACAATTATTAGATTACCTTTTTAAATGCATTAATCATATTTAAATCTCAAAAGATAGTTCCCAATGTATTTTCTATTAATTCGACCCACTGGTTAATTATTAATTGATTCATAATTTAACCTATACTAAAAAATGTAATTAATGAAAAATCATTAAACATGTTTTACACGCTTTTCTTACGTTTAGTAGCAAATATTTTATGTGTAAAGTAAATAAAGCTGACAGATACATTTAGTGCAGGAAAAGTAGAGGAAGGAACAGAAAGACCTCAAGGTAATTACAAATTAAACAAAAAGTAGTACAAATGTTATGGTACTTGAGTTAATGTGTTTGGTTTCATTTCACTATTTAAAACGGCTATGTGTCCGGTTTTTAAAACAATACATTTATATCCAAAAGCCTTTCAGTACGTTATTGACATGTTATGAAAGTCGTACAACTATCTAAGAACATCAATCTGTACTGTTAGCAAAGACAGCTAATGTTTTAGTAACGACTATCATGCGTTTTCACCGCAGCTGGAAGCATGATGCTAACGTTACCTAGCTAACCAAACATATCTCATACCTGAACCTTCGCTTCGAGTCGACACACCCGCACTCTGCCTTTTATTACTGCTTTAAAATTGACAGGCAACTATCTAAAGACAGAACGGGAACAATATTTAAAATGTACAAACCAAGTGGGAGCAACTGGGACGGATTTGTTGTTGGAGTAGCCGCCATGTTCATTCAAGAATGAGCACCAGTCAGAACCAATGGAAAGAAGAAAGTCAGTGGACAGGCAAAAGCAATCGATCTAAAAATTAAATGATGTAATTCCAAATGTCCACACGATAGCGCTAGCTCTGCTTGTCTTGTTCATGACGTAATTATTTTTACTTTGACAAGACAAGTCCCCATCTCGTCTCTGTAGTGTTGAAATACAAGTACGCTATTTATTCATGTATCGTGTTAGTCGTTGTTTGATTTATTCATGTATTATAAACGTATGTACATGAATGTATCTCAGTTTTAATCAGGTTGGTTCTTACATATGTTTTATATAGATTGTGTTTAAAAAATAAACACTTATACCATTTTTAAAAGATGTAGTCCAACCTTACCTTTCAACACACAGGGAATTATTGTATTGAAGGCCATGTAATTGTGAATATCGTTTTAAATAATGAAAACAAAGCCTTGACGAATCAGGAAGTGCACTGGTACCATCCCGCTGTGTTTACTCTTTGACACACTGGGACAAGGCGGAAGAGAGAATCATCTCCGCGGTGCTGCTTGTGTTGTGAACGCCTGTCTTCCTACTGCGGATTCAGGGGGAAAACGCGTTGTTGGCTGTGTTTACATCCAACACTGGAGGTAAAAACTACACAGGACACACATAACATCCGGGGGGAATGGAGTCTAACGGCAGGGACGATCCAAAGGGACCGGTGCTGCATATCGTGGTGGTTGGTTTTCACCACAAAAAAGGCTGTCAGGTACGTAGACCCTTCTCTCCATGCTAATGTTGCTAACTGCTAACCAGGGCTTCCCATTGAAATCATAATAAAGGCACATTTCCACTATATTTTTGTATGGATCGACTTGTAATCTGGCTCAATGACTGCGTATTTTCTTCTCTGACAGTGCATACATAAATCCTGCAGGGGGGATGATACAGTTCCTCATGCATTGAAGAGAGAGTTAACATCAGCTGTTTGCTCTGGGCTCTCAGGGTTATATAACATGTGCTCTGCTGCCAAATTAGACATCTTTCCACTTCAGTGTATTCAACAGCGAGGACTGTGCATAGCAGGCTGAAGCTTGTCTAAAAGTGTTTATTTTCCCTCTCTGTTATTTAAAGAGCTTGCTGATTTAGTACCAGGATATCTACAGTAGTATGGTATGAGTGTTTGCTTGGATACAGTATGTAATATGTGCTAGTACTGTGTGTTTAGGGTTTTGTGGACACTGTTTTTTAGTCTAGAGAGCTCAAGAAGAACTGTCTAATGGCTGAACTGCAAAAACAAATAGTAATTGACATGGTATTTGAATACCTCAGTTATTAATATTTAACAATAGTATTAGGTGTTACACCATATTTGACTGTGTAACTGGTTCCATAGTTTACTATTAAAAAAAGATCTTGATCTCAATGAAAATGTCCAAATAGAAAAAGCAATAAGTAATTATTTTCTTACCAAAACATTTCTTGACTTCCTGTATTGATACCAAACGCATGTTAAAGCTTCTTATAAGTAAGAATTCGGGCGCTTTCATATAACATTACAAAATGACTTTCCAACAACAAAAAAGAGACAAACATGAGGAGAAAGTATCTTTCCCATCAATCATGCTTCAACACCTTATACTTATCTCATGACCTCTTGGGGTCAGAGCATCACTCAACCTTTACGCGGCTTGTAATAGCTGGGACATTGTTTTTGTATACAGTATTTTTTATTTAAGAAAATAAGCCAAAGTCTGCCTTCATAAAATAAAGTATGAAGCCGTGAATTGAAGTATCAAAGCCTGTTATGACAGCTATTCATCTGAGACATCACTGTCATACAAATATCTAACTGCAAAGCCAAGGCCCTTAATCTGAAAATGCAGACACTTTCAGGATGGCCTTTTGACTCCTCACGCGTTTGTAAGACTTTCAGCATAAGTGCCACGAATGCATCTTCTAATTATCGCCTCATCTTCCTCAAAATTCATTCGATTAACAGGCTAGGCTGGCTGCAGTAAAGCGAACACTGTGCTTCTTCCTCCTTGTTGTTGCTGCTCTCCATCTGCCAATGGTTAGGGTTAGGTTAACCTCGACTCACTGGGCTTGGAAGCAGCTGCTGTATGAGCGAAAGATAAAACAGACACTTTTGTATGCAAAAATGAGAGCGGACAGGGCCGTGCACATGCTTTGTTTCAGCCTGCTGCCTCTGGGTGTTATCTGAGAGGGGCCAGCCATCTCCTGCTGGGTATCACATTGGGGTTTGGCTCTTTCATCCGTCTGTCTCCTTCTCGTTAGTCGCCACCTTCTCTTATTCACCTGCCTCCCATCTGTTTCTCTGGCAGGAAGCTTAATAAGGTGACAAGAAGAAGGATTCAGATAATTAACTTCAGTAAAAGTCCTGCATTCAAAACATTGCATGAAGTAATTCTCAGCATCAAATAGCTTAAGTATGAAATATAGTGAGGGTAGATGTTCCCTGTCACTATTATATATGATGTTTAAGGGTTCATTTTATTTCTACATTAATGTGTGTGTTGTTTCTTTACAGCTGTAGATGTTTATTTTATATTTTGGCTAATTGAATCTGCTGCAATGCAACATTTTCTGTGTGTGTGTGTGTGTGTGTGTGTGTGTGTGTGTGTGTGTGTGTGTGTGTGTGTGTGTGTGTGTGTGTGTGTGTGTGTGTGTGTGTGTGTGTGTGTGTGTGTGTGTGTGTGTGTGTGTGTGTGTGTGTGTGTGTGTGTGTGTGTGTGTGTGTGTGTGTGTGTGTGTGTGTGTGTGTGTGTGTGTGTGTGTGTGTGTGTGTGTGTGTGTGTGTGTGTGTGTGTGTGTGTGTGTGATTCAGGGCCGGCCGGTTTTATGCTAATATTTTAGGAGCCTGTTAACTGTCACCTCTGGCAGGTTGCTTCTTTCCTTGAGCTCAGTCATAATATAATGATTAAATAAATAGCATGTGTTATTGACTTTGATGCCAGTTGTGTTTTTAGTCATGCCAGCACTGCAGCTCTAACATCATCTGATTATCTCAACAATTATTTGATGTATGTCCTTAAGATTCCCTCCAATGTGTGTCACTGTGACAAATGCAGTTAAATACCAAGATTCACTTGCTGGATTCTTAGTATTCATTTTAAAGTGTTATGAGAAAGCATGACAAGAAGAGATAATGCAGAGTCATAGGAAGGAAGTCATATTTTAAAGCCTCCAATAATAAGTAAATGTGCTGACTCACATTTCAGGTGGAGTTCTCCTACCCTCCTCTGATGCCAGATGAGGGTCACGACAGTAACCTGCTGCCAGACGAGTGGAAGTACCTCCCTTTCCTGGCTCTTCCCGACGGGGCACACAATTTCACAGAAGGTACGACCCCCCCCCCCCCCACACACACACACACACACACACACACACACACACACACACACACACACACACACGGCCTGTAATTGTCATCCTAGGTACACTTCAACTATGAGAGACAGAATGAGAAAAAAAAACTCCAGAAAAATCACATTGTCTGATTTTTAAAGAATTTATTTTCAAATTATGGTGTAAAATAAGTATTTGGTCACCTACAAACAAACAAGATTTCTGGCTCTCACAGACCTGTAACTTCTTCTTTAAGAGCCTCCTCTGTCCTCCACTTGTTAACTGTATTAATGGCAACTGTTTGAACTCGTTATCAGTATAAAAGACACCTGTCCACAACCTCAAACAGTCACACTCCAAACTCCACTATGGCCAAGACCAAAGAGCTGTCAAAGGACACCAGAAACAAAATTGTAGAGCTGCACCAGGCTGGGAAGACTGAATCTGCAATAGGTAAGCAGCTTGGTGTGAAGAAATCAACTGTGGGAGCAATTATTAGAAAATGGAAGACATACAAGACCACTGATAATCTCCCTCAATCTGGGGCTCCACGCAAGATCTCACCCCGTGGGGTCAAAATGATCACAAGAACGGTGAGCAAAAATCCCAGAACCACACGGGGGGACCTAGTCAATGACCTGCAGAGAGCTGGGACCAAAGTAACAAAGGCTACCATCAGTAACACACTACGCCGCCAGGGACTCAAATCCTGCTGTGCCAGACGTGTCCCCCTGCTTAAGCCAGTACATGTCCAGGCCCGTCTGAAGTTTGCTAGAGAGCATTTAGATGATCCAGAAGAGGATTGGGAGAATGTCATATGGTCAGATGAAACCAAAATAGAACTTTTTGTTAAAAACTCAACTAGACGTTTTTGGAGGAGAAAGAATGCTGAGTTGCATCCAAAGAACACCATACCTACTGTGAAACATGGGGGTGGAAACATCATGCTTTGGGCTGTTTTTCTGCAAAGGGACCAGGACGACTGATCCGTGTAAAGGAAAGAATGAATGGGGCCATGTATCGTGAGATTTTGAGTGACAACCTCCTTCCATCAGCAAGGGCATTGAAGATGAAACGTGGCTGGGTCTTTCAGCATGACAATGATCCCAAACACACCGCCCGGGCAACGAAGGAGTGGCTTCGTAAGAAGCATTTCAAGGTCCTGGAGTGGCCTAGCCAGTCTCCCAAATACTTATTTTCCACCATAATTTGCAAATAAATTCTTTAAAAATCAGACAATGTGATTTCCTGGATTCTTTCCCCCCATTCTGTCTCTCATAGTTGAGGTATACCTTGGATGAAAATTACAGGCCTCTCTCATCTTTTTAAGTGGGAGAACTTGCACAATTGGTGGCTGACTAAATACTTTTTTGCCCCACTGTATATATATATATATATATATATATATATATATATATATATATATATATATATATATATATATATATAGATATAGGCAAATCCATTCTGTATTCTGGTTTACATGCAATTAAATCAATCTAGCTTGTATCTAATTATGATCCAAACATTGAAAAAAATTTTTTTTAATAGAAGTAACAAATCAAAAGACACCTACACTTATCGATAATGATGACAATAATGTGGTGTTAGTTATTATTCCTCTTTGAAATGATGAACTAGCTGGTTTTCGTCCTCTTGTATGATCATATATGGGTTTTTTGACAAAACAAGCAAAGTTGTAATGTCAACTTGATCTTTTTGAACAAGTAATGGGGCTTTCTTTCATTCCTCTCTGGGTTGTATGTAGCACACTAATGGTTAATAATTAATTGTCAGTTGCGGCTTTATTTGCTTGTCTGTGTTTTTCCCACCCGGCTGACATTGAAGGGATGACTTCAGGGTTGGTTTTGTTTAAAGGGGACCTATCTGTCTTTTATACATAAATGTGTCCCCGGTGCGTCGGGGAACTCACGCAAACCCCCTCTCTTTTCCTCCGTACCCAAATCTTTTAAAAAAACGGGTGTACAACGAGCGGATACAGATTTCCATCCGATCTGACGTCAAATCGGCAGCGGACCCACAGAAAGTTGCTATCAGAAACAATGCCTGACGTGTTTTGGACGTAATCTCGTCTTTGTTTATATTAGCAAGCCTCGCTAACACTCAGAGCTAACCTGTACTGTAGAGCACATGTGTTTTTAAAAAGCAGGAAATAAAAAAAGAACTCACCTTGTGATAAACCCGCAAGAGAAAAAGCATTTGAGCTCCATACTGTTTCAGAAATAATCCTTGATGTGGTTTAGAACAGGATGGCGTTTTATCACAGCACAATTTAACTTTATCTCCGGTAGAATTCTGATCAGGCATTAGCTCCGCCTCCTCTTCTTTCTTTTTTTCAAGCTAAGGACCCAAGATCCGCGTTTCTCCAACAGGGCTGCAAAAGAGGGGTATGAGCAGTATGAGGCATGGCTACAATGGCTGATCTGTTTGGTATTTTGAAAAAAAAAACTTCACAGACATGTTTTGTAGAGGTATGGCCCTACAATATATGTTTCAAATATAGCATGATGGGTCCTCTTTAAGTAGAGGATTTACAGAGGGAAACAGTATCCACACTGTGAAGAGAGAGTGGGACTCTGTGTGTGTCCCGTGTGTTGGGCTGCAGTCATGTGACCTTCCTGTGGTTCACCGCTACCCTTCAGACTTCCCTTTTGAAGGAATAACTGAGTCAAAGTCCGACTAAAACTACAGCCATCAAACCTTATTGTTATTGTGCTGACGTTACTCTGTAGTGAATATATTATTGTAAGCATTCAGCTCCCAGATCATAAGATGTAGTCTGAATCAAGGAGAAACACTGAATTCACTTCAGTAGAAAACCAGCCCCTCTCAGGATCTCACGCACAGGCAGCGTTTTTGCCCATTTCTGCATTTCTAAATGTAGAATATTTGAATGAACTGTGAGTTTCTTCTTCTCTTGTGTCCTTTGTTTGTGCCGCTCCGGCAGACTGTTAGCTGATGAAAGCAGCATTGATGTGAGCGACTCCCTCTGCACTGCGGCTCATAAAAGCAGCAGTGACACTGAGAGAGCTGGGTGTTGGTTACAGAGGGGAGAGGAACACTACTGAAGATAAAGAGAATCATCAAAGAAACACCCAGAGCTCATGTCCAATAAGGAAGTAGTCGTTGTAGCTGTTTTTTATTCAACGTTTTGGACATTTTTGAGCAGTTTTGCCCCTCACATACTGAATGTTTCTATTTTGCTATTTTCCCCTGTTTATGGATAAGGAAAAGCTTGACAGTGCTGGACTAAAATGGTTTCCTTATTTTCACAATACAATATTTCTCTACGCAGGTTTTAAACATGTCCAGTTCACCGTACATCTGGACCCCAATGCAATGCACAGAGGAAATTGAAGACCTGCGTATTATCTCACAAAATAAACCCTTCAGATTTAAATAATCTTAAGAAACCACACCAAAAATCTCTGTAAGTAAATCACAGTGTGCTGCTCCAGCCTCACTTATCTCCAGCAGAGCTTCCTGCTGTGAAGCTGAGAGTTGAAGGCTGTGTTTTTGGAATCTTGCAGCTGGAGCTCTGTCCAGCCGCCCCCCCCCCCCCTCTTCTCCTCCAGGCTCTGCTTAATCTCTGACGTCCACATTGAACCTTTGTGGCTCCCTGAGGAGATCTTCATGCGCCACATTATGAAACGCTCGTCAGCCTCTCCTCACATGGTACGAAGGCGGATAGTTGTGGCACTTTGTACACTGCTTGTTCCCAGAGACGTTTCGTGTTAGGGGCTTCAGGCAATCTTTGAGATGATGTTGTATTTTGTATTATTAGACACTAAATCATATTTGACCTAAGGTTTTCCATGTCATTGCACATAAGGTTTAAAACTGATTTCCTTTATTCTACACGCTAGTTTCTATTCAATTCACTAAAGTATAGCATTTTTCTTGCAGGACTTTTCTTTCTGCTTTTTCATTTTGTGTTTTGGTAAACTCTAAATATACGAAATTAGAAAAAGCAGCTGCCAGAACCGCATTTTATTCATGAGCTGAATTATTTGGAAATATTTCCCCGGAGACAAACAATAAACAAACGTTAATGTAGCTTTAAGAATGATGTGAGATTTGGTCATTTATAACAGCTAAAAGCATAACGTCTCAGATGTCCAGAGTGTCTTTGAACGCACCAACGTTGATCTGTTATTATTGCAGATCCTGCTCAAATCAGCATGACACCCCCCTCAACTCATGTTAAATGGATTGGGGGCTACAGCTTATATTAACAATGATATACAACAGAGACTGGAAGCGTGTTCAAAGCGTGTATCAAAATGTATATTATATATGAATCTGCTGATTGATTTCTCTCTTAATTGATTGATTGTTAGCGTTTAAAAAAAACAGAAAATAGTAAAAAAAAAAAGGGTCTTCACTGTTACCCAGAGTCCAAAGGGAGACTTTCATAATCTTTGTTTACTAGAAACATCTAAATTTTTACAAAGAAATTACAATTATTGAAAGAAATGTGAAACATGACCAATTCCTTAAAAACTATTCATTTGTTGAATCAAATAAAACAAAACCTCTCATTTCATATTCTTCATATATATAATATGCAAACATCTTAATTTGAAAGTAATCAAAGCTGTCAGATAAATGCAGTAAAGTGTAAAATCTTTCCCCCAATGGTTTTAGTAAATGCGTCAACATGCAGCAGAACTGGTTTTGGTTCTCTAACTGAAGTTTGAGAGATCAATTTTGATTGACAGGCGGCCCATTTCTGCAGGTTTATCCAGTTTGTCCTGCTGCTGTTTGAAGCCTTGCTGTGTTTTAAATTAATAACCCATTACCTGTCTCTCCTAGGCTTTTATGACTCTGAGTTGAATTCTCTCGTTTGTACCTTTTCTCTCACGTAACCTTTTTAACGAGTATCTCACTGTGAGCTTACTCTGCAGAGCAAATCCTGCAGGAGTGGCGCTAAGCTAACACATATTGTATCCCTTTCTTTTCGCTCCAAGATGCTCCTGATGGACACGCTGTATATAAGAATCTGATTATTAATACAATACAATACAGCTTTACTTATAGAGCACTTTAAACCTCCAGACCAAAGTGCTGTACAGGCGGAAAAAAAAAAAAAAAAACACAGCTCTGCTCACACACCATAAAAGAAGTACAAGTAAAAACAATAGACAATTTAAAAGCAACACTGTAAAAGATGTTAATACGCTAAGGAGAAGAGGTGGGTTTTAAGAAGCGATTTAAAAGCAGGCAGTGTGGAGGCCTGTCTGATGTGCAGGGGCAGATGGTTCCACAGTGTGGGGGTCTCTACAGAGAAGCAACGGCCCCCTCTGAGCTTTGACTTGGTTCTGGGCACGTTCAGGAGCAGTTGATCCGCTGACCTGAGAGGGCGGGTGGGCGTGTAAGGGCAGCTCACAAAGTTATGGTGGGGTCATGCCATTTAGGGATTTAAAAGCACATTTTGAAATGAATCCTAAAATGTACTGGAAGCCAGTGGAGAGAAGCCAAAATGGGGGAAATGTGGTCATATCTCCGTGTGCCAGTTAAAAGCCTTGCTGCGGCATTTTGCACCCGCTGCAGACGAGCGAGGGAGGACCCACTGACCCCCATGTAGAGAGGGTTACAGTAATCCAGCCGAGTGGTGACAAAGAAGTGGACTACTGTCTCAAACTGCAGTCTGCTGGAGAGAACAGCTTTTACTTTGGATTTAATCTGACTCTCAAGTTTTAGTTCACGGTCCATTTTAATGCCAAGGTTCGTAATGGTGGGCTTGGTGTACTGAGCCAGGGAACCCAGGTCTACAGATAAAGGTACATTATTAACGTGACTTTGTTTTGCAGACACTGTGTATTTCCACCTGCCGCCCCTTGGTGAAGACATGAAGTGTGTCTATGGAGTTTCCTGTTATCGCCAAATAGAAGCAAAGGTCAGTCCTCTTATTTTCTGTACTTAATTATTAAAAAGCCATGGATTTGGTTATCTAGCTCATTAAATGTAGAGCCAAAAGCATGCATGCACATATGGTGGGATAAATACTCACATAATTAATTGAATGAGGGTATACGCCACCGAGAAAATGACCGTGTATACATCAATGACTCAACCCTATTAACTTCCATTGTTTTACATGTGAAAGAACAATAAAAAAGCAGAATAAAAGTCTTGATAAATTAAAGTGAATGTGTTCCTTCTTGATTGGATTAGAAGGATATAAGGGTCATTCCAGAATTGGAAGACATTTCATGTCCCCCATATAAAAAAATCTAATAATCCATGCCCAAAATGCTAAAACATGCACTTGTTGTGTTAAACATACTTGTCTTGAGACAAAATGTGTATAAAATTGTAGAAAAAGTGGTTTCAAAATATTATTTAAATGATCAAATAGCTCTCGAACATCCCCTAAAATGGCATTTTTCTCTTGTCCCCGCTTCTTGGTGACCTTGCATGTCAAATATAACATTTAAAATAGGGATTTTATTAACTTTTTTTGGTATTATTCTATTGATATATGTCTCTTGTAAAGGTAAAATCTATTTGTTAAATCATAAACATATTTTAAATAACAGTAATTTTGCACAGAAGGTGTGTCCCTCAACATGCGTTCAACCCTGTTACCCAAACCTTTTTAGATTGGCACAGGAAGTGAAAAAACTGTAAGTCAGATGACACAGTGGAAGTGACCTCAGCAAGCCATGTGCTAGTGCCATGGGTAGACCAAAACTAAGTCCTCTCTTTTATTTTTCATATTTTTACAATCTTTTCAGTCGTAAAAGAGTGTGGCACTCTGACCCACTCAACCCTGTTACTGATATTACCAGAATAAAGCATATTAATTTCAAACTTATCTTTCTTGCATTAGATATCCAAGTTTGTCCTTGCCTTGGAAAGTAGCATTACATGCTACATCTAGCAATAATTCCTGAGGTTAAAACTCAAATTAGCATTGATTTTCAACCCTGTTACTTTCAACCCTGTTACTATAATTAGAGTAACAGGAGTAATTCTTCATTGGAAAATATACATTTGATGCCAAGCTGGGCAAATCACTTTTTTTGATGGTTTATTATCTGTTTTTCCTAAATACATAAAAAAACATTATAAAATAAAAGGTTCATTTTTTGAAAAAAAAGGTGTCTAAATTGTCCTCCAATTCTGGAATGACCCATAAAATGGCATCATCTCCCGTTTCTATTTTTGTCCACATCATTTCTCCATAGCGATTAGTCACTGTCTGGCCTCGCAGCGTTTGTGGTATTAATATAAATAAATATCTGAATGTCTTTAATCCCTCTGCAGGCCCTCAAGGTCCGGCAGGCTGACGTCACCAGGGAGACGGTTCAGAAGAGCGTGTGCGTCCTCAGTCGAGTGGTGAGTCAGTCAGTCAGTCGGGAAGCCGTCTTTTATGACGTCAGTAGCTTTTCATGCTGGAAAGAAATGAATTCTCTGAGCTGTGACCTCAGCATGATCTTGTAGAAGAAGAATGGAAATATGGGAGACAGGTTGGGATAAAAGAATCAACATGACGGACGTTTCCATTTCATGCGTCCCCACAGAGATTTACATACTGTACAGTCAACGCTTTCACATTGCAAAAAATTCATCATGAGACTTCAGGCTTTGGAACAATCTGATATATACTTCACTGGATGAGCCATCAGTTTGTAAATGATGTTTTTATTTTTGTTATTTCCCATCTTTTATTAATGCATTTAGGAAAAGGAAATTAATTGTAATCGTCTGTTATTAAAGAGGCCCTATTATGCTCATTTTCAGGTTTGATATTTGTATGTTGTGTTTCTTCTGTGACATATTATTAATATTCAATGTGTAATAATGTCAGTGGAAGGACATTTTCATAATTTAAAGATTTTTTTCTTTCGAAATGCAGCAAATGCCCTTACCAAGAAAACGAACTGCAATACAAGAGTAATTATTCAAAGGCTTTATTTTCATATGCACAATAGCTACAGTCACAGGGGTGTCCAGCAATGCAACACACGATACTTTACACACAAAGGGAAATAAAAAAAACTCCTATAAAATTGTGCAAGAGCTACTTTAGTTATTTTTATCTCTCACTCTAATCTTAAATGAGGACGAACTAAAAACAGTAGATCTTATCATGTCCGGCCAGTTCCTGCTTTAGAGGGGAAACAGGAGTCATGTGTGAGTGCTGTTTCTCCCTATGAGCAGAAATAGGCAATGATGTTTCATACTGTAAACGCTTGATCTGTGCTGACAGCGTTTGTCTTGGTTTCCAGCCTCTCTTCGGTTTGCTTCAAGCCAAGCTGCAGCTCATCACACACGCGTACTTCGAGGAGAAAGACTTCTCCCAGATCTCCATTTTAAAGGTTAGAAAAACTCCATTAGAAACCATCCGTTTGATTATTCTGTTTACAACACCACTGACCTCCCTCCTCCGCACTGCAGGAACTGTACGACCACATGAACGGCTCCCTGAGGGGCTCCACTCTCGAGGGGTCGCAGGTCTATCTAGGTGGGTCAAACTCTCACTTCATGTGTTCATAATCATTAATAATGAAAAACATTTCAGACGTGCAGAGCAGTGGCATGTCACAGCTGAAAAGAGAAGTTGCATACTTGTGAGCAAAAATAGTGGACTGATTTGAACTTTCATGCATTTTATGTATTATTTTAAGTTAATTTCTTGATTTTATGATAATAGCTTTTCGTCATTCAAAATTACGATTGATTTTTTAATGATTAGTTTAAAAAAATGCAGACCATATTTTGTGCTTAATGGGACTTTGTGTCGTGTAATTGTAGCTGACTTCATAAACATGACTATGCATTTTTCAAATTCCTCATTTGCTGAAATGTGTTTGTTGTCTTTCTTCAGGGTTGTCACCGAGAGATCTAATACTTCACTTTCAGCACAAAGTAAGACAATCACATTGAAAGACAATGATAAGCTTTAAAGTGTTTATTATAATTGTTCTTTAAAATGTAAACACTTCATTTGATCCTTCATAGGTTCTTATCCTCTTCAAGCTCATTCTGCTGGAGAAGAAGGTACGATTAGAAACATGTATTCTCTTTTCTACTAGTCCAGAACATATCACGTTAAATAACACTGTATGTCTGTTTTGTTGTTGTTTATGTTTGCAGGTCCTTTTCTACGTGTCTCCTGTCAACAGACTAGTAGGAGCTCTGATGACAGTTTTATCACTATTTCCAGGTCAGCAACTCCACCATCTCCACTTTTACATGAAGTTAAGCATTTGTTAGGATAGTGCACGGAAGTAATGAGCATTGCATTGGATCATAGCATTGACACCAAACAAAATACATGTTGAAATATCAAAAAGATGGCACTGTCAGGTTTTGAAAGTCTACTCAAGTCAAGGCATGTTTTCAAATATTTTAACTATTTGCCTCTCAGCGTATCTGTAGTTTGTGTTACTTGTTCTTAAATGACTCAATTTCAAGCTGACACTTCCAGAAATATGTTGGAATTGTAGAAACCCTTATTATGTAAAACAGAAAACTAGCGGACGTCAAAAGGGGTTATAATGGAAAATGGAGACAGAAAGGAAATAAACTCACATTCAATGTCCTCTGTGCAGGTATGATGGAGCACGGCCTGGTGGACTCGTCCCACTACAGGCCTAAGGGCAGCGTGTCGGAGGACCCCAGTCCTGTGGAGAGCGTCTCAGGGGCCGAGGAGTTCATCTCCGTGTCCGCCACCGACATCGCCAGCACCCCTCCGGAGCTGCAGGAGAGCGGTCAGCCCGCCGCAGAGCCTCTGTCCTCAGGGGACAGCACCGAGGGGGAAAGCCACCTCCTCAAACCCCCGTCTCGCACCTCGCCGGACTCCTCGGAGAGCGACTGGGAGACCCTGGACCCCAGCGTGCTGGAGGAGAGTCCTGAGAAGAAGGAGGCAGCCGAGGGGAAAGACGCGGAGCTCCCGGACGCCTTCGACCCCGAGCCGGGGACGCCCATCACCGTGCAGCCGCTGCCCGCCAACGGCCAGGGGGGGGTGGTCCAGGGGCTGGTGTCAGGGCTGGAGGAGGACCAGTACGGCCTGCCGCTCCCCATCTTCACTAAGGTAACGGTTACACTGTGAATCATTCACTGTAAGTCAGATGTGAGGCATCTTCACTCAGAGAGGATCTGGAAGAATCCCTCAGGCTGAGCTCAAGCTCCATGGACCGATTACTAGATCTATTTTTTAAAATGTATTTGACAATGGAATATCTTTCTTATCTTAATATTTATCAGGGTCCAATACTTTCTTCCTGTGGATGTAATTAATGTATGTGTGTGGAGAACAAGGCAAACCAAATGCAATTTTTATTGATTATACAAATAATATACTTATATATTTTCAAATGTTTCCATGGAATGAAGTATATATATTTCAGTCTTCCCATCTCATGGATTTATAGGTTTTTCTGCAGTTAATATATTTTGTATTCCTTAAAGTAAATGAACTGCATTTTAATTGCATCTACAGCCTCTGAGTTTTTGCCCTAAGAGCTTGTTTTGGAGGGAAATGCTAAATATGTGATATATTGTCATGTTTCCTTCCACTTTTAGAGTCTATAAAAGATATCAAAGTAAATAACCTATTCAATTATATCTCTGTTCAACCCCGCCCCCCCCCCCCCCCCCGCCCTTATAAAAGAATCCCCACTGTGTGTTTGAGTTTCCGCAGGATATAAACTCACATAGTGACACAGTGACCTTTGCCTCTTGTTGCCAGGGTTACCTGTGTATGCCCTACATGGCGCTGCAGCAGCATCACCTCCTGTCAGATGTGAAGGTGCGTGGCTTCGTTGCCGGGGCGACCAACATCCTCTTCCGCCAGCAGAGGCACCTCAGTGACGCTATCGTGGAGGTCGGTGCTGTAAAAGATTTAATCACAATGTAAAGGTTAAACAAAAAAATCAAGTATTTAAATAATGTTTTGTGCTGAAGGTGGAGGAAGCGTTGGTCCACATCCAGGACCTGGAGCTGCGGAAGACCCTCAACCTGACGACGGCCGACCTGAGGTTCGCCGACTACCTGGTGAAGCACGTGACGGAGAACCGCGACGACGTGTTCCTGGACGGCACGGGCTGGGAGGGGGGAGACGAGTGGATCAGAGCCCAGTTCACCCTCTACCTCCACTCACTACTGTCCTCCGCTCTGCAGCAAGGTGGGGGACCGCAGACACATCCCGTCTGTAACCTCTCCTTCCCTCTCACGGCTTCATCGAGGGCATGTTTTTCGTAATCACCCATTACTGGCTAGCGTATCTGCAGGCTTTAAAATAGGATTGAAATACATTTGATCTAAATAAAGAATGTAATAGTGGTAGAGTCTCATTGTATTATAGTGAAAAGACCATACATTAAGAATTTGAACTGGTCTTTAAGAGCATTAGACACATGTTTTTGACCATTTTGGACACTTTTTGTATTAAAAATGTGTTCATAGTGTATATAAATATTTGATTTAAACAAGGGGAAGAACAATAGCTATCACTATTAGCCTTTGTAGTAAATACTAATATTACAAATAATAATGATGGTTCACGAAAAGGGTCCCAGCCTGGTGGTTATGCTGTATTTAATGCAAAACAATGCAATTCAATCCAAAAACTTGACCAGTTCTTCACAATTTGTTCATTATTTTTATTGTAAAAAGTCAGTTTCTTATCTTTTCTTCTCATTGTATCTTTTCTAACTCTGAAAACCGTTCATATTTCTTTAAATATGGAGCTTACTCACTTCTTCATTTAAGTTAAGTAGATTCCACGGTGACTTATCTTGAATGCATGACTAATAATGATCAGGGCTGTAATTGTTGCAGACACACACACACACACACACACACACACACACACACACACACACACACACACACACACACACACACACACACACACACACACACACACACACACACACACACACACTGATCATCACACTTAAATCAGCTTTGTGGAGTAAATGACATTAAATCCAGTTTTGCTGCTAATCGTGTTCACTGACTCCGAACATCTCTCTTTTGGTCTCAGATAACGAGAGGCTGCTGGCTGACTACGGAGCGCCTTTCGTTGCAGCCTGGAAGATTACCCACAACTACCGGGTGTGGTACAGCAACAAGCATCCCGCCATGGCCGCCATCACCCCAGGGTAGGGTCACCAAGGAGGGCAAATCTTAAACAGAAACTCCTAATGACGTCAGCTGTGACAAAATGCATCATTTCTAAGTTATAAAGAGTCAATGAGACGGTCCGGATGTAATCTGTTTAAGGTCTCAAAACTCAAAACCTGAACAGAGTGGTTGAGTTGTTGCAAAGGGGCCATTTTGAACAGCCATAATGTGATTCCTTCCAATATCATATTTAAAACTTGGAGTGCAGTTATATTGTTGTGGCTTTTCCCCCAGCCATCGACTAATTCTTAAACTCCAGGATGAATGGATCAAATATATGTCTGAAGCTAGCATGAGAAAATAAAAGATAATTAAATTGATGCCTGCCTTTCTTCTCTGTTGTAGACATCCATTCCAGGGCCAGTACAGTGTTGCTGATGTGAAACTACGACTCTCGCAGTGAGTACTTTATCTACTCTGTAAGATACGGCACCTCAAAGATAAAGTCACGGAACAACATGTCAAACAGAAATAACAGGAAAGGGTTAGTGTCAGTGCAGATTCAGCAGCAGAGCCGTGACCTATTGCTGTTTCTTTCAAACTCCATCTTATCAGATAGTTCTTTCGCTGTGGCTCAGTTGAAGCAGTGCGCACCAACACAAACATGTTGCTGCCCTCGTGTGGGGAGAGGAGGACACTGAAGAGACATTTGACATGTTGAGAAGTGTTTATAGAATGTGGCTTTTAGTACTTCCTTTAAACCGAGTGTTTTTCAATTACTAATTCAAACTTTGTTTATTAATTTAAGAACTTGTCGAGCCATTAGGGACAGTGTTTGATCTCTGACCCCTGTGCTTTTACTTTGAAAGAAAGATATTACAACTCTCCTTTTAAACCCTTAAACATCTGCCAAAATGATAATGTTATGTTCTCTGCACGGGGTATCAATTAGGGGACACGATGTTAAAGGCACAAATTAGTTGGAGTGTCCTTCTTGCCGCTGACAAAGCTTTGTACTTCCTAAATATTATAATCATTTCAAAACAAATGATTAGAGAACATTTCCTAAAGAGGGAATTATTTAAATGTGTGGGCTGGATTCAAAAAGAAATTCTTAACATGTAAGGTAATCCGGATCCATCCCTTAGAGCACGAAAAAACGATTTAGTTTAAAATACAGAATACACATTTATTTTAAATACGTTCAACGATTTGTTCAATTCTTTAAAAAGTTCAGTACAGTAACTGTTATCCTGTCTTACCTCCTTTTAGACCATACATGATTACACTTCCAAAGAGCTGTGCCCTCTTAGCACCCGTACTGTATGTGGTAAGAAGTGTGTTACCCCATGCTGTGTTTATGGGTGGATAGACATAGCATCTTAATAGTGGTTGAAGGGGGGGGGGAGGGGGGTCTTGTGTCAGCTGAGGTCATTAATTATGAGCGAGTTCACTCTCAAACAAAACAGAGCTGGAGACTTCTTCAGCTGCAGCTCCGGTTCCGTCCTGGAAGTGTGGATGAAATGTGACACGCACACACGCACACGCACGCACACACACACACACGCACACACACACACAGCTAAACTGGCTCCATCCCTAACTTAGCTTTACGATGAGTACACGCGCAGGTTGGCCCCCGGTACCCTCAGCTCTCTCACTTTACTTTAGGGTGTTTGGTGACATGGCCACTATGAACTTTGTCGTAAATGCTCAGCAAACAAACACACGGACAAACAAACTGTGGACGAAACCTTAAACTGGGTTTAGTTTAGTTCATCTGAGAGACGCCTTAATTGTGTTTTTTATGGTGCATTTTAGAACATTTCTGGTTCGTGGAGCAGGAAGGGGGTGAAGGGGCACAGTCTTCACTGTGCTCTAAAACTCTGGATGGAGCTATGGGGGTGATGAGGGGGGGGTGTCGGCAGGAAGTTTGGCACTCAGCCATTAGAGTCTTCTCAGGGAATAAACACATTTCATTTCCTGCCTCCGCTTAGTGTGTGTGTGTGTGTGTGTGTGTGTGTGTGTGTGTGTGTGTGTGTGTGTGTGTGTGTGTGTGTGTGTGTGTGTGTGTGTGTGTGTGTGTGTGTGTGTGTGTGTGTGTGTGTGTGTGTGTGTGTGTGTGTGTGTGTGTGTGTGTGTGTGTGTGTGTGTGTGTGTGTGTGTGTGTGTGTGTGTGTGTGTGTGTGTGTGTGTGTGTGTGTGTGTGTGTGTTCTCCTAAATGTGTTCAGAAGCTTTGGCCTTTGTAGACCTAAATCTCTTATGGATGTCCAAATCCACCTGCTGACCCGGACACAAGAACAAAAGGCAGTCGTTAAACCGTGGCAGCTAAACCCATAGATGCATCATCTATTCGTTTTTGGACATTTTCCTCACCATGAACTGAAGCAAGTTGAGTAATCTCATCAGTGAGTGACATCAGAAACAGATACACCTCTAATTTAGTTGCTTACACACGGCGGCGTGCGTTGAAGCTTCAACGCTTCTGCCCATTCACTTTGAATGGGGTGTCGTCACGCTTATCACGTCACGTAGATTTTCTCGCTTCAAAGTAGAGCAATGTTCTACTTTTGAAGCTTCGATGGAAGCGTCAGCCAATCGAATCATATGCCAGTACAAGCTCTAGCCAATCAAACCGCTGCTTGTGTGTCTGGGGCGGGACATTCATGTGATAGGTTGTTGGTCGAGCGTCAGACATGCCCGCCAGCAAGTTTCAACGCACGCTGCCGTGTGTAAGCTCCGTTAAAGGTGGGGTAGGTAATTTACTTCAGAAACACTTCTTGTTATATTCCATGGAATGCTCTTAACATCCCGATAGAAATGAATATATTAAATGCTTTGACAATGAATACATAAAAAATGTCATCTGTGGAAGAAGCCGTAGTGCTGTAAAAAGCACGACCAATCATCTGAGCCGGCCCGGCTAAAGTAACTGGATGGCCTACCTGCCTGTCAGCCTTCCACCTGTGCACAAACTTATCTCGTGCCCTCATTGGTCATGTGCGCGTTCGTGTGTGTTGGAGGAGGGGCTCTGTAAGGAAGTGGCAGATTTTTTTCCGGCTGTGTATTTTCAAATTCTAGCGCACTCGAGCTGGTTTCTCCATTCTTACCTACCCTACCTTTAAAGAACACAATGTAGATCTTGATTAGGACCCATACTTGAACATATAACACTGGAGTTACAGTATAATCCAGAAAGAAAGAGTAAATAAGGAAAGAAGAAGATGTAAACATGGGGCTGTTTTCCTGGCACGCAGTGATGTTTCCCTATCGACCAGATGTTGTTGTTTGAGTCCATCTATTCGCTCAGCTCATCACTCTTTGTCCCACTGCTGCTGCCATGCCACCTCCTCTCTATTTACTCCCCTGGGAATAAAAAACACACACAAAAACAAAAGCAGGCCCTACGCTTGACTTCCTTGTGAATGTGCTGTGTTGCATGTGTGTTATGGATGCTCTGGGGGGGGGGGGGCTCAACACAGCCGACCCTTTTCATGTTTCCTCGTCCTCGGACAAAGAGCAGCCGGTGGCAGAGATGTTCTCAGCGAACAGGAATCATGTGACGGCTGCAGGCGGACTCTGGCTGTTAGAGGGTCTTTCTTTATTGTCAGAGCAGTGCCCCATAAGGAGATGTTTATCTGGGTCGGCCAGAGTCAGAGAGGAAAAACTGCTTTCTGTTACCATGAGGCCGGATGGTATCTGGATTTAAGTTCCATTATTTCATCCACGTTTCCCCTTTAACAGCTTCAACATTCATACAATTATTTCCATGCAGTCACAAAAAGAGTCTAATGAGGAAAATATGATTCTAGACTTGTACATTTTTCGCATTTTGTAATGATGTAACTTAGATATATGAGCAAGCATTACAATCAGTAACCAATTAAAGGTTAAAGCCATTCTCAAATGTAATTAAAATTATTTAAAAACAAGTTATGTAATAGAGATACAAAAATTAAAAAAATTAAGTTACGTTTTTTATTTGTAATTTGAATATGGTAGTGGTTTTGATTAACATAATGATTAATTGAGTCTATACCTAATGAGAGTGAGTCATACTGTGTTTTTGAGTGGCTAAAATAATATTCAAAGCCCCCCTATGTTTATACAAAAAAATATATAATATAAAATGTAAAAAAATACACATTTACTACAAACAGTGTGTGTGGCATCAGAACAAAACACCTAGTGGCTTCAAACAGGATGACAAAAACACGCTAAGCCCTCTGAGCATCGCTGGGAATGCACAGCAGCCACTCTCTTACTTTGAAAGGGAAGACAAAAGGAAGTTGGCACTGAGGACAGATTCCGGAGCCGGATCACTGATCCTAGCAACGGGCGCCTAGCAACCGCAGCTTGTTTGGTGGAGTGACGGCGCCGCAGGACGTCCGTCTGACTGCGAGACAGCCCAGAGGCAGCCAGCTCTGGGGGTGCCATGTTGATGCTGCAGCCAGAAAAACACTGTATCTGTCTGCAGGAAACACACACACACACACACACACACACACACACACACACACACACACACACACACACACACACACACACACACACACACACACACACACACACACACACACACACACACACACACACACACACACACACACACACACACACACACACACACACACACACACACACACACACACACACACACACACACACACGCTTGAATCGCATGTAATTGTAAAAGATGCTAAATGATTGCGTTTGTCGACATAATTCCTTTCCAAAGCTAAAAATGCATTAAAGCGACACATTTGCTTTATTTTATTCTTAAAATAACCTTGACTTTAACATAAATGTATTTACCCAAGGTCATTGCATTTGAAAAGGCAAACCAGCGTTGTCTTCTTTTCCCCAAACAAAACAAACCAACATGCATGGTAATGTATTTCCTCCCATTTTCATTTCACCACACACACTGATCGACAGCTCTGTGTTGTGTCCATCAGGGCAGCAGCAGAGCAGTCAATGCACAGGGACCCAGTTTATTTTCAGATGGAATAATTGGCTCATTAGGAGGTGTGAAGGCGCAGAGAGGCAGCTGCACCCTCGTGGTGTCTCTAGCTGCTGTTTGTCCAGATGATTCCTGCTGAATGTCAGGTCAGCGGGGATCCGTGTGAAAGGTTGGTCTCGCACCAGGCTGCTGTTCAAATGAAGCCGCACTTAGCCGTGCATTTGTTGTGAAACAGATCCCGCTCGCTTTCACTCAGGTCTTCCCGACTCAGCACCTGCTGCTCAGCCGTCACATAAACCCCTCTTAACAGGTTGACGCAACATTTAGCCACGCCGCTTTTGTGTAGTTTGTTTCCTGGAAATGTGGAAGAATCCCCGCAATGTCACGTCTTGGATGCATGAGTGGTTTTTGAACCCTTTGTTTTCTCCTTCTCTTTCTGTCCACTGCAGCTCGGTGCAGAACAGCGAGAGAGGGAAGAAGATCGGAAACGCCATGATGACCACCAGCCGCAGCGTGGTGCAGACGGGGAAGGCAGTGGGTAAGAACGCTCACACAACGCTCCTTAAATTCAAAGTTTGAGGGGAAACATTATTCAGGGGAACAACCAATAAATACACAGAAAGGTCCGTTTCTTTACAATATGTGTGGTGAACCTCAACATCACCCACACCTTTCCTTTCCTAATAGTAGAAAATGCCCTTTAATGCTCCAAAATGTATAAAATATTCAAAACAGTAAAGCAAGTAATACCCAAAAGACACATTTACCTATTTGGTCCCCGTTCTCCCCCCTCTGCTCTCAGGTCAGTCCGTGGGCGGAGCGTTGACCAGCGCCAAGTCGGCCATGTCCTCCTGGTTCTCCACCCTGGCCCAGCCTGCAGCTGTAGCCGCTCCAGAGTACGTGGAGGCCGCCACAGAGGTCCAACCCTAACCCCCCCCTCCCACCCCCACTCTGTGTGTGACTCTGTCGTCGCCCGCTCACCCTCTGGCTGCTGTGAACCCCGAGGCTCAGTGGACCAGGAGCTGCTTTTATGAAGGAGGAGAGAAAAAGAGTGTGACGTCTTCAGGTTGGTGGCTCCGGGTGACATCATGGCAGGAAGGCAGCGCCGCGTTATAATAACTGTACAGTCCATTTCCACTGTGAGGCAGAGACTGCCAGCGCTTTTGATCAAAAACCCCGAAGTCTCCGCCGGCTGCATCATGTCCGAGCGGCCCTTTGTATCGCTGGATGCCTCTCCTGTAAGACACTAAAGATACTGTCGTGCGGTTTGCCCTGTCACTCTCCCTGCTGCGTATTTCTAGAGTTTGCCTGTATCTATATTTGCTGACGGTTTCAGGCTCATTTCTTTGGAGAGGTCAAAGATTCATCGGTGCCACAGGATTTGACGGAACAGCATGAGCTGTGGCACCTCAAACATTTTAACGGTTCAGATTCTCAGCCTGGCTCTTGTTCAGTGATGGAACAACAAGGTGGTGGTCGCAGTAATGGCATCAATTCCTGCATACATGAAACTAAATACGTGATTTAAGAAAGGCTGAAAGTAATTAATTTATTGATTATGATTTGTTTTATAATTACTGGTTAATTTGAGGAAATAGTGAGACATAAAACTATCGGACAAATAACATTCTTGAGCACAAACAACTTTATTTTGTTTACCTATTCATTTGCCAAATGTTTTTAAAGAAAGAAATGTAGTTTCAATGTTAAGTATTGCGATAATATTATTTATTAATGTATTCAGTGTTATTTTTGACTTGTCTGATATCATTTTATTACACCTTTAATGTAGTAGTTTTATCCAATTCAATGTAAGATGATATATAATCTTAAAAAATAGATAAAAATGGCAATTTCAATTTGCTCTAAAACTGCACTCTTAACTCATTTGACAAAAAACCCCACTCCACAAATAACATCACAATCTGAATGCTGTTACTGCGCTCACCAGAATGTTGTTACATGGATCCTCGTGTACCAAATGTCTGATTCTGTCTCCTGTTGAAATCCTCTCTTAACTATGAAGGAACCTGCACGAAGCTGTGTTTGACCGGGTGTCATCAACCCCCCAGGCCTTTTTATACTACATATATATTTAATGGGAGACCTATATTTAGTACATCTGAAGATAGTTATTTATTTGTTGTGTAGAATATCCTCGTTTTATCATGAAAACACTGGAACTGAGTGTGGACCACTGTGTGTATTTGCACAGAGCGGCCATCATATTCTATTTATGTGACTCTTATCTGGTATGACTGTGATGTTCAGGTGCTCTCAGGATCTGTTCCCTCCATGCTTCAGATATTCAACAACAGTTGGATTCAAAGTGGTCCAGTGAGCATGCTCTGTCCAGTCCAGTTTTACAGCTGTATTTAGTGTCACCCCCTCCCGTCTTTAAAAGTCTTTTAGTGTCCCCTTTGTTCTTCATGCTTTTAAACCTTCTTTGGCCAATCGAGTCATTTCGGGAATTTTCTTTAGATTTCTGGATTAAAAGATATCAGGTGTTAAAAGCTGCCTTTTATTTCTTTTTTTTATCCTCTGATATATTTTCATTTTATATTTAAGATATGAATGTATTATGAATGACAGTTCACAGAATATTTTCTTGACAGATGCTTTTAATGTATTTGAGAAGAAGTGATCCTCTACTATATTGCTGTATTAAAAAAACATAAATAATAACAGGCTTTCACTTTTTAAGAGACTGTGATATGGGATCAGTTCTTTTCTGTTATCCCTCTGGGTGTTTGTGTCTGGGTACGAATGTAGGTCAGAACAACAAAGTGGTGGCATGTGTGTGTGTGTGTGTGTTTAGAGGGGGTTGTTGTTGTGGCACATGGTTGCACAAAAATGCACCCATGTGTTTTCCAAAAACAATTCGGCAACATCACGGGGGCACGGCAAGATCAGCAGAAAGTCACAGTACAGACAGAAGGATTGTTTATATATTTAATTTATTTGTACACACTGATTTTGTTTGAATTAATTCTCCTTACGTCTGATAATTAGATAAATATATATAAGAGATTATTTTGTATCCGTTTTTTCTTGATACATTACAGAACTGGTATTGTTTAGTGTTCTAATCTTTAACTATTAATCATTTCCCATCATGCATCCTTAGCCATAAAGCACCTCAAATATTAGCTACACATCTATTGAGAAATGTAACACCACAGTCCAAATATTTAAATTTGTTGGTAACCAATAAAAATGCTTGTAGTGTTAATAACATTTCAAGGAGTGTGAATTATCTTTAAGTATCAAAAACAGTTCAATATCGATATTGTTTTTTTGACAAAGAAAGTGAAACATTTAAAAAATAAATAAACACCAATAGTCTAAACAAAAGAAGCAGGGAGTCAGTTTCAGGAACGTTTTTGGTATGTTTTTTAATAAATTAACGTTCATTCAAAATACAGTGCCAAAGGAATATGATGCAGCCAAACATGCTAGTAAGGTTTGTCATGAAGCACCTGTGCTCATGTTTTTAAAAATGTAGGAGGAAGACCCCTGCTCCCCCTCCCCAACTATAACCTGCCCTCTCCACTACTGCTAGTGGTTGCCGGGACGAACTCCATAGCAACAGTCGTGGGCCAGCCCTCTCTTCTCACAACCAATCAGCAGCAAGATTCCTCAATTTTCACTTGAGAAAAAATTCAATCTGATAGGAAAATGGACATCTACCCACAATCACACTACAGTAATGTTTGATATTAAATTAAAAAAAAGACACTAATACAAAATAGACCTGGTTATTTCCCCCCACACTAAAACAGTTGTCTTTTAAAACATATGAAAAATATATATTTTATTATATATATATATATATTTCAGCAGCTTGGGGGAAAAAACAAAAAAAATGCATGAGCCCGAAACCTACTGAGAGTGGAGTTGTGTAGAGACCCTCGTGGAAAGCAAAATGTTCATGATCATGTGACGATGGATGGAGTGAGGTGTAAACTGCGAGCTGTGTGGAAGACAGAGGTGGGGGAGGAGGACAGAGGAGAGGTGAGGGTGACCGGACCTGCAGTCACCCACTCTTAAATCCTCTCCTCACTCGTTTCCCCCTCCTCCCGAAAACTACAGCCCCTGTTCCTCTCGTCTGCGGGGGCCTTCAGAAGAAAAACACAGATCCCGTTTGTTAAAAGGTAATCTAATACTTATTTTGCTCATTTGTGGAGGAGGGTAGTTGTAGTAAACATGGATTTAAATGGAGCCGACAGCTAACATGTCTGAAGCAGTGCTGAAAGGACAACTGTCAATCATTTCTTCATTTGAGTAGAGCTGCAACCAATGGGTTTTTTCAACAGAATTTCAAGCCTAATTTTTAAGGAATTTGCTAAAAGGGTGAAGCAATGGATCGAACTCATTTTATATTTTGGAGCAGATCGAAATTACAAAGCAGATATAAGCTAGGTTTCACTATCATTACATTAGTGCTGCATTCAAGTGATGACGGGATTATAGTTAAAATGCGTAAGAACACTAAAGATACAGATATCAAAAGGTGAAGTTCAAACACTTCAGCAATACAATTTTGTTGAGTAGACAATTTGAGCTTTTTAAAATGACATCTTATAGACTAAAAGACAATTCATTTATTTCATATACTTGCGGTCTTCAATGAAAATACGGTTTAGAAGCAGCTCTGCTTAAATGTATCCAAACATCAAGGTCCAACTTTCAGACATGTATCTAAAAGCATCCTCTTTGCTCAGTTGCCACACAGATGTTTTAATTGTTATTATGCGACAAAAATGTAGCTTAAAAAAGGTTGAATATTGAACATTTATCAGTAGTTTTACAAAACAAATCTTAGCACTATGTCTACATACTGGAAATATTCTGGACCTTCTTGTAGCCTCAGTTTTAAGGGAAGAGAATAGAGGTTAACGTGTTACAAAGTAAACCAAACAAACTAAGGAGACTTCAAGCGTTAAAGGCCATGAGATGTGAGGTTGAGAACATTTTTCATAAAATGGACCTTATGCTGCATATTTTATTTGACAAACTACCAGCTCAATATCAAACATGCTTTAAATTGTTTTGAGGAGTTTCTATGGAACATTTTGTTAGTGGATCTCGTTCGGGAGCCATTGTAACGACAGCTGCTGCTTCCACAAAGGAGCAAACTAATAACTTTTCCAAGAGCCTTTCAAGCCTTACACTCTAAGAGATAGATTTTCCACAGAGTTTTCATTTATCAGTGGTGAGAGAAGAGAAAAAGAGGAGAGGGGGAAGCCACGATCAGAAGGGATAGGGGGGAGGGGGGAGGGGGGGGGCTAGGGGATTTTGGTACAGTTGCCATTGTCATTCCGAGAAGGTTTACCAGTTAAGTGCATCATCATCATCACAAAATAAGTTGACGTTTAGATTATCACATTGTAGAAACAGTATGACAGACTTTGTAATAATATCTAACAGATGTCACAAATGACAAAGTAAGAAGATTTTTTTTCAGATTACTTGTGTTTCCGAGAGGGGCATCTTTTCAATCCGGGCTGCACGTGAGGAGATCCCTCCACAACAGAGAGAACGTCAAACCCTTTCATATCAGAGAAGTGATCCGCCCCCCCTTCATGTTCATCCCTCAGCGTTACAGATTCCTGGTTCAGTCAGCGAGGTAGGGGAGGGGAGGTTAAGAGCTATACGTGAGGGAGGGTCACCAGCTCCCCGTCCACCTCAAACTCCTCGGCTCCGTCGGGGGAGAAGAGATAGGTTGGGGGTTTCCAGGGGGATTCCTCCAGGCAGGAGGGGTACAGCTTCCCCACGGCACAGCGGAAGTCTTTGCCCAGGTCCCAGAGCACGCGTTCGGACACGGGCTGCCGCAGGTACCAGCGGTCCAGCTCTATGTCGTACTGGTAGATCGCGTACTTGGCCCTCTCGTTCATGTGGGTCTCGCGCATGAAGATGCACAGCGAGTTGAGCAGCACCACCGCCCGCACGCAGGGGTCCGAGTACCGCTTAGCAGGGATGTTGGCGGCCTGGCGCCACTCGTTCTTGTTGACGTCGTAGATCTCCACGGTGACGGAGGAGCCGTCGATGGTGCTCGTGGGCAAGCGGATGCCAGAGTTGCTGACCACGTGGAGGCCGCCGATGTAGAAAATGAGGTCCCCGAAAGCAGCGGCGGAGGCGAAGCAGCGGCTCGTCTTGCGCATGGCCATCTCCACCCAGGTGTCGGCGCGGGGGAAGTAGCAGTACATCAGGTCGTGGGTCATCACGTAGATGCAGTCGTGCGCCACCACAGAGGTGCTCCAGTTCCAGGCGTAGGGGAGGGGGCTCATCATGCTCCACTCGTCCTTCTCGCAGTCGTAGCGCTCCACCGTGCGCTTGTTCAGCTCTCCTCCGACGTTATCTCCTCCGATTGCATAGATGTAGCCCTCGCAGTGGACCAGGGAGGGCTTGATTCGGGCACACAGCATGGGGGTTTTAGGAACCCAGGCGTTCTGCTGGGCGTCGAACCAGAAGAAGCTGTCGACAGAGCGGAACACCGCCTGTAGCTTTCCACTCTTGCCGTGGTTGGTGATAGAGTTTTTGAGGGGGATCTGCCCCCCGGCTATGAACACATCATTGTCTGGTGTAACGAGAGTCCCCACCTTCTGCAGGTCTCCTGGGGGGTTGTTGAGCTTGTACACTTTCTCCGCCTGCGGGCTGTAACACACTACTCTGGTAGGCAGAGCCCCAGCCATCACATATCCGTCACCCAGCATTTCTGACATGGCCTCCATGAAGATCAGCATCTCCTCCTTGGTCATGCCTAGACGAGGCTTGAAGAACTTGGGCATGGACTTGTAGAGGCCCTGCACCACCACGGACTTGTCGTTCGGTGGCAGACCCTGGAACCAGGCGCGCTGCGTCACCTCGGACAGCGCGTCGATGCGGATCTGACTGAGCACCGAGGACAGGTGCTGCGAGCGGGCCTCCATGTTGTACTCCAGCCACAGCATGGCCGCCTCGCGCACCGTCTCCTCCTTCTCCACGTTGAGGTTGTCGCTGCTCAGGACGTCGATCAACAGCTCGTGGGAGAGCTGAAGGAACGCCTCCTGCCTGTACACCATGGGGAACTTGTGCTCCACCATACGCTTAGCGCTCTGCTTGAGCTCGCTGCAGCTGAAGAGGTCGCCGATGCTCAGCATGCGGACGCAGTTGTCAGCGCTTATCTTCTTCACCAGGTAGTCTCTGCACTGCAGCAAGACGTCCTCCACCTGAACAGGGGACAAGAGACCAGTCAGACAAGACATTTCACTCTGAATCAAAGGACACGGCTACAAGAGTAGAGACTGACACAACCAGAGTCATTTAAAGATGTAAATAGGAAGATTGGGTAATCTAATGAGGTAGATTTATGATGGTGTTTGAATAAAAACAGAAAGTGTTGACACGGACCTGTAGGAAGCAGGCGGTCTCGTAGAGCGGCTCCACCGTGCTGTCGTTGATGGCCAGGTTGCCCGTGTAGGCGTAGGTGATGATGATCTGCAGGGTGAGTGGGTCCACGTTCCTCAGGTGGACGTGGGTCTGTTTGCTCTCACTGAGGCCGCTCATGAACATCGCCCTGAAGGAACACCAAGGGACATCCATCAGTACACAGAGTTACTGAATTAGGAAGAGAACTACAATGTTTTGCCCAAATTGGCACATCATAAGAATTATTTTAACTTTGACTTAATAGATTCTTGTTCTTAAATAAATTGTAGGATTCTGCCGTATTTGAAGATGTCACAACTGATTTTGATGCTTTACAGCTGGTGTACACTGATTAGCATGCCCAACCAAGCCAGTTTCTCTCATTAGTGACAACAAGTGACAGACCCCCCCCCTGGTTGGTGGGCTTGCTGCACAGTTTGTCTCCAGCTGGACTCCTCTGTTTGAGTTCCATGCGGGCTGCCTGCACTTCCACGTAGTCGTTCATCAGAGCTGCCTAAACCTCTTTTTACTGCATCTATTACTCAAATGTTTTGCATCTGTAGAACTGTTATTGTCTTAAACCGGTCATTTGCATTTATTATGGCAACGTCTTTGGTGCATTGATGCTTCTGTGCTGCACTTGCCAGAGTCAGATTGTCAGAAAATGACCAACCATGTAAGGTAATCAATTAATCTTAAGGACTTTTAAAGCCCAAATGTTGACTATTTCCAGCTCCTTAGATAACATGTTTTTGTGATTTGTACTCTTGTATAGGAAACTTAAAAAGGTGTATCTTTAAGTTCTGAATTATTTGTCATTTTGTCACTTGCACTAGCAATAATGGGCCTGCAAAACCACTCTGTCCTCTTGCACGGAGTTTGGGGGGGTGTGACTGTGTTTTGCTCACAGCAGGGGCTAAACCTTCCAGGCTGTGTTACGCAACCCTGCAGGCATACCCCTGCACCCCACCCCCTCCCTCCCTCTCTCCCCTTTCTCTACATCTCTCCCCAAGACCTACGTGACCAGACTTTCCCCTCCATACACCAGCACTCCCCAGACTCTCCCCTCTTTCCCTGAAGCGGGGAGGCGTGCGAGGGGAGGGGAGGTGGAAGCGCAGGCTGCATGACAGAGAGAGAAAAAGGAAGGAGTAGCAGTTTGGAGGAAGCGCAGCCTGCGACACCTCTGAACCCTGCAGGGGAAATGCTTTGCATGTTCGCACCAGATCACGAGAGTGTGGGAAACAGGGGGTGAGATCGCGTAAGAGCTGGGTGTGAGAGAGGCATCAAGTTGTCAGGACCTTTTCTTGGAATGCATGTGTGAGTGCGCAGTGAGAGAGGGAGGGGTTAGACGCAGAGTAAGACGGCGTGTTCAAATGAAGCCCCTGTCAAGTACAGATGGACTCTTCCCAGAGCCGAGGCTGCTGCTCGCTCATATTCACTGCAGTGCACACACTTCATTATGCAATGTTGTGCGTTCAAATGAGGCCTCCTCAGGGCCTTGAGGGATGCTTCTGTACGACTATAGGTTAGAGATTGCTTCATTTGTTCTGTGAGAAATACATCGGACACGGAATGACTGGCGCAGAAGGAGCCCCGGCTTTCCAGGGAACACCATCCCCTTGTTTTCAGTCCTGCGTGTAAAGAGTGTATAACACTTGCTCTACGACGCTGTGCATTATTCATGGTAACCGTAGGAGGTGAGCACTTCCAGACATAACAACCTCGCTTCATAATGACAACATATCGTCAAAATGACACTGAAGGGAATAATTGCTTTCTTTAAAACACGGCGTGTTGCATTATTCATTGAAACTGTAGGAGACTCATTCAGAAGAGCCCCACCGCACAAAGCATCATCACTAAAATAGTCATTCAAAACAGAAGTCCCAAACACACACAAGTTATTCCACACTTGCAGCACTCACCTGAAATAGGAGCTACATGTTGCCAGGACCATCTTGTGACACGGGAACTCTGAGTCCTCCACCAGGAGCACAACATCAGTCAGTAATTTCTGTTCGTAAAAGAACTTGAGCTGCTCCAGCAGGGAGACAGCGTAGTCCGTGTTGACCGGCCTGCGCTCACTGAGATCCGACATGGTTGCATCCCATGAATCGCGCCCCAGTTTTGAAAAGTCACACGGCCGGCAGAACCGGGCTCAAACCAACCGGGAGAATTTTTTTTTTTTTGAAGTCAAGAGGGTTAACAAGGGGGCGTGGGGGGGGGAGAGGTCTTCAACACCTCCACTGACCAAAGTGGAGGTCTTCAATTCCTATGTGGAAAAATATGCTCCTTCTTCTGGAGATGAGTTGAAAGTGGAGAGGGCTACTGAGTGTCGCAGTCAGGAGTCCAGGGGGTAGGTTCCTGGGTGAGGAAGGGGTCGTTTCCTCTCGTAGATCTATCGGATGTCTGAGGTCATGCAGTGAGACACCGGGGAGGATCGGAGGTAGAAGGAGAGCACCACAACTGTTGCAACCCTGCTACATCAGTGCTCGTCTGAAAAACACAGCAGAAATACAAAACGAGCAGTGATGAGTCAAGAATCCATGGAAACTAGAGGGACAGAAAAAATAACCCTTTGCAACACGATTCTGTTTCATTACCAAAGATGCCCCAACTTCATAGCATGACAACATAATCTCCTTTCTTGGGCCTAGATCTTTCCGTGTGCAATGATGCCACAACACTGTCAGATTGACTAGAAGGGCGCTACATACATGGGAACAAAAAACTTTCCAACTCCTGATTTTATCAAAACAAAAGTACCGGGAAGAATATTTATCTCAAATGGTGCATTTTACAGCCACCTCCGTGCTGAATCAGATCTGCTGGATACTGAGACAACCTCCGATCGTATGTAAATGTAAAGCATTTAATACATTATTTAAAGGTCCATTATTATAGGTCTCAGATATATACAAAACATGTTTCTGAAGTGTTTGGCTCGAAACACCAAACAGATCATTGTAGCATCCCATGATCCCCTCTGTTTCAGCCCCGTTTCAAAAAGTGCTGATTCTCTGTCTGTTACTTTAGATGAAAATAAAGAGCCCCTCCCCACGCCCCTCTGAGAGAGATTTGGTTAAAAAGAACTCAATGGTGCTCTAGGAGGAGATTCAGGTGATAAGGGGGGGGGGGGTTACCCTGGTTGGTGATTGGCTAATGGTAACACAAGCCAAAAAAAATGATGACATCATGAAGTGGCCAAAATCTGATCAGCTCGTTTTCATACAGGTTTTTATATAAATGGATCAGGACAAAAATCTATTGACAAACAAAAATATTTTTGCCTGAAACGTTAAGAATCTCTTTACACAGAGGGGACATAGGTTTATGTAGAAAATACATGAAAAAGTGGATTTTGCATAATAGGTCCCCTTTAAGTAAAATCATGTATTTGTTGCTACTATCAGTGTTTTCCTTTATGAATCATAACTGCCACATTAATGTATATGATGCATTTGACTGCTTTAGGTGTTTAAGGTTGTGATGTTTAACTCATGTATGTAATGTTGGTATCCCCGAGAGAACCATGTGAACTGAAGTATCTCTAAAAAGTCTCATGAGCTCAGACAAAAACACATTTCTGTTTCCAGCTTTGTGATGATGCATTTTTAAGTTGATCCAAGACGGTTTTTCCGAATGGTAATTGAGTCTTAGAAATAAGAGGACTTTATCTATCCAAAAGAAAAACATCATCCTTCATTTTATCAGAAAAACAATCAACATTAAGCTGTCAGACAACTGCAGTATAATATTTAGTTCTGAGATGTGGTAGAATTATTAAGTAGCAGAACATTTGAGATACTCAAGTAAAATGCAAATCAGTCATTTTGAATTCGACTAAATGTAAATTGCACTACTGTTTAGGCCTACAGTTTACCAACAACGTGTACATGATATAGCTAAGTTAAGGTTTTCACATGACACATCCTTACAACGTTAGTCCATCTATATACATCAACTTCCAACGCACTAGCTTAGATAACTGGCTAGCTACCTAGCAAGCTAACGACTGTACATTAGTGACGTATTTAACCCCAACAAACTGCTTACTAACGGTTCACTGAAGTAAAGGCTGATCTTTATAAAGATTGTGTCGTTACAATTAATTTGGACGTGCTGGATGGACAGATAAATTAGCACGTTACCGTTACCCACCATTTCCAAAACAAACCCTGCCTGCCATCTAAAACATGGCAAAGTAACATTAGACAGACGGGCCTGTTGCAAAATGCACATCTTGCTGATGTTAGGTAAGGCGACAAAGATAGTGATACATGTTTACTTGTTTCAAAATACACGTAAAACAACCCCTGGCTTTGATAAACTGACCAATACATATTAACAGCTAGCATCGATATAATGTTATATGGCTAGCTCACGTAGCGACACTTGATTGTCGCTCGCGGCAAGTTAGCAACTTTAGCTCCACAGTTCCGGGGTAACGTAGTTGTTAGCCCCTGTCTGGTCACACATACTGGACAGTCAAGGGTCTCACATTATCTGGTCAATTATTGAATGGTTTTAGAAAGGCCATCAAAAAGGTACAAACCCTCTGCAGCAAACCCATTTAACGAGCGATCATGCTTGCTAGCAGGCACACAGCTAACAGGCTAAATGCTAAACGAGCTAAATAAACGTAAGCTAGAGGCACTTTTCAAGTTAACCATTCCAACAATCAACATTCACGCTTCCTTACAGTGACTGTAGCCGGACTCCACGCACAGTAAATCGTCGCGATGGCTTCTCTGGTGATCAGAAAGTGTCAAGTAAGCTCCTCAAGCCGAATTTAGACATTAAACAGTTGTGTTGAAGCGCCGAGCAACGGACAACCTTTCAGCGCATCATAAGCGCTGAAAGAAATAGAGGCCAAATGAGGATACTGCGCATGCGTCCAGACTAAGCGGCCTGTACTTGTTAACAGAGTAACTGCGCCTTCTGGTGGACAAATAGAGAATATACATTGGAGGAAGTCGTTTAAAAAAATCCAACACACTGGAAATTATTGCCTCAAATAAGTAAGTAAAGACCCTAAGTAAATAAGTTATGTCCCACCTCTGAACGCAACTAGTGTGTTTAATGTGTGTGGCTTAAAAATCTTCTTATATTGCCAATTTGGAACTTTTGTCAACAACATAAAAAAAATGTTAAACATAGAAAAATTATTCTATGCTAGTCTCTATTTTCTTTTGCTTTTAATGCTGATACGTTTGATACATTTCATTATTTTTGAACTGACACTTTTGAAACTCGAAGCTAATTTGCTAGCTAGCAGCAGCAGGTGTTTCCTATATTACTAATTAGCAGTGAGACCTCGTTTTGTGTAAGCAGAACGTTATGTGGACCTGGGCGAAAAAGCGTTTCTACTTCTGCTTGTTTGTCGAAAAATTGACTGTTAAACGGAACTTTCATTTTTCGAAGCCAGGGGATATTTATTTGGTTGTTTTCATTCCTCTGCAGTGTTTTATTTCTAACAGGTTGAGCTAGCACGTGAAAGAAAATGGACGGTAAAGATTCCTTCTTGCATATCAACTTTAACCGTATTTTATTAACCCCAATGTGCAGGCAGTACTTGCTTGAAAACAATATTATCTAACTGTTTAACGGCTGCTTCCTGTAGATGGAAGCAAACAACCACACACACATGGGAACGGACAACAAAGAATACAACATTCCAGACCTTTCTTCTATGTCCAGCCGCCTTCTCAACCACAGTACATGTACCAGCAGTGGCAGACGGCCAATAACCCATACAGTCAGTATGGCTTACCTGGAGGTATCAACCGATTTCATCATTTTTTTTTTTCCTGCTGTCACCAGAAGTTTATTTTCCTGCATTTCTTTTTTTTGCACCACTTTCCCTTGCACTATTCGGTTTTCTCTGTCTATTATGTTGCATTCTTGGATAAACCTGTGATTTTTCTCTGCCAAAAACTGCACTGTAGCTAGTGTGCCTATGATATCATAGCCATTGAATCTTCATTCTTGACAAAGCACTAAGATATGGGGAAATAAGTTTAAAATAGTGGGCTCCATAAATAACATACTTTTAAATATTTGGTCTTTAGAGGAAGGAAGTTATCAAGTATTTTCAACTCAAAAGGAGTCACTGGTGTTCTTGTCCGGTTTTTGTCTTAATTGTGTTTGACTCTAAAGTCATCAAATGTGTGACTTGAGTCCACACCGTGCTTAATATTCTCCTCTCCACTACTGTCAGTCATCAGTATTGCACTTAAATGCATCTTTTTATTTCCCAGGTCTAAACTATGGTCGTCCCTGCATGCAGCCATACCAGTACATGCAGTATCCTGGGTTTGTATACCCACAGTCCCCGCTATATCCAATGGATTACAGGCGAATGTTTGAGCCCCGCTTCCAGGCTCCTCCTTGGCATGACATGCCTCGCCACCAGCACCAGTACCAGCAGCAGTACCACCACCAGCAGCCACAGCCTTACGAGCGCCGTGAAATGGCCTGTTCAGAGGCTCAAACCGACCCCATAACCAAACTCATTCAATGCCTGGATCAAATGCGAGCCACTGAGCTGCATGGCGCTGAGAAAGAGCTCGACTCGGGAGTCACCTCACACTGCTCTGGAATTTTTTCTCCAGGTGAAAAAAAGAAAAGTGGAGAGCAGAGTCCAAACCTGGCCTCGCTGCGTGATGACAGCCATTCAGAGTCTCCAGCTGTGACCTTCAGTGACTCCACCACAGCGGTGTACGACAGCGAGTCCAGCCGACGGAGCTTAGATGGCCTGAGCCCCGCGGGATGCTGGTCAGAAGGATTTGAAGGGGAGTTGCCTCTCGATAGCTCCTCTATTCACGAAGACTATCCTGAGTTGAAGCAGCCAGCAACAGATGAACACTTCTTCCCTGCAGAGGTTGCAGATGTCCAGTCAGATATCTCAGCAACCAATGCAAGTGTTCCCAAATGTGACGCTAAAGAGTTCCCAAAACATAGAGTGGATCCAATCCTTCCATCTTCCTCTTTTACCTTCAGTCAGCAGGCACTCAAAGATGCTAGAAGTGTTGACAAAGTCTCAAAGGCTGAACATCACAAAAGTTATCAGAGCTACCAGATCCTCAAGCTGCCTTTTGACAGTGTTCAGACCCCCGGAGATGCTCCAGCCACCTCCCTCTCCCCCCGTACTGCTCCCTACTACTACAACTACCTGTCCATGCCGTCCACCCATGAGCGGATGAGCGTTCTCAGTGCATCTTTGGACGAGCTCTCCTCCAGAGATGAGATGTTCTCCACGGATCTGGATGAAGCAGATCTTTTCCCCAAACATGTGTATACAGGCAGGAGGCTTGCAGAGGTTCTAAGTGGGTCTCCGCAAGCTGCTAAAGAAGTGGAAGAAGTTTGGCTGCCTGGATCGAAGAGGTTCATGTGCGCCTGCTGTGGGAAAAGCCTCGCTAAAGGAGTAGCCAGGAATAAAGTCCGCAGCTCCAAGATATACAGGGATGAGGGCGGAGACTCTGAGGACGAAATGTTTGAGAGAGGCTGCGAGAAGCCCATCAGAGTGGTTGTGAGGAAGCATTCTGCACCCAAAAAGCCCCCGTCTGTCCCACTGAGACATGCCGCAAAACACTGGTATAAAAGAGGCCAATACAAAGATCCCTCAGATCCAATGACCCAGGAGGGACATCATGGTGTCAGTGTGCAGGAGCCACCTGATGAGGCCGGAGACATGACTGCTAGTGAGCTGCAGTGCACAACATGTCTGGGTAAGTTGCCTTTTTTGTCAAATGATGTAACCATGTTTGAAATATGCACTGAATAAGTTAACCCTTTTTTATAGACGGACCCTGCAGAGAAGATTTGGCCATGGCAGACCCGGGCAGGTGGGGAGACGGTGATTTGATTCCCAGGCGGAGACAAGCAGCCGCCATGCAACGACAAGGTTGAAATCACTCAAATACCCTGCAGACAATACGAGCTCAAGCTCATTCTCCGTCAATCATTTTGCAGCTCTAAATATAACAAACAGGGTTCTTACGGTCATTAAAAACCTGGAAAAGTCATGGAAATTCAAAATGCTAATTCCAGGCCCTGGAAAAGTTATGGAAAACAATATTTTCCCCAAAGTTTTGGAAAAGTCATGGAAATGTAACTAAAGTTGCATAAAATATAATTTATGTTTTATCTCCGAAATAGTAATACTATAATGATAATAAATACTGTATCGTAATGAAACGTAAAATGGTTGACGAGGTGTTTTGCTGGTGAGAGATTTGAGTTGCTTTAGCGTGTAGAAGCTAGTAAGCCTACTATTGGATTTGTTTTAGATAAGCACAACATGTTTCAGACCTTATTTTCCTGTTCCATGTTCAAATAAACCATTTTCAGTGGTACCGCTGAGAAAGAGTACTCTTTTTGGTCATGGAAAATTAGGTAAAGGTCATTGAAAATCATTTGTGAAAAAGTTTATGAACCCTGAACAAAACACATTTAAAATCAGATCCACCTGGTGAAGTATTGTTCGAAGTTTTGCGGGAAGCATTTGAAATCTCTTTAGTTTACACTCACTGTAAAAAAATTGACTTACAAAAAAAAGGCTCGACTCAAACCTCTGGGCTCTGAGGTGTTTCCTTGTTGTCATTGCTGTTTCTTAAATTCATAGATACAACACATGCTTCTTCTCTAAGCATGAATGAAATCTTCAAATTGAATTCTCTCCTGGTTTTATGTTCTGCTCCTATCCACTGGACAGACACGAGTACTCAGCGGAAAGTGATGTACCACAGGCCAAGAGACGAGGATAACGATGACGACGAGCCACCCCCATTACACTGGGAGAGAGGTTAATATAATAACATTGTTAACACTGTCTCATTTCTTTGCATGAAATTTAATTTGTGTTCTCTCTTTGTCAGGCTCTGCGATGAAAGGAGAACCAAGATGCTAATATACCCAAAGTGTGTTGAACTGTAGGTGAAATGCAATATGTTCAGACTTCTGTTTTGTTAAAAATACGTCTTAACAAAATGTTTCCTTTCCTCCCCAGGTCCCCCTTAAAGGTGTAATTGTCAAGAATAATACGTTTAAAAATATTTAGAGCACCAGGTAAAATGCACTGCACGCCTGTTTTTGTTTAGATACAAGTTAAGAAAATGTATAAAGTTTCTGTAGTGACACTGTCTTGCACTATTCATGATTTATGGATTTCACAAACGTCTCATGGGCTGAGGGTCGTGTTGCACATGATGGTGTGCCACAGTTTGGGGCCAGTCCAATAAAAGTATTGTCATTATTTAAAATGTGTCTTTAATCATTTTACATGTTGCAATGGTTCACATTATGCATGGAGACTATTATGTTTTGTGTTAACTGTTTCTGTAACCTCTGTGGATAGTTTCTGTTTCACTTCCTTGCAGTTGGGGAACATTATGGAGGTTCTATGGGGACTTTCCCTTATTTTCTGACATAATGGACCAAAGAATTCATCAGTTATTCAAAGTAATTGCATCCAAAAAAAACTATTACAGTTCTATGTTGACAGAAACCTGAAGCAAATAGCAACAACTGTTCTTGTGAATGGCCAGACTAATTATTATGGTTAGATCATTATTTCATTTAACATACAAAAAAACCTTTCTCTTTTTTTTTGTTTAACCTAAAAGCAAACCAACCAGATTCCCACACAAACATGTTAATACTTAAAATCACTTGCTAGTAAACAAACTGGTCTCATGCAGTGTGTTTATTCTTCATGGATAATACATGCTCCAGGCTAAAATCTCACTAATTGGCTCTTTAGGGGTCAAGCCTGCTTCTCAACAGCTTGTGTGAATGTGGGATTTGCATTTTAGAGAATATAAATGCTTGTTTTTGTCTGTTCACCTGCAATAAGACAAGACAACAAGTCTCATTAAGACGGTGTAAAGCAATGCATCCCAACACAATTGGATGCTTTTTCTTTCATTGAATAAACTGTAAAACTAAAGTGACATATTTCATATAATATGCAGCAACAATACAGATCAACAAATAAGCTGTACATTTACCCAAACAGTGATCTTGCAGGCAGTTTGTGTAAATCAGGTCATTTATGCTTTTTGAGCAGATTATTTCCTTACCTTGTTATTTTTAGGATTTTTTATTAAAATGTCCCGTTTATATTATTTCTTATTTTAAACAATCATACTTGCATAATAGTAATATATATATAATGATCGACATTTAAAAAACAAACAACTTTATTTATTTGTATTTACAGGAATGAAGGCTATCTTACACAACTTTAAATCAGGAAGCTTTGGCGCCCCCCAGGTTGGGAACCACTTTGAGCAACATATCTGCAACCTGTGCCATGATTCTGACAAGCTGCAGGTGTGTTAATTAAAGCCAATCAGCTTCTCGCCTCCTCTTCCCTCCCACACATCTCCACCACAGTGGGAGGGAATCCCTGGGAAAGACACCTTTTTATTGGCTTAGGAAGAAGGTCCTCAAACTCTAATTTGACAAGTGTCACCTGGAACAAAAATCCAGCCAATCAGTGCAGCATTTGAACTGAATTAGTCCACACCTTTGATTTGAAACATTCTTTGAAAGCTGTGTTGGTTTGTCAATGGTGATCTTCATTTTTGACATTTGTTAAGTAAGTATGTTTTTTGTCATAAAGTACACTGAAAGTATCTGCTATTTTGTCACACGTTTGCAGAGAGAGAACAAACAAGTTAAATTATTTGACCTTGCTTCTTGTGTCTTTGTCAGAAATGGCCGCAGCCACAGCTACCTACCGACAATCTTACGGTCTTGGCCCTCGAGGGCCTGACCCACCATATGGCGCTCGACAGGCCCAGGGCCCCCATCAGCCGGCTCCGGGGCCTTCAGGAGCTCCACGTCCTGAGAAGCAGCACCACCACAAACCTTTCTTCTACGTCCAGCCTGCGCAGCCATACATGCCTATGCAGAGCATGCAGTGGCCTGTACCTGTGCCCATGCCTTTGCCCTACAACCCATACTATGGCTACCCTGGTTTAGGTAAGTCAATTCACACAAACTATGTTGGTGCAACTCATTGATTTGGTTGTGCAATTCTCCCTGAAAAGACTTAATTTATGCTGTGTGCTATGGAGCAAAAAACAACGCTTTAAAAGCCAATGTTGTAGAGCACAATTAATTGAAGTGCCTTCAAATAATGTCCTCCTGTAGTTTTTACTCAAATCTTTTCTTTGTTTTGTCATGGAATACATGCAGACAAACTTTGTAGAGACATTTGTTTCCCAGGCAAGATGCCACCAAGAGTTTGAATTTGATTAAATTGTCTCAAGTATTATGTACTGCTATGAATATCTTTACACTAGTGCCATCATCAATGACTAAAAACCCACATACCGAATGACTCTCCCCTCTTAATATTGTTTTAAAGGCCCACATTTTAAATTCAAACATGGTTGAATGTCTGCAAGGTCATCCTTTTAATAGCTAAATACATAAAAGCATACTAAGAATGTGAACAAGGTAATCATTCAACCTGCTAGACACTAGCCTGTTAGCATATGCAGTGCATTTTTGGTTCAGATTAACTGCTTAGTAGTGTGCTTGTGGACTAATGATACTACTTTTCTTCTGCCATTAAGGTTACAGCATGCCAGTGATGCCCCACTATCAGCCAAATCCTTTTGTGGAGCCACCTACCTTTGTCTTACCCCATACCAACCTCCATTTGGTGGACTACCGACGCATGCTCAACCCTCAGTACTACCAGACCATGGCCTACCACTCCCGTAGGTTCCGCTACCAGCACAACAGCCAGACCAGAGAAATGACCAGCTCTGAGGTTCAGACTGAGCCTTTGTCTGCAACCCAGAGGACCAGCACACCAGGATCCAGCACCACTGAGCCCTCCAGCGGCCCCCCAGCCCGCAGCAGCGACAGCAGAACAGGTGTACCCATCAAGCAGCAGCCGCCTCCACCAGCCGCGGCTGTGCAGAAGAGGGATTATTCCCAGGAGCCTAAGGACAAGGTACCCTCTACCACCACCACCAGGACGCCACCAAATGGGGGCTTTGTGATTCAGACGGAGGAGGTGAGGATTGAATGCTGCACCACGCCGGTAGGACTACAACTCCTGCACTCTCGTGAGACTGCACAGGTATCCCACAACTTTTCCGAAGACTTGGTCCAGTGTAGTAGCTCCATCCTCCAGGGCCGTGTGCTGCAGAACGAGGGACAACACCTTCCTGCAAACCAGTCGGAGCAGGCTCTCCAAGTGTGTCCTGACACCCTATTAGTCGGTACGCCTAGGAGCAGTGATAAAATGCCTGCTCCGGAGTCCAGGGACCGGACAGACTCTGACTCGAGCAGTGACAGCGATCAGAGTACGCCGTCTAATAACTTCCACTTCAAAGCCACTCACCTGCCCTTAAACCCAAAGTACCTGGATGAGCTGTGGAAGATGGAATCCACTGTATGGTCAACAGAGGACACTTTGATTCCCTCACCTGACTCTCTAATCCAAAATGGCCGTGCAGAGTCTCCTGATGAAACCTTGGCTTTTGAAGCTGAAGTGCCTTCAGCCGACCTGCTGACCATCAGGGAGAAGGCTGCTGCAGAAGAGGTCGCCCCTGAGATGGAGATGCCTCCTCTGGCAGAGGATGAAGAGGAGGAAATGTACCCCACTGTGGAGGATCCTGGGGATGAGATGTGGACTATGAAGAATATTCCTGCCACAGAAGAAGACCCTATCACTCGCACAGCAAAGTTGTTGGACAATTCCCCTCTTAAGGCAGATAACATCAAACCTAGACGAGAAATTAATGCTCATGATCACCAGGATACTTCATTCGAGTCATTGCCTGCCTACCTCCCCTCTACCAGCTGGCTTGCTGACTTTGATAATGTCGACTATTGTGTCAAAATCCCTCAACCTCCGAAGAAACGGGACAGACCTCTGAGCAGCCAAGGGTTAGATTTGCCTAGCAGAAGAAGAAAACTAGACCTAGTCTACAAAGAACAACCTACTGTTCGCAAGTCAAAAGAACGGTTCAAACCCAAAGGGAAGGTGGACCGAAGAAGCCTCTCTGACAATGAATGCTGCCTTAACAGCAAGTTCAATGAGAAAGCATTTACTCCTTATGCGTCCAAGAGGGAGCGACTTTGCTCAAGATGTGTAGTGAAGAGCAGGACCAGCACGTCGGCTGCTCCAGGACCCGATGGTCACACCTTCAAAAGAAAAGCTGCTCTTTTCCAACAGTGGAATGATTCACTCCTGCCAACATGTGAATCCTGTAAATCTCAACCCATGAAACAGCTGATAAGAAAAGGTTCTGGTCTTGATGTCTGTGGCCCTCATCATGGACACTACAGTGAGGGAGAGTCTTTTGAGAACGACTCATTTCGCTTCGGCTCAAACTGGAGGCCGGCTCCTCCCAGGAAGCTCAACGATCTCAAGAGGCCGCTGGCTTCAAAGCAAAATGTTGAGAAAGGTCCTACAGTGATGGACCCAAACCTGAAGGAGAAGAACTGTGTGTGCAATGAGCCGCAGGACCAGTTTGCTGCGTGGGAGAGGCTGCACCACTGTCCCCACGGCAACGCCATCCAGGAAATGGATGAGAACTGTGCAATGCCGGTTTCCCTCCAGGACAAATGGAGGATAATGGATCAGATGTACCCAACGCATAGGGGGCCAACTGGTAAGCAAATGCATTTTACCTCAGGAAGGTTAACCCTTCACATGTTGTCATAGTACTCACTTTTCTCTGTAACTGTACGACTTCTTATTTGACAGATAAGGCATGGAAAGCAGTGCTGCCAAACGCTGACATTGATCGCTTCAAGAATGAAGCCAGATCACCATATTTTAATAAACACAAGAAATCACAATCACAAGGTTAGTTTTTGGCATTTATCTTGAGCGGGAGAGCATGAACAACTGCACTAAATGGCATTTAGCAGATCCACTTCTTTTTTCTGAGTATTTTATTATCTGCTCTGTCTGAGAAGCCTTTATCCTTCCAGTAGAGTAATATACACCATTTTGTCTTCCATTAATATAGATTGTCATGCCTCATAACCCCATAAAGATTGCACGAGCACGCTTTATTCAAGTTGCCGTTTCAATTATGCACAAATGAAATGCATAACATTTTGTTTTTCTCTCCACAGGAAATTGTAGAAAAGACACAAGATGCTGATTTGCACGAGAGCACAATTCAACAAAGTGAGAAACTCGCTTTAAAAGAAAATGTCACTTAAATTATTCCCACTTGAATGAATTCTATTATAAATCACAATGTTCACTATTTATTACGATTTAAATAAACACAGATTTTTGATACTAATTGTATATTTCAATTTTTCCACCTGCTTCATCAATGTGTTGGGGTATGAGATGTAGTAACCTAATTTGTCCACTAGATGGAACTATTTTCCACAATATATTGTAATTGTAAAAAGAATCCATCAGGTGATAAACTATTGAAAAATTATTTATTTATTTTCTACACGTTAACTTAAGGAAATGGACCATGGATTATTACAGGGAATTTGGAATGCATTTAAATAGAAATGATTTATACAAAAGTCAGATTTAAATGTTATTTGGAGCAACCTGATCATATATTTCCCTAAAGACACATCTTCCTTTTGGTCAATTAGAACAAACCAATTTCCTCTCCGAAAAGAACATCTGACAGTTTTCATTTTGTGATTCATTATTAACATGCCACTGTGATCTCTTATTTGCATAAGACCTTTTAACTGACAGTGTTATCTAACTTTCAGTCAACATTAATGTGTTTCATCATGAGTCACTGGTGGTCTCATGGTGGGTCTCTGGTGGTTTCAAAGCTGTGGCATTTTGATAACAGATGTTATAGCCTCTAACCTACAGCTTCTCTTAGTGATGCTGGTAGCTTAACTGTTGACGGTAACTAACGGCATAATCCTGATCAAATTCACATATATTTTAAAAGTCTACTTCAGCTTTGTTTGTATAATGTGTGCTGGAATGCTCGGAGGTCAGAAGTTGGGAATTTGGAAAAATAACCCCTTCTGCTACTGAATTTGGGAGATTTTTTTGGTGAAGCCAAAACACTTATGGAACGTGTGCATGGATAAAATAGTGAGGATTGCACCTGCTAAACCTCAGTGTGCTTTCATTGTAAAAAAATGTGCATGCTGACATTAAGGTGCAGCTGTGGCTGAATACAGCCTGCAATGACTCTTAGTCCTGTTTCTGATAACGTCAGCTATAACTGGTTCTTAGTGTGAAAACAAAGGTTTGTGCACTATTGAATTAATAGTCAAAAAGGACATTAGTCATAGTATTGTGTTGAGGCGACTGTGAACCCCATTATTGACTGGTAATACATTATGTAATGTTGCACCCGAAGGGGAAAAAAATACACAAATGTGTTGAATAAATAATGAATTGTGGGCCAGACCATTAGAGTGTATACAGTGTTCAGCAGGCCTTTCAGATCAGGTAATGAAACCAATTTTACTGAAATTGTTTCAAAGGACACATGTAATGACATGTGCAGCAATAATAGCTTTTCTGGCTGCAGGGGAGGTAAACACCATGACTGAGAGTGTATGTTTCCGTCAGCTCACGTGGGATACGATGAGTGTGTGTGATTTCCAGGGTCTCACAACAGGGCCCACTATTGCTGGCTTTGCCTCTCAGATTGCTTTTGCTTTCTCCTCATCCTCCATGGAGAGATCTGCACCGAAAGCCCACACAATGCACAGCCTTCAAAGAGAATAAAGGCTCGCTTTTGTGCATTGTTTGAAACAGAGACGGACGAAAAAAGCTTTTGTAATTTGAAACAACCCTTTTAAAGTGATTTCTGGCAAACGGAGAGGAGAGGCTCTCTGAAGCTAACAGTGTGTGTGGTGAGGGAGGCCAGATGGGATGAGGAAAGTTTCAGCACTGAAGCGCAACACATGATTTCCCTTCTGATTTGTCAGTTTCAACGAGGAGATGGACAGAGCTCATATCTTGTAGACTCCTTCGTCCTGCTGCCGTTCCATCTTCATGACGCCTGCATTATGGGTAAATGTGAAAAGCTTCAGTGTGATTGGCTCCCTGGGGGATTTACAGTATGAGGTGGTAGGATGTCTGATATGCTGTGTGTATCACATAAAGCCTGAGGAGGCACATATATCTTATAGAACGACATAAACAGACATGTCTCTGTAGATGAAACATACTGCAGTTATGATTTCCCTTGACAGAGAGTTGATATATTCTAATCTAATGTATGAACTCAACATGTAGGCCACACTTAAGGATAGAAAGATGAAACAGCACAAATAAAAACATTAATTTTTTTATAAATCCTAAACCATAACAAAAACATATTTCCTAATTACCCCTTACATTATTTGGGTAGAAATATGTTTGAATTATATTTTTTGAAGGCTTATGATTAATTTCAGCAACATTCTGTAACTTGTGGGATTTAATTGTGATTGACAGAGAAAGCTCTGCCTGTTGCTAATGTAACGCTAACTGCTAGCCACCTTTAGCTAATTAGCTGTTAGCTCAATGAGATGGGCTGTAAGCAGGACGAACATAATGTAGGCTCATCATAAGAAATATGTCAACTTTTTTACTTCAGCAATGTGTATGTAAGTCAATTGAAACTGTAGGGGCGTTACATCACACAAATACAGAAAACCTACAATACTTTATGTTAAAGGTAGATATGTTTTCAGATTCGTGTCAATATTCTAGCGCGTAAAACAAGCTACTCACGAGCGGAAAATGTGCTTTTACACGCGCATGAAATGACCCTCGCGCGCAGATTAAACCCCCGCGAGCAGAGACTATGGAGTCAGATTTGGGTCAATATTCTAGCGCGCAAAACAAGCTACTCACAAACGGAAAATGTGCTTTTACACGCGCATGAAATGACCCTCGTGCGCAGATGAAACCATGCATGCAATGTATGCAATAGTATGAAGCTGCAGCGTCAGAGGCGGCAGATACAGACTAGTAGATACAGACAAGTAGATAGACTTCTAGTTGTTTTGCAACATCGCCCCCTAGCGAATTGGATGCCCGCAAAAGTACAACAAGCGAGTATTGAGTCTCATGTATTTTGTATGTAAAAAGATAGTCTTTTATATTTGTCTTATCAAATTTGACATACAACACATAAATATATATATTTTAGTAATAATGATATCACCTTTACATTTAGATGTATATTTTGTTAAAAGAAAACAAAACTGTTAATTAATTTTTTGGGAGAAGGGGTGGGGTTAAATACGTGTATACTTCTTCCCACTCCTTTTCCGATGTGTAATTAGGTAGATCATTTGTTCATATATAATTTGTAATTCAATCATATTTACTTTATCAATTTGATACTGCTTACGTTTCTACAGGGTCATTCTACAGTATCATAATTTTGTTTCATTTCATTATTAATTTTTTTTATTTTATTAAATCAATTGTGTCTTTGAAGAGGTGCTAGATTACTGAAAAACAGCTGTTAATGTGTTTATGCACCAGGCTGCAAAAGATAAACAAGTAGTTTGACCGAGAGGCAATTCAGTGCAGAATACATTTTTATTTATTTGCACACTGAGGATTCTTCACTGGGGTGAGGCGGGGTCTGTTGTTCCCTCAGCCACCAGAAAACAGCTCCAGCTGCAGTACCCCGGGAAGCCCTCTTCTGAGAAGAAACCCTGAAGCCTTCCTCGCCGTCCACTTCCCCGGTAGCCTGTCCCTACGTCCTTATACAGGCTGTCACACTGGAAGCACCTGGAAATTTGGTATGCCTGTTTGTGTCCCTCTGAGAACACATTCCAGTTGACGACACCTGGAGTAGAATGTCATAAGACAATTACAATTCAGACAGAAAAGAACAAAACCTTCCTTAATTTAGCTGACCTTACTCTTAGACAATCAACTTCATAATACTAGGATAGAAGCAGGCAGAAGTAAAGACACTTTATAAACTTACTGTAAAGCCAGTTGAAGTGGGCTTCCTTTTGGAATGACCCCTGGCTCACGATGTAGTTAAACCTCTCGCAGGTAAGGGCTAGCGTGCATATTGCAGGATCACCATCCTCGAGAACGACACGCATAAGGATCCTGCGAATTATGCCTTCAGGCAGCTGTAGATATAAAACACGACTTAATACGAATACTCTTTCTATCTTCACCAAACCATTTGTTGTTCACCATCTCCGTTAGAATTTCTTCATCAAGCTCAATAGGGGAGGCATAGGATAAACAGTAGGTTATGGATTTTAAATGTGTACATTGATAGGCTTTAATTCCACTCCTCCATGCCAACTCCATGTTCACCTGGCACTCATTGTTTTCACAAGAGACATGCTAATTTTCTCCCCACACTTTATTGTGAACATGCAGAGGAATACTTGTTCCATGGAAGGCTTTGTGGACAGCATAGACTCCATTTTCAGGATCTATGCATTCACTTTGTAGGTGTGAACTTACGGTTATGTCCTTTCGTTCGGCTGAGTGCTTTCTTTCCATGTGCCTTTTCACATTTTTTTTATTTATGAGAACATGGCATAAGGGACATTTCTTCTTCAGTACTGGCTCTGCACGGTCCCTTTGCATCTTTCCCCCCGGGATGATGGGGATTGCTGGATCTGTGATGATAGGGATTGCTTGATCTGTGATGATGGGGGTTATGGCAGAGTGCTTCGCCTCGCACAAAGCCAGGTGTTTTACAATGTTAGCTTGTAATGATATCCTGGTCTGCAATTTAATCCACATCTTTAAATGGTATACGCTTAAACATAACAAACATAGAATTGTAGTATTATTATTTTGTGATCATATTATTTTAAAGTGTAAATTATGAATACCAAACATCTGAATCAAGTAACTGGTCACCACAAACAAATCATAGGACTTATTTTGATGTATTGCTCAAATGGAACTGATCATAACATTCAGGCTGCTTTTAATGCAGACACATTGCAACTCCATTTGCATTTCACAAGAGAATGTTTGCTAACTTTACCTTCATGGAGAACTGCTGAACGGTTGGAGGCGGCTCTCTAAATGGGTTTGGACCTTGCCCAGTCTGGCTGGACGGAACAAATCTGAGGCACAGAATAGGCAGTGAAAGTCTTCACAACAGGTAATGCACCGTTGAAGGTCCGGCAAGGATCTCCCCTCTTGGATTGTAATATGCATCTTGAAAAGAGAGAGCCTAATTGGTCAAACTGAACATTTTGAAATAATTTCACAGACAGACATAAATTAGGCCTAATTGTTAGATTCTGACACGACAGATTCTAACCTACAGAATAGGCCGACATAATAACTGACTAAAACACCTCATGCAATATTACACATGTCAAAATGATGTGATTTAAAACTATTAAAGAAGCATTTACACTGAAGACAGAACTTAGGCTACTGCTGATTTAATGTAGCGGACGCACAGATCATATTGACATGCTATTGTCATCCTTTGAAGTTTAATTAATTAGCTGACTATAATTAATGATCAGGGTTGGGAAGTTCACTTTTTTAAAATGTAGTAGGTTACAGATGACTAATTACCCTGTTAAAATGTAATAAGTAATGTAACTTGACTATGTAACTATTTGGATTGAAATTCTAATGTTAATTAGCGTTATTTTATGTTTTTTGTGAGTCACTTTGGATAAAAGCCTCTGCCAAATAACATAACCATATGTTATAACCATAACACGGTTTCATTAAACAAATAAACAAAATGGCTAACAGTTGTTTTTGCAGCGAGTCATCATAGGCTAACAGATGACATTTAGCACGTGTTTGTTGTATGGCTGTCCAATTCAATACAACAGAATAGTTGTTAACTTTAATCAAACAACATGATTCACATTACTCACACTCTTACTGTAATTAGTGATTAAATCAACAACTAGGACACCTAGTTGGGCTTGCCAAAATCACGCTAGTTTCATTAAACAAATAATCAAATTATATAAATCAAAAGGCTAATGAAGCTAATGCTTTTGCTAATGGTTTTGCCGAAAGCTATAGCTAACGAATAGTTGTTTTTGCAGACGGTTAGAAGCTATCCTAAGCTAACAGATGTTTGCTTGTATTGCCTTAAGACTATCATAGTTAATGTTAACTAATCACACTTCATTTCAAGACACCGGAATTGTTATTAATGTTAAACAAATAAAACTTTGAAAGCACTTCACATTACTCACACTCTGCGTTGTCGTTCATGTGGGAGTGTCACGAAAAACTAGGGAGCTGTATCTACGCGTCTGTATCTACCGGTCTGTATCTGCCGTCGCCGACGCTGCAGCTTCATGCTACTCGATTAAACCCCCGCGAGCAGAGACAGCCCTCCTGCTCGCTCGTGAGTAGCTTGTTTTGCCTGCTAGAATATTGACCCAAATCTGACTCCATACTAGGCTATACATGTATTCCAGCTCCATAATGTCCATATGATCGATTTATTTCTGAGTATTCAGATGAATTGAAACTTATTTTAAAGCCTTCCCTCGATATTGTCTCTCGGTGAGTTCATGTAAGTGTATACCTGCCCTCTGCTCTGTGCTCTCTGAGTGGGTGTGTAGTTCCTTGAGATGCCTATAAAGCTGTGGGAGGTTAAGAGCATCTATTCTACCTACTTAACAGTTTGGAGTGATTCTGTCAGGTCGCTTTTCCTGGAGAACAGCAGAGAGCGCGGCTCACGGTTCAAGTGTTTTGAAATGCTCATCCTAAACCGACGTCTCAGAGATGACTAAGCGCTATCAACTCACAGGATTACTTTGAGAGGAGAGTTTCCTCAAGGGCTCTCGAGTCCCTTTTATAAAGAGAAGAGTCGAGATGATCACATTGGTGAATAGGAGTTGATGCGAGTCAACATATACACAGTTAGTCTAAACTGAGCATATTCTAGGCCTATGTATCCTTTAATAACTTCAAAACCTATTTTAAATTAGTGCAAAAGGCACATTAGCAAAGATTTTTTGTTCAACGGTAAAGTTGGCGCAAGTAGTTTTTGTTCTATGGACTTTCTTTACTAATATAATATTCTGTGATAAATATCATACATTTTTCCTCTTGATTGTTTGTCATTATTTTTTAACAATGTGAAGCTGACCGTTGAGCGGCCCAGACCAAGCAAGGAGGCAGAACGTCCAAAATTATAACCCGGTGTGGGCATTTATTAAAACATGAACACATTACACACAGCCTCAATCCTGCTGCTGCTGTTCACGTGAGCCCAGCCTGCAGCCACCATGGATCTCACACACACTCCCTGCCCCTAACAGACAGGGAAACAGAGCCTAAATACCCACACACTAATCAGCAATTAGACACAGGCGAGGGGGGAGGAGACAACACCGAGCACCAGGTGCACAATCCAGCAACACACATTACGGGAGGGGGAACACCTCTCAAACACAAACATACAATCGAACAGAAATACACACATACAAACCCAACCAAACGCAGTCACCACTTGAACAATTAATGCCACCCAACGCTATGATGTCCACACCCCCACATATTTATCTGGGTGATTCCGCCGAATGGTGACCATTTGCTTGTTGTAAATCTTCAAAATTAAACTTCATTTTTCATTTTTCATTCCATTTCAACATAGAATTTAGTAATATACACATTTACTCATTCAAAATTGTCATTGCTTTCTATATTTTTCCTTTCTTCTTGTTTCTTGAGTCAGAAGACCCTGTAACTCTTCAATTTGTTTTTCTAATTTATATTTGGTTCTCCTGGTCCTTCGCCGTCCTTCATCCCGTTGTCTAAAACACAAGTTCATCACAATAAATACACATTGCATGTTAGCTTGAATGTTTCCATTGCCTACTTTGTAACTATACTGTAATAACTGGTTATGCGTAGCACTGTAAGAAAGATACACAGATACACAACACACATAAACAAATGAAAACTAAACCTTGAGGAGCTGGGCTGCACATCTACAGCTTGTGCTGGCTCAGGGCTGTGTGGAGGAGTGACAAGGTCCTGCAGTGCCCCTTTTCTCTCTTTCACCCTACGATACGTCTCCCTCCACTTTCTGCGAACATTCCGCTGCTCTCTGGCACTGACATCACCAATGTTCTTCCTTATGCCTGATTTTAGGTCTGACCTGTACTTTTCCTTTTCCTTCTCTAAATATCTTGCCTTCCTCTCTGGATCTGCGTCACGTCGTGCGCGATAGCGCCGCTGCTTTTCAGCAGCACTCAATGGTTGATTGGGTCCCTGAAATTATGATTTACATTATAAACTGATCTCAGATGACAAAATAATAGTTAGGCTTATTAATATTAATTCATTCATTATACTCTTTACATTCATGCATTCTTTTAATTCATATAAAAGAGGGCACTACTCATTGCTGTTACCGCCACTCAGTGCTGTTACTTTTTTTTGGGTAACAGCAATGAGGGTAACAGCAATGAGTTTTTAGCATTAAATTAGCAATTGTGTGAAATCTAGCTACATAGCATCTATGCTAATAGCTTGAGCACACAGAGGACATTCTTAAGATTTAACTGAATATTTCACTTTTTTTTCAACAAATACCATCTTACAGATAATTTAGGTAACAGGACATAACTCTGAGACTTACCGTCTCTGACACATCTACAATATCATTAAATTTAAGGAAAAATGAATGAGAGAACTTACTTTTGATCTTCCCATGATTTTCAAATGATCCAAATGATGTCACTTCCTGCTGAACATGAGAGCGATGGAATGTTCCAAAATTTTCAGAGGGGGAAATGTGTTTAGGTAACAGCACTGAGTGAAAACCTTGGGACGCGACTAAAATGTGAATTTTAACCAAAATTGAATTAAGTTTTTATAAGAAATATTTTTTTTAAAGTGTAGATAGAGTATGTAGTCACACTTAAATGCAAAAAAAAAAAAATGTTGGAAGGATTTTATTCATTATGCATTGAGGTAAAATGTAGCGTTTGGCTGTGGGGACAGGCAACAAAGGCTATGTTTCGAGGTGTTTTGGATGCCTTTTTATAATAAAAAAATTATAAATCTTTAATTTCTACAAGGATTCATGTGTATGGTGATTTGTTTAATAATAAAATGTAATTTATTTTATATTATTACTTGTTTTTATACATTTAATATGCTGGGGACGGAAATGGTCACCATTCGGCGGAATCACCCATCTGCACCCGGATTCACCGCTGTCATTCTAGCATAAGCACTTTCGGCGCTCTCGCTAACTCCCCTATCTTGTCAGGCGGAACCGAGGACCCGGCCAGCACCTGCCAGACGACATTTCAATCAACACGGTTCAATCCTTTAATAAATACTATCTCAATAATCAGTATAAAATGTGCAAATATGCCATGCCAAACGGTACTGTGCAATCACGCTAATAAAGTGCAAAACTGTTCAGTGAAGTGCTGAGTTACAAGGCCTGAAGCCGTCAGTCCACAGTGACGAAGTTACTAGGCTTGTTTGAGACAAGCGAGACCTGCGCAATTTCGATCAACGTCTTGCTCGTGCGTTGCATGATGGTTAGTCATTTTGTCCGACTTGCTCTGGAGGCTCGCCTACATGAGACGTTGAAATCTCGCGGGACAAAGACGCCCGCAGCCTTGAGAGCGATGCGCGGCGAGGCGGCGCAGTTCCTCTCCACGGGCTGCGGAAGCGAAATGCTTGATGGGAAACGACTCGCTGGTATCTCGAGCTGAGCGCTCATTGGTGGTTTTTACCACGTGCTGCTGATAAAACTCTCCAATTGGCTCGGCAAAAGTTTGTTGTTGTTTTGTGTCAGTTTTACGTCGCCACTTCCATTCACATTTTTCATCATTGTTCCACAATGTTTATCATCATGACATTCATATCTATATATGTTATACTATACTTGCACTGCTTACCGTTTTCATACTTTATATATCTTATCATATTCATACACACTGTTCATACTGCTCACAGGCTGCTGTGTATATTCATACCCCTCACTGTTTATTCATCATTCAATTCATTCCTCATTTTATTCTGTAGATTGTGTACATTAATTTTCACTTTACTGCTTGTTGCACTCCTGGTTGGAAGCTAAACTGCATTTCGTGGTCTCAGTACCTGTAATCTGTGCAATAACAATAAAGTTGAATCTAATCTTGAGCAGGAACAAATGTATTTATTTAGTACATATCTGACATGAACGATTAAACACATTTGTGCATTCTTTATAAATGCAAACCGAGTCAAGCCGACTTCGGAGGCGGCGGTATGCACCTTAAAATTTGTTTGCAATCCGCCAAAAAACCGAGAGAAGAAGAAGAAGGCGAAGAAGTAGAAGAAGAAGAAGAATAATCCGACTCGGAGCTGTCCGACTTCAGGCGGGCTTTTTGAGACCTCCCCCAGCTGCGATCGGCTATTCTCGTCTACTTTCGAGGCGAGCCGCAACGCGTCTCAAACAAGCCTACTGTAGCGTCCCCAGCTGAATAATGGTCTAACTCTCAAACTGATGGTATCCTTTTATTGTACGTATACATTAATTGTCAAGTACCAACATAAGAGCTAAGAAAAGAAAGAAAACACAATCATTAGCCACCATCTCACAGATAAAACATCTCCATTCCTTATATAGCAGTTTTGCTAATACAAAAGCGTGAAATCAAAACTCTGCAAAACTACAAAATAACACCACATAATATCAATACACATATTAATTAAAGTAATAACAAACCTTGTGCCCCTATCAGCCAGGTGCTAAAAACCTAACGTAACTAATTATCTGAAGTTCATTTCTCCGTCATTCATCCGTCATTACACGTGTTTACAATCCTCCGTTCTCTATTCACTTCCGGGAAAAGTCCCTTCAAAATAAAAGTCTGGATCTTATAACTATCAAAATAAAAGTACAAAACTAAAACTTTACCACAGGAAAACATCGGCACACAAATATAACCACCTATACAAAAGGTTAAACATATTAAAGGTCATTTACACTCCCAACAAATTATGAGTGAATTTGTTAACTTTATAGATAAAGCACGAATAATTTCTGAACTCGATTTGACCTTTAACCTTAACTCTTATTCCATTAGAATGTCCATGAATAAGTGTTCATACCGTAAAGGATATGGTTGTGCCGTGAAGAGAGTGGACAAACAGTCTCCAAGAGCAGGATCAGCTTCTGCACTGGACGTTCGAGAATGGACGGCTTTCCAGAACACTGTCCCATCTTTCCCGTCTTCCGGTCTCCAATACGAATCTTGACTCTTCTCACTAGCCCATCTTTATCTGTCACTGTCTCTATAACTTTTGCCAACTTCCACTCATTCCTGGGCAGATCTGTCTTCTCCATGACGATGTCACCGTCTTCGAGGTTTCTCTTTGGAGTATGCCAGCGTTGTCTGGTGGCAATGCTGAATGTGAATGGTGGTAATGGATCCACACGCTCGGACGGCAAATCTGCCATACGTTTTTCTTCTGCGAACCTCCTGAGTTTTTTGCATGTAAGACACTGATCCAGGTAGGTTACCACAGCTCTGTTGATTCCTTGAATCCAGTATCCATGTGATCTTATCTCATTAATAGTCATGCCTTTACCTTGATGTTGTATCTTCTCATGATAATGAGCTATTATTGTCCTGGTAATGGGATGGTCCTTTGGTATTATCACTGGATGTTTCAGAGAGTCAAGGAGAGATGCATTTTTCAGTCTTCCTCCCACCTTGAGCAGTCCGTCTTGATCCAGAAAGGTATCCAACTTGTACAGTTTACTCTGTCGAGGAAGCTGAGTTTTCTTACTGAGCAACCTTATCTCTTCTGGATATATTTGCCTCTGTAAATCCTTTATGATGATATGCTGTGCATCCTCTCGTTCTTGTACTGTGCTGTGATTCGTTGATTTATCTCTTCTAGCACAAGGGATGAGACGAGTGACAGCTTGAGTTGCCTTTGACCATGAAGAAAACTTTGACAATCTGTCTGAAAGACTCACTTGTTCCACTGTTTGTGTGTTTAGTGTCTGAATCTTTTTGATTTCAGGATCTCCAATCTGCATTTCTGTGATGACATCTACAGCTGGTGGTATATCCTTCTTCAAAAGAAACTGAGGTCCTGTGAGCCAGCTGGACGTGATAATCTAATTTGCCCTTGAACCTCTCGATGCAAGGTCAGCAGGGTTATCGTTAGTAGAGACGTATCTCCACTGCTGAGGAGTTGTACTCAGATGTATTTTCTGTATCCGGTTTGAGACAGTCTTTCCATCTTTATTGGCATCCTGATAGTCAGATTCCAATACCCGTAATGCATCTGCTGGACTCACTGGAGGGAGCTCCTTGACAGCAACTCTGTGGCACATATTTTTGAAGCTTGGTGACTCATTCTGTAATGATGTGTTAACCCACAATACTCCATCCTAGATCCGTGCGAACTGCATAGGGTTCACTATCTCCTCCCAGGATTACTTGCCGTGGTGCCAGTGCTCTTGAGCAATTATAGCCTATCAAAAGGCCAACCTCACAATCTAGCTGTGGTGGGATTTCATCTGCTATTATGCGGAGATGATTCCAGTGCCTTGCTGTTTCACAGGAAAGAATGTGTTTTCGATTCACTGGTATGCAATCCTTAGTGTAGGTTGGAGGGAGATCGATGATGATTGTGGAGTTAAAACCTCTCACTCTGAGACCTTGGACCCTTTCACTGTGCACCAATGCATCCTTTCCAATCATCGTTGTGAGCTTCAGCCTCACAGGATGTGTCTCTGTTTGCAAGCTGTTGCTTACTTCCTTTTCAATGAAGACCGTATCACTTTGAGTGTCGAGCAACGCATACACAAGCCTTTCCATACCTGGATTGCTGACAGAAGAAACCCACACTGGCACAATCATTGAAGTATTCTCAGATGGCTCCTCAGTATTCACATTAAGAGTCAGTGTGGTTGCTGCTTCATCCGTGCTGCTCTGACTCAGGACTGATGATGTTTTTGCTGTAGTGTAGCTGTCATCATGGAGAGATGTAGGATGTTTTCCTTTGCAGTTGTCACATGAGTGTCTGTGACGACAGTCCCTTGCATTATGGCCTGGCTTTAGACAGCCATAGCATAGTTTATTTTCCTTCACATATTTCCTTCGTTCGTCCAGAGATTTACTTTTGAACTCAGGACAATAGTGAAGACCATGGTTACTGTCTTGACATAGCATGCATGGAGGCCTTAAACTTGTTTTTGCATGTCCTTTAATTTCAGTCTCTGTGGCTGTCTGTGTGTGGAGAACACTCATTTTACTTCTCCCTTCTTTCAGATGATGTTTCTCTGAGTTCGACTCTGCTGAGTGGAGAGCACGGAATGAAGTAATAGGATTACAGGCAATCTCTGCTTCCATTAACATGAAATCAACAAACTGCTGGAAGTTTGGAAATTCTTGTTCACTTCTCATGACTTGAGTAACCTTTCTGTGCCACTGTGATGCTGTCCAGTCAGGTAGCTTTCGAAACAGTTTCCGATTTTCCTCGCAGTCATTCAAAATGTCCAGACCTTTAACATAGGGAATGGCTTCCTGACATGAGTTTAGGAAATCAGCAAATGTCCGTAATCCATCAGCATTCTTTGTGTGTATTTTTGGCCAGTTTGACAGTTTTTCTCTGAATGCTCTCTGTATAATAAAGGGCTGACCATACCTTTGGTTGAGACGGCTCCATGCATCCTTATAGGCTTCCTCATCACTTCTGAAGAAGATGCCATCAAGTATTCTTCGGGCTGGACCTCCTACATACTTTCTCAGATAGTGCAGTTTGTCAGCTGAAGAAATGTTCCTTTTGTCTATGAGTGATGTGAATGAAGCCTTCCACTCAATGAAATGGATCGGGTCACCAGTGAATACAGGTGGCTCTGGTATTGGGAGCCTGTTCAGAGAAATGCTATCCTGGACTGCTTGAGCCAAGTAAGTCACATCTGTCTGTGGAGTTGATGTTGTCACTGCAACATTAGTGGGCTGCTGGATGACAGCTGTATTCACATATTGCTGTGGAAATACACGTTGTTCTCTAGGGTCGATATCAGAAGAATAGACACGTTCCTGCATTACTTCCTGGTCATAGGTTACAAGTCTAGCTCGTGCAGCTCTTATATTCTTTTCTGCCTTCAATCTTTCCAACTCACATCTCTGAGCTTCAAGTTCTCTCCTTTGTTGCTCCTCTAGGAGTTGAATCCTTTCCTTTAGTTTTTCCTCTTCCAACAGCAATTCATACTCTGCTTCCTTCGCTGCTAACTCTGCTGCAGCGTCTGCCCTTTTGGCTGCTACGATGGAGCACACAGAGTGATGGCTGGAGTTGGAGCGTGGACTTGAGGGTGTGGCTGTGGAACCTTAGATAGAGCGAGCATAGTCTTTGTTAAGCAGCTCACGAAGATGTTGCCTAACTGCTTCGCTGTCAAAATCTCCATCAATGCCTGTTATCCTTTCATATGCTATTTTAACAATGTCTTTAGTGACTGCTTCACAGGCATCAATACGACGTCTTGTCTCATTGGATGGAGGTAGATGATCTCTTATTTCCATCTACACTCTAGTAACGTTTTCGTTTTCTTGCTCTAGTGTGTCTATTATAGCTGCAATCTGGCTCTCAGTAATGTCTGACTTTAACTGATCTCTGGCACGACGTGCCTGAACCTTCCATTGTTCATAAATATGAATTCACCTTTTCTCCTTTTTGTGAGCTTCCTCTCTCTGAAATGCAAGCATCTTCTCCGTGGGTTTTTTTAAACGAGTAGAGCGGCGAAGTTCCTCCTCTTCGCTGTCCTTATAAGCATCCATTGTCTGGTCCTTGTACCCATCGTCTAAAGATGAGTTGTCTGATGCCATTTCGTGAGTGGGTGTCACAACCTTAGACCATCACATCAAGGCCCTCCGCAGTCATCCTTGGTCATGAGCGTGGTGGGAATGATGAGGTGAAGCTCTTCCCCAGCTGAATAATGGTCTAACTCTCAAACTGATGGTATCCTTTTATTGTAAACACTTGCATGTATACATTTATTGTCAAGTACAAACGTAAGAGCTAAGAAAAGAAAGAAAACACAATAATTAGCCACCATCTCACAGATAAAACATCTCCATTCCTTATATAGCAGTTTTGCTAATACAAAAGCGTGAGCTCAAAACTCTGCAAAACTACAAAATAATACCACATAATATCAATACACATATTAATTAAAGTAATAACAAACCTTGTGCCCCTATCAGCTAGGTTCTAAAAACGTAACTAATTATCTGAAGTTAATTTCTCCGTCATTCATCCGTCATTACACGTGTTTATAATCCTTCGTACTCTATTCACTTCCGGCAAAAGTCCCTTCAAAATAAAAGTCCGGATCTTATAACTATCAAAATAAAAGTACAAAACTAAAACTTTACCACAGGAAAACATCGGCAAACAAATATAACCACCTCTACAAAAAGTTAAACATATTAAAGGTCATTTACAGTTACCTTCGTCACAAACAAGAACAAAAAACGTATTAACATAACACAACAGGAGGTTTAAAAAATGAATATTTCAATAGAAATATTGAGTCATAAAGCTACTCTGGGGCTGTACTGACAAACGGACAGCTGTATAGCTCTCTGAAGCTGCTTAGCCTCTTTAAGCTAATTGTCCTGACTTACAGGGTCAACATTTCAACAAAAATGTCAATTTTTACATTAGCACTGGTTCATTCTCAATGCAGTACAATAGTGAAGGTCTTTGTTTCTACATTTTCAGTTCCTCACTCCTCCTTCAGCGGAAGATAAACGCCTGGCCGGTGTCCTGCTGCTCTGCGGCTCCTGAAGGACATGATGGATGCGTCTTTGAAGGATCCCTTCTGTCATCCAGACGGCCAATTAGGGGCCGGCCACGGCCGGCCACGGCTGGCCACTCCGGACCGAAGGTAGGAGGGCAGCATCACTCACTCAGTGGACCACACTGACTTTTGGCAGTGCAGCCAATCGGTCACCTGACGCAGTAACAAAAGCAACTCTGCTAGTCCTCTCGAGAGCACTGACAAAGCTTTAACCAAAAGTTTATCCCAACTGCAATATTTTTATATATTTGTAAAAGAGAAGCAAAATGGTGGTCTTGTGTGGCTCAGAGGCACTAAAGTCTGCAAGGTTGGGGGTTTGTTTTCCACTGGGACCCCCCCACACCCACTCAGGTGTATGAACTCAATTAAGCAATAACACAGTGAAGGTCGCGCTGTGCCGTGGTTACTGGCAGCAGTCAGCTGCAGCTGGAGGAAATGTAGATCAGCCAGCAGCCGCAGAAACACGACCTTGACTGTTACTGCTCTTACACAACGCTGAATACATTTACACAGCAGCTACAAAATGATCAGGCTTTAATACAGTACACAGCCTAAAGTGTGCGGTATGTGCATTTTACAACAGTAAACAGGATTTTTATAACATGTTTTTTATGTTTGCTGTAGCATAAAGATTCCCATAAGTTAGTATTAACAGGCCTTTAACAATAGCTAACCAAAATGACTCGCATTATATTTTCATTTGAATTTTTTCTCATTTTAAACTGCAACTTATGCACAACAATTTCCTTGTATGAATATATTTTATCATTATTTATTTGAATTTTGCCTCTTACTGTCTTCCCCCTGTTCATAAATAAGCATCATCCCTGAAATATAAACAAAAAAAGCAAAATGCTAAATAAAATGAAGGCTTGAAGGAGTTTCTGATACGTTTAATCCGATGTATTCTCCTTTGTATGAGCTCACTGTCTGGACATGAGAGGGAAATTAATAACTCACAAACCACTTCTTCCATTATTAGTTTCAAATATTCAGAACAAGTGTTTACCGAGAAGGTCAAATTGGAAAAACCGCTGATGCACGGCTGCTCATGATCTCCACATGTAATTGTCAAGGGTGCATTTGGCTGTCCCCCCCCCCCCTCATTTTGGTATGACTCACCCTATCATGCAGCTCTTAGCTTGAGGAGCCGTGCCCTCTTGGCCCCACTTGTATACACCAGAGAGCATCAGAACAACAACACAGAAAAATCCTGCCTGACCGTCCTCTGCGACTCCAACCAAAACGGAGCGTGGCCTTTGCCGGATATTGAGTCAGTGTAGTGTGAAAAGGAATATGGTGTCAGGTCTCCAGGTGTCATGTACTGTAATAGCTGTGAGCCCAGAGGGGAGCAGAAGCTGCAGAGTTCAGCGTGTCCACTTGTTAGCTGTAAAACAGGTCCATCACACAGTGAGGCGGAGAACCGGCCCCCGCTGCAGGCTCAGCATTTCTCCAGCCGAGGTGACGGTAGATAGATCAGCTCATGCTCTGCGGTCTTAATACCTGGGGCTTTTACACTTTAATGTCTTTCACTTGACAAACGACCTGTGTTTATAAAGTGCACCTCGCAAGCCTCGGGACTTGTGGAGCAGCCATCGGTGGTGAATGAATCCTGAGAGAAGGGTTTTTAAAGGAAGCGAAAGCAGCCGTTGGAGAATGTAATGGTTTATACCAGAGGGTGGTGCTGATGGTGTGAGGGGAAAGCAGAAGGTTTAAAGTGAATCTGTTACATGTTGGTTTTACATGCTAATGCAAACGAGGGCGTACATGAGTTCCCTGAGCATGAATACCGATTTATTCTACTCTTTTCACCTTGCATACTTTAGCTAAATGCAGCAATTTGGTCATGATGTATCTTGGATATATCATTTTTCTATATCAGAAAAAGGCATGGCAAACACACAGATATAGACATGCTCAGCCATTGAGATTCAGGCTGTGCTGTGGGAATAATCGTCCACTCAATGTTCACTTGTTGAACACATCCGCTGAGATGAGGCGCTCTGAATTGCAGAGCGCTGAGTTGTTTTCCTGGGTTGAGTTCTTGGCAGCGCTACAACCCCACCCGGAGGTAATCAGCACGCTGTTTGGGGCTTTTCAGTCAAAGCTCTGTAGAGGGATGGGCTTGTACTCAGGGCGTTTTACCTAAACAGACACAGCGGGCGAATGCCAATGACGACCAAATTCAGGAAGAGGGAGATTGCAAACACATGTACAGAGGCCCTCTGAGGGCATGAAGGAATGCCGTGTTCCCCCTACGGGCCTAATTGCCAGAAACATGCACCAGATGTGGCTGAGCATTCATTTGCAGAAAAAAAGATTACAGGAGAGCAAACAATAACATGCATGATGGCAAAATAACTTAATCCTGGTTAAGTAACGTGGTGGAAAAAAGGTGGGGTATGGCTGATACTTCTTCTAGCGTCTCCTCTGCAGCTTTAAAGAGGCCTTATTATGCTTTTGGGGGTTTTCCCTTTCCTGGAGCGGGTTGTAGGTTTTAGTGTATCTAAATAATCTGCAGTTCCCAAGTTCCCTCAAGAGAGAGTTTCTCTTGTTTACTTCCGTAACATAATGACATCACTATGTAAGAATTGTGCTTCTATGGGCTAGCGCTCCAACAAATTGTACGTGATAGGCTAAGGGGCGGGAGATCTCTAAGCAGTTGACCATCACAACAGAGCTGGCTAACCAATCAGAACACACTGAAAAAGATATACAGTACAATTAATTGTTTATCAATGCAGTAACCTTTTTATGTGTTAAGTGTTTCAAAGTCTATTTTTCATCTCAAGAAATATCCAAAAATGTCAACTCAACATGTAGAGATGCGAGATGGGGTTTTGTATTTTTAAATATAAACTTCACTCTATAACTTTAAATAATAAGGCATTGCTGCTTTGCTCCATGCAGCCTTCATACTGTCAGATACCATAATGTCCTCTTCAGCTGAGTGCTCACTCCTGTTATATTTCCACTAGAGAGAATGAAACTGACGCACAGATGGCATGAAAACTTCACATGTTGTCTGAACTAAACACTCTTCCCAGACGTCCTTCTTTTTCTTTTTTTAAAAACTCATGCTGTGTGCCGGCATCCATATTTCCACAACACTTTTCGCAACCTAATTAAATCTTGACACTCAAACAACGGAGGATTTATTTTGGAGAGGCTCCTCAGCTGATCAGATGGCAAAGTGAAGCTGATTGTCAAGGTAACCCTGCCAATGTAACGCTTTCCCATAAAATAGGCTTATCTCCTAAACTGCGATGAATAAACCTCCACATCTGCTGCCTGCTTTTTCGTGGCCTGTTAACACAAGATATGGAGTTTTTTTTTCTTTTTTTCCCTGAGGGAAGCACAGATAATCCCTTGTGGATAGGACATATCTGACCCGGCCACTGATTTCTGGAGACCCCGCTGCGCCTCTGTTGTGGATTAGTGGAGCTGAATTGGAATCAGAGGTGGAGGAGGAGAGCCGATGGGCAGAGGCAGCATTCAGGTGTGAAAGTGCACACATTTACTGTCATGGTTTGGTTCTTCTCAAAATGCATGAAATGTCTCCCTGGATATCATCTCATAATAAGGTCATTAGACCTCAGGGCGCTGCGGGAGGCTGTGCAGAAATTTCCAAAAACCTCTGCGGAAGGGTATGCAGCGTGTGTGTGCGGGCTGTTTCTGTATACACAATATATAATTTATTCATCCATCTCCACTTAATATTAGAATTGAAGGTCAGCCTTCTGTAATAAGAAGCGGCCGGCCTCAAAATTCAATTTCTGCTTCATTTCCGGGCTGCGACAGAGACGTTAATACAGCCTTCTATATATTCGCTTCATTTCATACACGGCAGACATGTAGCCACCACCAAACTCCCCCAAGATAGCGTCCAACTTTGCACCGTGCCAACTAAATTAGTGAGAGATCATTGATCACCCACGGTCATGACAAGACGAGGGAATTAATTAGACCGACAGAAAGTGAGAAATATGAGAGGATATTTGGCGGAGAGAAAAAGATGGAGGGGCAAAGTGAGAGGGAACGAGTGAGAATATGTACTGGAGCATGGAGGAAGTGTGTGTCTGCAGAGTGAGATACAGCAGGCGGGTGACAGACAGGAACTTTGTGGAATTACAGCTTTTTGAAGAACTCCCGCAGTCTCAAGTGATGCTACGATCATCGGCACTTTAAAGGCAAATGTTGCACTGTCATCACTGACAATGAACTTTAGGAAAGACGCAGAAACCGATTGTAAATGAGATATATTTGACTGATCTTTGACAAACATAGTCAAACTTCAAGAGATTCAGTTACTCGTTTGCACCTCATCAGATTTAGCTTGAAGGTGTGTTTGTTTTGATCTGACCTCTCCTAAAATATCCCTCTCAATTCATATTAACTTCTGCTGCTTCAAAGACATAGATACTGATTTAAACTTCACCAGAGAGTGGGTTACTGAGCAATACAACCAAACTTGAATATATCAGGATATGATTAATAATCAACAATGAACAGTTAGTTTTATCTGTAATTCTGTTATTCACAATGTATTTACCTATTCCCACTCGCCATATAGCGAGCCAGAATGATACCTCTATTCATACAGATCTTTTAAAATGATAAGTTAGCCTATATATGGCTCAAGAGGGGAGAAAGAAATAAAGAAATGACAAAATATCAAATGAGATAAAAAACAAAAACAAACAAAGAAACTTGATATTTAGAATATGAATATGTCACACTCTTTGAGGCTGTAGTTGGGCGCATCGATGCTTGAAATGCTGACGTCAACAAGCTAATATGCTGATGTTATGCAGGCATAATGTTTACCATGATTAGCATATTTGCTTATCATGTTAGCAAGCCAGCACTTGAACTAAACGCACACAAAAGCACATGTGTTGTGCTTCTGTGTGTCCGAGTAACACCATTATAGGGGCAGGTTAAGTCATAGTAGACATTTTTCAGTCCGAACCAAATTGATGGAATCCCTAAAGCAATGCATGTTTAAAAATATGGATGCTGACCCATGAATACGCAATAGGAAGTTGACCTCTGGTGTGTTTTCCTCGCTGCAGTTCAAACTGAGTGTTGCTTCTGAGCTGCATCTCAGTCTCTGATCACTCTTATTCACAAACATCCATCTCAGAGCAGGAGAACAGGTCAGTCTGAGACCTGTCTCTTTTTTCTTCCTGCGATAAGCTCAATCTCATGTCAGTGTATCCAATTATACAGCCTCGCCGGCCGCATTCAGACGAGGTCACCTTAAATCCTATCTCCTCCTCATCGAGCGGAGGTTGAAAGGGGGATTTGATCAGGCGATAGCGTGTGAGGCGGAAGTTGGAGGGGAGGGGGGCATATTAGCTGAATTTTCATTCGCCCCCCTTTCCATCTTTTTTTAAGAGAAATGCTTTGGGTGGTAAAATAGGGTCAGGGGAGCCTTACCAATTAAAATGTGAAGCAGGTGGTCAGTTGAGGGATGAGTCAGCAGATGCCTTATCAATCCTCAGCCTCTGTGTGTGTGTGGTTGCATGCAGGTTTGTGCATAGATATGTGTGTGTGTGTTTTCCTGCGTGTCAACATCAACAAGAGACTACATTATGTAGAGCTACAGTAGTGTCTTGTAAATGGTGATACAGCACTCTTTGAAAAGTGATTATTTATCCTCCCACCCTCCTCTGATGTTGAGCTTATGGTGATGATAGGTGGGGCCAGAGCCCTAGAGAGATAACGAGATGAAATCTTACCTTCAAAGCTGACGAAGTCGCGCTAGCTAAATAGCAGGCAATGCTAGCAAAATTGGTTGTAACAACCAAGATAAAATATAGATAATTACGCTGTGCATATACTGTACAAATGAAGACCTGTATAAGCATCTTAAAGGGCCTCTGATACAATATAGACAGTTGACAATTCAAAAGAGTTCGATATTTCAGCAACTTACCTCTGGAACGAATCGACGCGCCGTAATGTAAGTGAATGACGTCCAACGCCCAAATGACGATATTTGGAACTATTTCGATGTCCATACCCCGGAAGTAGGCGCTGCCATTTTTTACAACGGAGGTCTATGGGAGTGTCGTAACTCTTATCTCTCTAGGGCTTTGGGTGGGGCAAAGCATTTTCTTTGCAGGGCGGAAAATCCGGGAAACAGGTTAGTCAGCGCTGCGGATATATCAGCATGTACATATTACATAGAAAAGGCTATTGCTAATCTAATTAAGATAATCCATCCCAGCAGGTTAGGTTTATGTAAAACAACAATTAAGCTGCATGAGCATTTTATTATTCACCCTTTAAAAGTTACATTTATTTACAATAAAACGTACTTATCCATATTGCTCATGAATGTATGACCAGTGGTTCATGTTAGCTGTTAGGCTACTGTAATAGCCTTTCAGACAAACAAATATGCCGTGCCGTTGCTATTAGAAATAATGGCTTTCAGAGTGCCCATGTTGCATTGTGTATCTGAAAGAACTATCATGTAGAACAGCCAATGTGGACACCCACTCTCTGAAATGACCTTTGATTGGCCAGTGTCCCATCTATGGCCATAGTTTCCTTTGTGTAGTTATTTTTTGGATCCAATAGCAGCTGCAGTAGGTTTTTTTCTCTCAGACTGCCTGAATGACAATGTCCATACCATAGCTTCAACTTGAATTGTGATTGGGAGGATCACAGCTATTTACCCGTTATTAACCACTTTTATCCACATGCTAGAAGTGCAGAAATGGATGAACACACCCAACAATGTGCGCTTATTTAAAATTAAAAAGTCCTTTTGGATTATGCATAGCTCATTTAATTATGTATAACACTGTTTGTACACTGTTTGTGTGGAGTAAGAGGTGCTGTAGTCACTGGTACAACTGTTGTTAACAAAAACATAAATGTCTTGAATCTGAGAAAGAACAAGGACTTACACTTTGTACACCAATTGAATAAAGACATCAGGTTTAAGCATCACAATTCATAGCGTTCGTGCTCCAGTTGATTCATTTATTCTAGAGATACAAAGACTTCGGAACATAATATTGTTGTGAGAAAGCTCCTGCTGCTCCTGATAACAGTGAACACACAGCATGAGAAAAACAAAGGAGCAGTGATTCACTCAAGGTCAGCCCCTGCCCTCAGGTCCAGCTGACTGTAAATCACTCTCGATAAGAGCATCAGCCAAATGCTTAAAATGTAAATATCCTCATGATGGTGTCTGAACCCGGCGCCAGGCCCGCGGGTCCATCAGCCGGCCGGGCAGCGTTGGCAGGGAGCAGATGGGGGGGGGGGGGGGGAACGGAGCCATCCTCTGATGAGCCATTGGGAGAGGTTCACTGATTACACTAATTTAACGGATGAGTTTAATTTCAGTCTGCTGGATGCGAGAACCAGGACAAATCATGGCTCTTGTACAATTTAACTTTACCTTTCATCTCTTTGTGATCATCAGTTCTCTCCACACTGCTGACTTTGAGTTGTTATACTGGAAAATGTGTTGCATGTTATCAGGAGGACTTGAGATAAGGGATAGCTACTTTATAGTCCTCTACATTTGCTTGTTAGCTTGTAGAGTTGTAGTATACTCCATTGATTGACCTTTTTTGGACTCAGTTCTGGAGCTTGTTGTGTTTCTTGATCACAGACAGATTTGCAGAGAGAGCATTTCTCATCTCTGGTCTCTTTAATGATGTGTTTAGGGGGCTCGAAATTTGCAATTTAAAACATATAAAGTAGAAGAGTAAAACAGATTGCTATACACTGTATACAGAGTTTCTTATCTAGCCTTTTTTTATCCTTTGGCCTGTCCTCGTTTGTTTTACAACGTTTTATGTTGCCGTCTTAGTCAGGTCTTTAATAGAAGTTTCAAATGTAAATGGGACTTATCTAGTGAAAGGTGGGGTAGGTCAGTTTGAGAAACCGGCTCGAGCAGTAACACTTTTTGTTATATTCCATGGAATGCTCTTAACATCCCGATAGCAATGAATATCTGAAGTGCTTTGACAAAAAATCCATAAAAAAATGTCATCTGTGGAAGCCGTAGTGCTGTAAAAAGCACGACCAATCATTTTAGCCGGCCCTCATGCCCTCATTGGTCAGATTTTTTCCGGTTGTGTATTTTCAAATTTCTAGCGCACTCGAGCTGGTTTCTCCAAAATTACCTACCCCACCTTTAAGGAGATGTTAAAATAACAATTATCCTTATTATTTAGAGTATAATTGTCCTTGAACGATAGACTGTAAAACTCTGAAGTACATGGAAATGTCTCTATTACTCCAATCAGTTTTTAATACATTCTTCATACTTTTGAAGAACAGGTTGTCATTGAAACTTGATCTTTCACGTTCGTTTTTAGATTAAGTTAAAGGGGGCACATTATGCTAATTTTTGAAATGTTTATAAGCTTTCATATTCAAAAAGGTCTTTATTTTCTCATACTGCCTGTAGTGAATAGCCCAGTCTGCTCCACCTCTTAAAGATGTCCCGCCCCTTAGCCTAAGTGTGTAGTAGCTGTAGCCAATAGAAGCGTGAGTGTTACATAATGATGTCACTATTTTCAGGAAGTAAAAGGAAATGAGTCCAACGGAGGCATTTCAGGGAGGGGGGGGAGTCTGTTGGAGAGAAACTGCCTTTTAAATGGAACACAGGGATTGTAGCCTTTGCAGACTACTTACATGCACACAAACCTACACTACAGGAAAGGGAAAAGCACAATAAGACCCCTTTAAGGAATACTTTACCATTCGGCAGATATTTACATGAGAATACTATAAACGATGTTGTGCAAGATGTAAATGTGCCTTTGTTTTTCTACAAGGAACAAATAATGTAGATTTTGATATTTCCTGAGTAACATGGTGCAGTGAGTTGTAGAAACAGCTTCTAAAACCTCCTTTCCATTTTCCAACCTGAGTATATCCTCGACAGCCTTCTGCGGAGATAATAGAGAGCTTATCCCACACTCTTTTGTCCTTCCTTCACAGAGCGGCTCACAGCTTCTGAGCTCAACTTTTCAACAAACTTCTGTAAGCAACTGACAAATTGTTCAACTTTTTTTAAATGTGGGTTGCCCTGGGAACAAGGCACGCCTGCTCACTTTCAGCTCAACATAGATTATGCTTCCACTTGACATACAGACTTACAGGAGACACGAAGTGGGGGGGGGGGGGGGGGGTCTGTGAGATTTCTGTGGGAGTGAAATCATGTGAGAGACAGATAAAGCTCTTCCCGGAGAACCTCGGGAGTACACATCACTTTTTTTTGAGGATGCGGCTTGTCACTGCGCATCACCCAGACAGCCGAGCAGCAACTACAATAGGCAATTAGAAGCTCCCATGGAAGCACAGGAACACACTATATGAAAGGGAGAAGGGGGGAGGATGTGGGGGAGAGGGGTGGGACTGGGATCCTTTTGAAGAGTCTGATCTCAGCAGGAGAAGAATCACAATCACCTTTATTTACTCGCTGAAAAACACTGCACTCTTGAAGAATTTGTCTTTGTGCTGTCAGTGCTTAGGAACACAATCACACAACAGTCGCACACTCGGCTCTGATGGCTTTAAATTGTGCAGAGGAAGAAGAAAGGCCCACCCCTCCTTCCTCCAATTACTCTCTTCTTCCAGCCTGAAGTAGTAGCAGGTGGTTGATGTTTTGTTATGTGAAAGTTGACAGGAAGGGATGAAAGTATCCAGAGAAGTGTGCCGTCTTTAACTCAGCGCCCCCGTCCCATCCTCCATTTCGACCACTGACCTCATTTTTCAGGAATGTAAGTGCTCCGAGTTTTTATCCCTCATTAACACGAGGCAATGAGGGGAAGTGCATCGTGGGAGAAAGGGCAGCCGTCATTCTTGTGGACCCCTCAACGGTCCAAGTTGACGGTTGGAGAATCCCCGCCCCCTGCCCCCCCGATTGACAGGATGCAAACTGACACACTGTCCACCTTAGTCTGGTCACTTACATGTGTGAAAAAAAACATAGAAGAAGAAAATTGTTGCACAGATGACATGCTATGAAATACATTGATAATCTTCCAGATGTTTTATTTAAGCAAATAGTACAATCTGGAGGGAACACAGCCTTTGCAGACCATTTACATGCACTAAGACCTATATAGCACACTACAGGAAAGGCAAAACTCCCAAAAAGCACAATAGGGCCTCTTACTTTGAATGGAAACTTAACTGTCCCTCTGAAAAAGTTTCTATTATTTTGTTCCCTGCTCTGTTGTGAATCTGTAATTGTGTGGGTCAAACCTGCTCCGTCAATATAAGAGATTAAAAAAAGAAAGAAGCTCCTTCAGCTGTCGGATGTGGTGTGGCAGTGTTATTGATCAGGAGAAACGAGGACTGAAGGTTGCATCCTGCCTTCCTGTGTGTTTATTTAGCCTACAGTGAGAGAGAAAATGTCCTCCGAATGCCAATTAAGCCGGTGATGGTCAGATCATTGTCACGGCGCGCTGATGACTGGCAGGCCTGACATGCCGGCTAAGGCATGTGGTTCCTTTAATTAATTGCCAGAGGCTCGGATACACGTGGGCGGACTGAGCGAGTATGGTTGTCGACGGAGAGCAGAACTCACGCTTCATATCATTCTGTGTGAAACAAAGGGTGAGAAATGTAGGCAGAGTAAAGCTTCGCTGCCCTCTGACAGAATGAAGTGGTTTTTTTCCTGCGCGATTGATCTCCCAAGCACAATTTGTTGGTTTCTGTAGAGCAATTTGTCCAAAATGTACAGCATTAATCAGAGGGTAAGTTATAGGTTAGCTTTTATCTCCCTGTTACAGTGCGTGTCTGTATTTGCACCAGTGGGCCTCTGCAGCGATGTGTGTCCCAGGGGCGGCAGCCAAATGTAGGCACCAAAAGTCAACATTAGCATTTCAGAGGCCCATCTATTTCAATTAACTTGATCTTCTTTAAGATTTCCCAGAAATACCCGGGAGCCCGAAGCAGTATCAGGCATTGGGGGGCTCCAGAGGTGGGCTGCCATTTCAGAGCCTTTATGCATCAAACATTTAAATTCATTATCCTCCATAATTAAAGCAAATATATCAAAGACTGCTAACACTTGCAGCGATACTGTCCGTGATCTCCAGGGGGACCGAGGCCCAGGCCTGCAACCCAGGTGGCTTCTAAGATGTTCAAACAGACACATAATAAATATAGCGTCTTGTTAAAGGCATCCTCAGGGTCCCCTTTAATAATTTAAACCCAAAACAGTGAGCCATCTCAGCCTACGTCATTGTCGTTTTCCGGGGAATAATAATAGCCACTCTGATGGTGGTGACATCATTTTTAGTGGCAATACAGGGCTTTTTCCCGGGTAGAAAATTGTATAACACTTCTGTGATGCTTTCAAAGGAGCATTAAGAGTGTGTCTGTGGTGCTACTCAGAGAATTAAACCTGACACTACCATAATTGTTGGTATATGTCTTCTCCTTTCAGGTATATAGCAGTATTCTAGCTTTTTAAATGGCACCCTTTTTATTTTTGATAATTTTTATCCATAGTGCTTTATGTTTTAAATGGTTTATATGCCTCAAGGCAAAATAGTTTTAAGCCTTGCCTATGCTTGAGTGATAATTGGTACAAATAAGGCCAATATGTCCGAACATGACTTTTCAGAGGAAACTAGAGAGCTGTCTGAGCAGCCACACTGCAAGAAATGTCAACAGCAAAAGGTCATTAAAGATAAAATAGCACTTTTAGATTACGAAACAGAAGCTACACAAGGCACTGAGATATGTTTCCTCTGGTTTGAGGCCTTTGAGCTCATGGGACTCGTATGGACTCACTTTGAAAGCCATGAAATACTTGCACCAGCAAAGGGGATTCTCAAAGGGATCAAACGGGATGATCAGCTCGTGGCGAACCTGAAGGGCAACCGGGGGACCAAATGGACATTTCAGGCTGTTTTAGCAACAAGAAAGGACGGGGGTGACCAGAAGGAAATTTGGACCAACCACAAAGGCAATAGAGTGGTTCCAAAATGAATCCTAGACACAGAGATTAGTTCGCATTTTTTCACTTCCGTTACCCACGCACAAGTCAATGTTTTTTTTGAAATTATTTTTGCTTAGATGAACGAAATAAGGTCTATGTTTAACACAAGCCTCTGAGATATTTTTATTGTTTTCTATGACCTTAAATATGTCGGTAAATACCTGAGGTCAGAAGCCTTAACATGTCTTCAAAAAGGCGGTTGCTAACAAGTGAATAAACAAGACCACTTAACATGTTCACGCCAAACATTTGTTGCCTAAAGGTCGATGTACGTTTTTTAGTTTGATCGCCCAATTATGGGGAAAACAAAATATAAAACTAAAAAAACTAAATGGAATGCTTAGTGAGATGTCATGCAACCATGATGTATTTTGTTTGTAGCATTCTGTTAGCTATTTACTTCTGAAGGAGGCATTTGGGTAGCCACAGGGGAAAGTGGGTTAACAAGATGGGGGAACCACCTGGGCCTCCCGCGTGCAGGACATGCGGTGCCCCTCTGCAGGCGCCTCTGTCGCCACTTTAAAACGGTGCCAGGGACAAAGCCATGTGAACAGGATGGACATTTTTTGCAGTGCGGAGCTCAGCAGTGCAGAAGTAGCGCTGTCTGCTGGCTCGGGTCTGCTCACCGCCGGCTAGACTCACATCACATCCCACCCCCAGCCTGTGGTGACACGGTTTCATCCTCTGCGAAGCCAGTAATGTGTGGTTTTCAACAGTGAGAGGGCGTACGCTTTCAGAGGGAGGCCGAGCCTGTAAAGCGGCAGTGGGAGGGCTTCTCCGTGTTTTCGCTGGTTTTGAGAGCAGCCTCGACGCCCACCGAACAAGGCGGAGCGCGCATCAACATTTCGCCACTGCCGCTGCCCTGATTAGATCCACTGAGAAGCGGAGGAGAGCAGACACCCACAGAGAGACAGGGAGGACTGCTATCTTGCTGGAACTAACACAAGGTGAGCTCCACATTTCTCCTTTAAAAAATGTGCATGTATTCTATGGAGTCTGGCAGGCTAAGCATTGAGGCAACACAACAAAGTTCTTTCCGATAGGGTTTTGCTTTGTTTGGCTGTGAAAAGGTGGCAGCCGCATCCTCCTGTTTGGCTTTGTCTGCACACTTCTGCATGGGCATTGTGTCCAGTGAGTCTGGCAATATGAAATGCATGAATGTGCCATTTATTTATTACACATATTAGAGTCTGCACGCTTCTTTTCATTGTTTTGTTTTTTGGAAGATTTTGACATTTGAATTCCCATTTCCTAATTTACTGATATTTCACATTTATTCACAATGGGCCACAGGCATTTTTTACTGCTTTATCTGAATCCTTTGTTGCTTCACTGTCAGACGTCCTTTGTGTTGTTATCTGAATTCCTGTAGCTCCACCACACATTTCCCATTTTCTCTCTAATGTCATTGACACCCATTGTTACAGTGATTTGTTCAAAACCAATAAGGTTAACTTTGAGATGAGATTTACCTTACTCTTGCAATCCTACAAACAAGAATGTGTGCTTTTTGTGGGATAAAAACACTTTGGCCACCTCCTTCTATGTCCTATGTTCTTTTTAGGGTATATTATCTTGTAAAAAAGCATCTTTCCTGCTGCCTCCTGTAGTGGGGAGTGGAAGGCGAGAATGAAATGTAAGTGGCTTACTTCCTCTCCCCTGTGTGTTTTCAGTTGCACAATAAGAATTGATAAGTGCTCCTGCTGAGCTGTCTATGTTCTGCCTGAAGAAAGAGCTTGTTGTTGTTTTTCAGTTTTGTAAAATGCAAAAAAAAGGAAAGGGTCCAAAGAGGATTCCCAGCTATCTAAATTTGAAGTTTGGTTGCACTCTGTAAACGCTGCATTCTTCTTTTCTCATTAAAATTCTTCTTCTTCCCCCATGAATTAGAAAAAGCCCTATAATCCCCCTGCTTCTTTTTTTTGTTGTAATGCCTGATTTGCTGCTGCTGGACTTCCTCCAACATTTAGGATGTGTCAACTCTCACTTAATTCTCTGCTAACTTAATTGCCTTCAGGATTACTGCGTTAGAATGAGAGTTTATGTCAGTTTGATTTCTTGTTCTGCTAGCTGTAAACCTTGACTGCCTTCTGGGCTCTTTCCTCCTTGTCTATAAAACCATTTCCCGAATCTTTTTTTGTCTCACAGTACACTGATGATCACATGCAATAGAAGACATTGGTTATCAATAGGCAGTGTATGCGTGTTTTGGGGGGAGCTTCGAGCACCCACTTTAAATTCAATGTAATCATCTGTGTATGTTGTCACGGCTTTGGCTTGAGAACGTTTTTATAAAAGCTTAAAGACGTGTAAATGGAAGGGCGTGGACATTTACAAACCTTGAACGGTTTAACAAAAGATGCTAGTGAGTTGCATTATGGGAAATGTAATATTGTGAAATTGTCATTACATACAACCCTTGTTTGGTTGTGGAATTTTGGAGATCTTCATCTCTTATCCAGTGTTCAACAATTGATTTATGTCAATATGTGCATTGGGTTTACTCAATAGGGATTAGTGTTGGTGACTCACAAGGAGACGATGTAGTAACAAGTCAAGCCTGCACAATGTTCTACGTTCAGTAGAATATTATTATTGAAGGGATGGTTTACATTCCTGCAATTGCCAAGTTCCCACTGGCTGATTATTTCCTCTAAACAACAGTCACATGAATCCGTAAGATGCTTGTTTTTTGTACGGAGTTGAGGTGACCTGTCAACCTGCCAGGTTAGAGAATTTGGCAGCGAGACGGCCAGTCAAAACAAAGCGAATAGCACTTGGCACTGGATTTGTTTGTACAGTTTGGGATTAGAAACTGGATCTTTGTTTTAAGCTAAAATGTAGAATACTGAGAGGAAGAAAAGGTCCAGCGCTACAAAGAAAATATCTATCTCTGTTATTCAAATGAATCCCTTACATTTTCTCAAGTTGATTTGAACAAGATATGGAACTGAACATACGTAATACTAGGAATCCCGATGATTCTTTATGTTGGTATTATTAGGAGTGGTCAAAATAACCTGAATGCTATCAGGCCCTGCAACCAGTCCAACCATTTGAAGGTCAACATGTTGAGACTTTTCCTACTTGGAGGCCATTGGTTTACACAGGAGAAGCTCCAACTCCTGGTCAACATTAAGTGGACTCTTGTGTTGGGATTTGTAGTCCAATGAAAATAAATCTTTATGCGATGAAATCAAATCTGGAGGACAGCCTGATAAGGGTTGAGCCTGTAGACATGTATGTATTTTTGACCTTATTTAGTGACAAATAACAGATTAAAAATGGATAGAGAAGGCAAAGTACCCGGTACCAGTAGACCTATTTTTCTCCAAGGTGCAGCCAAGATGTCTTACATTGCAATATATGTTGTCTACTTTAAATCAACCTTTTTATTTTCTATGGTAAAAAACAGCAGCAGAAGGGATGATATTTCAAATTAAAATAACCAAGTTTAATATCCCTGCTTTTATTTTCTTGCAGTTTCTTGAAAGAAACAAACAGATTATGCAGATCGATAGCATTTAGCTGCTGCAGCCATTGATTCTCAGGAGGAATATGTCACCCCATATCACCTACACTTACCTATATTTACTTTGCGTTATCTAACAGCTGCCTGATACCTTCTGTGAGCAGTCAGATGGAATGAAGGTAAACATTGCCTGTGAGTTTGCTGAGGCATGGTTCTTTAGACACGTTCACAGGCACAGCTTGAATTTGTCCTTAAGAGCTTAAGTTTTCCTGGCATCTTATTCCAGCCTTTCTCTATTCCTCTTACTTTGGAGGCGTGTGATATATTTGAAATGTGATGCTGGGAGTTTGGCAACTGAAATAATCTCAGCTTTGTTATTTGTAAAAATGAAACGGGCACATTCATTTGATTTCATTCTTTCAAGAGTTGAATGATGTCATAAGAATTAGCGTTTATAAATGAGTTTGTTTTTAAAACTGAAGGAAGATTCTTTATCAATTTTCTGCACAAATGCATCTTTTCTGTGAGGCTGTCTTAGACATAATGGTGCTTTTTAAATGCTAATGTCAGCATGCTCACAATGGACCCCTGTCTTCACTTTTCATAACCAGACATAATGTATTTTTATGATGTCCTTTTTGTAGTATAGTGGCACTTAGATGCTGCTAGAGCTAGCCTTCTATCCACAGTCATAACAGTTATTTTGTTGGCCTAGCATTAATGTTGCCATAACTTGATTTCCCTCAATGTAACCACTTTATGCTAAAAAAAAAATGTATGACCCCTACATTAAGCCATCTCCACTGCAGAAAAGAGTTGGTAATTGACTGAGAAATACTATTTAGTGTTATTTATTATATTTAAAACAACTTTAAGAACGTTATGTTCTGGGTTAGAATGGAGCACAGCTGGGTTAACCGGCTTAACCCTCAAAAATGGTGATTGAAAGTCATGATCTTCTGCCACGCTAGCACCTCCTGGGCATCTCAATGCGTCACATTAAATAAATATGACACGTTGTTCATTAACTAGATCAATGAGTTCACGTTAGCCTCAGATTGAATGTGTCCAGCTGATGTTGATGTCAGCTGATGGAGGATTCACCGCCTGTAGGATTAGCCCACATTCTCCATCAACATATATCTCTGCCCTGCGCTGGTTGTTTCTGTAACCTCTCCGGGGACGTACAGTCCAGATCCGCGCCCCCCTCCATACATCATTTCCCACTTTATTCTACTTTCCATTTTCCAAAACTGCACCTCTGCTGTCCCCTCTATTAATTCCCCCTCTCCCTAGACAGTTGGCAGGACTGCTTCCACCTTTCTCTCTGCTTCATTTGCATCTTGGCTCCACACGGTTGCCCAAGTGCTTTCTGGGAGTCAGGTGGCTAATTGGTTCCCATCTGTTGGGAGAAAGCAGCCTTCACGGATCCTGGGTAATTTGTGTCAGGAGTTTTGCCGTATTAATTTAGTTTCTTCCCTCCCTGTTTTACTTTTCTTCATATTGTCTCAGCAGGTGAGCATTGAGGTGTAGCTTTGACATCTTCGTGGTTGCTTTGCATTGCAAGACAAAGCGTTTGAGAAGCTATTGGAACAAAATGTGTGCACAAAATGCGTTATTTAGTTTGTATCGTGTTACGGCCCGTCCACACTACAGCTTCAAAAAAAGCTTGCCGGCGGGCGTGTCTGAAGCTCGACCAACAACCAATCACATGAATCTCCCGCCCCTGACACACAAGCAGCGGTTTGATTGGCTAGAGCTTGTAGTGGCATATGATTTGATTGGCTGACGCTTCCACCGAAAGCTTCAGAAGCTTCAAAAGTTGAACATTGCTCAACTTTTGCAGCCTGAAACGCCAGGAAAGCTCCGCTCTGCTACCCTCAATTCAGTTCGGCGAAAAGCAAGGCAACGTGACGTCACCCCATTCAAAGTGAATGGGCAGACGCGTTGGAAACCGTTTTTGAAGCTGTCGAAGCTGTGGACGGGCCGTTACTGTGTCATTTGTGAAGCTTCCTGAGGCAAGAGGAAGGATAGCAATGTAGTAATATCTGTATTTTGCAGACACTTTTATTCTGATCTGCAGCGCTCTTCTGCTCTGAGCACATAACCTGCACTTCCTGCAATCTGAAAGTTTGATTTCACAATCACCTATCTGATGCACGAGAATAGCTTTCTGTTTAAAGATTAGGGTTCAAAAGGAGGAAGTGGCCAGGTCTAGCAAGTGCCCCGAGAAACAAAAACAGGAAGTGACAGGATAAAGAGACGCTTGTTGAATTCATTGCTACCTAAAGAGGAACTTTTTTTCCATTCATCAGACATAGCTCTCACACGACACTTTACTTTACATTTAACATTCAACATCAACATAGAAACCGTGTGTGGTCTCTGAGGGTAGATATTTATAGAAAATCACAGGGGTTCATTTAGTAGCAACATGAAACAAACCATGATGTTGGCTTTTTAGTTTCCCTTTCCCGTAGTGTGTAAAATAGGTTGTTGTGCATGTAAATGGTCTGCAGAGGCTACAATCCCTGTGGGCCCTCCAGTTGGAGTTTCTCTATATCTTGCTCAGTGAGAGAGCTCTCCACTGTGCCCTTCACCCCTCCTCCTCGTCTCTCTGCGCATTTTTATTCATAATGTTTTGTCACATGATCCCCTCCTGAGAGCCAGTTATCTGTGATAAATCAATTTCGAGCTCTTTTTGAGAGCTTCCTGACAATTGACGGGGGTGCCGGTGTTGACCTTCTGTAATGAGGTACGGTCTTCATATCTGCCTGGCGGGGGTTCCTCCTCAGCAGCAGCAGCAGGAGGAGGGCAGGCTGATATACAGGGCTGTATTGCTTGGGTAAATTTAATTTGCCATAATAAAAAAAAGCGATATAGGAGAGACTAGAAGCGGGTGAGGTTTAAAGTGGCAATTGAAGAAAGATGATAAAAGTAACTGGCAGTGTTAGACCTCCAAGGTTATCCCATAAGCTCCCTGAGCACTGCACACATCAGTAGATATGTTATTTAATGCACTTATTGTGTTTTTTGTCTCCTGGTATTTTGATTGCCTGCAGCAGGTTGTGAGATGCCGTGTTTCTCTGACACTCCATTTGTTTGCCTCTATCTAAAATGAGGCTTGCATGCATACAAACGGGCATATTGATAAACCCGCTGACTCGTACATCTATCCGTAGTGACAGTGTTGCTTGCTTCTTTCGGGGGGGGGGGGGGAAGGCCATGAACTGGTGCCATTTGGCTGGCTTCTTTTCTAGCCTAGGATTCCTGAAAAAAAGGTCCAATTTGAATCAATCACAGTCTCCCCCTGTGTTCCCGTTGTTTTGTGGGTGTCTCCCCCGATGATAGATGCCGTTATTCCCGTTTGCAGGATGGATTGTAAACGGTGACGAATGGCGAAGGCTAATGCATCGTCTGTTGTCGGAGGGAAATCATTTACCTTGCTTTCACAATCCATTTAGTCAATGAGAAGGAGAAAAGTTGGGTCTGGCAGAGGTGGTTCCACTCCGCGCATTACACTGACAGAATATATCCGTGGATACTGCAGTTTTCACATAATACATGTGCCTTTATGGGCATTAATTCATGTCTCAAAGTGCCAACTCTGTTCAAATGAGTCTGTTGGAGGTTGGTTAGTCTCCTCTTACAGCCAGGTTGGCAGCTTAACCAGCCATCATTCACCGGTCCTATTTAGAGTGATTTAATGTGGTGTAACACAGCCTCCAGCAGCCATACTGGATATATGGAGGTGTTTTTGTGAAGTCAGTGTACTTGCTTGATGGTAGCAAATGTAGTTTGGCTTTTATGTCTTTGGACAGAAAATAATGTTTTTGATAAGGGGCTTTTTCACAGCAGATCAAAGCACATGCCTAACTAATTGTTTGACAGAGCCGCAGCTAAGAATGATTTAGTTAATTGTTTTTGGAAACTGACAAAAATGCTAATGTCTTCAGCTTCAATTATTGTAGATTGTAGATGTCCCGATCCGATCTCGTGATCGGGGATCGGAGCCGATCACGTGATTTTCAAAAGATCGGAATCGGGAGAAAAAGATCGGGGATCGGGATTTTTTTTTTTTAAATACTTTTTTTACATTTTGTATTCAATGTTACAAAACTAAAATGACCATGTTGAAGTCTTAAAGTCATCCTGAGGCCTTAGTTTTGGTTTCAAATTACACAACATCATGTGAGTGTTGCTTCTTTGGGAATTGTTTTCATAGACCTGGTTGCTTATTTCTCTCAAATCTGGCAACAGAGTGGGCAGGGCGCAGTGTCTAATTGTAGCAGTAAGCTAACGAGTACTGATAAGCTTTATTTTGTTTTGATCCAATGCTGCACAACTGAACTGATCCAATGCTGCTGTGAAAGAAAGAAGCTATATCCATGTTGGATAGAATATCCAATTTAAATAAAAAAATAACCTTAAGGGAAAACTTGAATGCTTTTTTTTATCTTAATGCATTGCATAAAGATCGGATCGGGAAAATTCGGTATCGGCAAATTGTCAAATCAAATGATCGGAATCGGATCGGGAGCAAAAAACGGTGATCGGGACATCCCTAAATTATTGTTTAATTTAAGAAAACGTTACTGCCTTATTATTATTAACAGCCCAAAACATTGAAAGACTTATTTTACTTTCATATACTACAGGGAAAAGCAGCCAATCCTCACATTGAAACATTTGAAACCAGAGACTGTTAACATTTCTGCACATTAGGTCATGCCAATCTGCACGAGCAATACAAAGGCCCTGACACTGGCAGAAGTGAATGGAATGCAGCTGTTATTACTGCCACCTTCTTTTCCTGCTTTAACATGTCAAACACTGGCTGGTTCTCGTCCAATCTGTTTCTTTACTGCATTACAATAATAATAGAATTAGTTACATGTGTAATTGTGAGAATAGATATTTAATAAAGGCTCTAGCATCATTGCATGAGTGTGCAATTACGTAAAAGACCTTGCTGCAGGCCTCTTGAAATCAGTCTGCGGATATGCCAGCTGTGTGTGGCACGTTGTTGGTGATTACATTATTGTGTTGCTCATTCAAAAACCCAGCTGCAAGTAGAAACAATACCATAGACAAACAGATGGGCATGTTCTGTTTCACTTGCATAAAAAAATGTAGCTTGTAGATAATATAGATAACAGCAGCTTTCTCCTTTTTGAAGCACAAATCGATCTGCAGTATTAGAGTACCTCAGTGGATGTGTTTGTTCATGTGCAGACAGCTGTGCATGAAGCATGTTCCAGCCTTCAAAATGAAACTCCATGCTCCTCTGAGTCACCTGCAGGCTTAGCCAGACGTGCGTCATTGTATCACACATTCACCCTAGGATGGACCTGCAAGGTGCCATTACACCTCAGTACTCAGGGTTCTTCAAAGTCCCTTTTTAATGTTTACACCTCAGTACTCTGGGTTCTTCAAAGTCCCTTTCTAATGTTTACACCTCAGTACTCTGGGTTCTTCAAAGTCCCTTTTTAATGTTTACACCTCAGTACTCTGGGTTCTTCAAAGTCCCTTTTTAATGTTTACACCTCAGTACTCTGGGTTCTTCAAAGTCCCTTTCTAATGTTTACACCTCAGTACTCAGGGTTCTTCAAAGTCCCTTTTTAATGTTTACACCTCAGTACTCTGGGTTCTTCAAAGTCCCTTTTTAATGTTTACACCTCAGTACTCTGGGTTCTTCAAAGTCCCTTTTTAATGTTTACACCTCAGTACTCTGGGTTCTTCAAAGTCCCTTTCTAATGTTTACACCTCAGTACTCTGGGTTCTTCAAAGTCCCTTTTTAATGTTTACACCTCAGTACTCTGGGTTCTTCAAAGTCCCTTTCTAATGTTTACACCTCAGTACTCTGGGTTCTTCAAAGTCCCTTTTTAATGTTTACACCTCAGTACTCTGGGTTCTTCAAAGTCCCTTTTTAATGTTTACACCTCAGTACTCTGGGTTCTTCAAAGTCCCTTTTTAATGTTTACACCTCAGTACTCTGGGTTCTTCAAAGTCCCTTTCTAATGTTTACACCTCAGTACTCTGGGTTCTTCTAAGTCCCTTTTTAATGTTTACACCTCAGTACTCAGGGTTCTTCAAAGTCCCTTTTTAATGTAACGCCGACACACCTGAAAATCCACCGACCCCAGTGACAATGACTTCTTCTCGGCGTCAAAGGGATCATTCCTGGACACGCCCGGGATGAGCTTTACTTTTATTCTCCAGATTTCATTTAAAAAAGAGGCAAATTCAAACTGCAGATTGATCCATGTAAAAAAGTATGAAACAAAATACTTCTGAAATTTGAGGAACAACTACCCTTTACAAGATGATATTCAAACACATCATTTTACCATTAAATTCAACTCGATTCTGCTCTTTCTCCCGACTAGAGCTTAAATGCATTATGATGTAACTAAATACCTTCCTAAATACCTTCCTGCAGTAGCATGCACAATTACCGTACAGTATTGTGCATGTTTCTTTGGTTCATTTGTTCATGGTTTAGAAAAAGAGTAAAGACATTTGCCCAGGCCGGGTAAAAAAACGTCATCCACTATTAATTAACTGTCGTAATTATAGATCATACAAGCAGCCAGTGTGGCGTATAAAGCAACCGAAGCAAAACAAATCATAGACACTAAACATGTCAGGGTCATTATGGGTAGAATACTAATCCTGCAGCCACAGACATGACGTGTTAGCCTTTTAGAAGCGTTAATAAATGTTGTTTTCGTTCATAAACCCCAGCGGGTTTTATGAGAGCGCGCAGACCATCGGAGAGTCTTTAACTTTGCATATAACATTTTTGTTATTACCCGGGAATAAGGAGCTTTTAATTTGACATGGGCGTGGGGCGTAATTCATCAAATGACCCAGATGTGATGGACGAGCTTGAGGTTTTACGGTCGATTTACGACACCCGTCATAAATGGCGGGATTTGCATGATGATCCAGTGTTACCCGGGGGAGCTTTTTTTATTTTTAGGTTTAGGTGTCACTTTTGATCAGATGCTAAAGGGTTGCTGGGGACACACATCAGAGGCAGATATGGGGGATGATGGATGTGTGGTATTATAGATGGATGGGCTCATGTAACATCATTGAGCTGTGAAGTCCCCCCCCCCCCTCCAGCACAGCACATTAAATGATGTATTGACAGAGCTTTACAACAACCCTGGGAGTCATTTAAAGGTAGCAGCACTCTGCATATGACCTTGCAACCTTTTAATGAACTAGCTAACAGACTGATGTTACACACCGCTCGCCTCAGGTGTAAGTGACCCCTCTCATGTGCAGATGGATTAAAGCATGAAAAGTCATAACAAAATCCATTCTCTAACCACCGTTTTCCCGATTCGTCCGAATATTCGGCGCCATCTGCTCGTCGGCCGTGTGTTTATCATCAGCCAGGCACCTGACCCACTTCTATTTCATTCCAACATCTGGGGCTGTCTGCCTCCGCCGGCTCGCAAACGCCTGCATTATTTATTATAGGGACATGACAACCGCTATTCATGAAAGCGTCAAGAGAAAGAGCGGCAGCATATGGTGACTTAATGATTGTACCGAGGCTATGAAAGATAGATCCACTGGTGGTGTTTTTGATTTGCTTCCAACCTCTGTCCAGATTTTGGGTATCACATTTTACTTAAAGGTTGGGTAGGTAATTAACTTCAGAAACACTTTTTGTTGTATTCCATGGAATGCTCTTAACATCCCAATAGCAATGAATATCTGAAGTGCTTTGACAAAAACGTCATCTGTGGAAGCCGTGGCGCTGTAAAAAGCACGACCAATCATCTGAGCCGGCCCGGCTAAAGTAACTGGATGGCCTACCTGCCTGTCAGCCTTCCATCTGTGCACAAACTTATCTCGTGCCCTCATTGGTCATGTGCTCGTTCGTGTGTGTTGGAGGAGGGGCTCTGTAAGGAAGCGGCAGATTTTCCCCGGCTGTGTATTTTCAAATTCTAGCGCACTCGAGCTGGTTTCTCCATTCTTACCTACCCCACCTTTAAGAATTTGACTTGGGGATTGAATTTAAAAGCTATTTCACCTCATAAAGAAAGTCTTGGTGGCTGCAGTCAGACGGGCTATAGTGAGTTTATTTTACATTTTAGGATCTTGCAAGCTCCAAGCACATGTTGTTAATATGGTGTCCTGGGAGGGGAAGGTCTTTGTTAAAATGTATTTCTTTCCCAGGGTGACCTCCCCTTTCTAACCAGGCGATACTTGTTTGGGGACATTCTGTGAAAAAAAGGCAGCATGCTGTGTTGTGTCTGTAGGGTAGAGAGGTCGCAACACACGCCTGCCGTGATTGAGATTGTTTTCGTTTTTTTCGCCTCCTTTTTTCCTCCTATACACAAGGACACGACCCCTTAAGGGATGTGGTTTGATGGAACCTTGGCAATGAAGAAGGAGAGAAGAAGGATGAGTGATCAAGGTAAAGAGAGCAGATAAAAGTGAGACAGCGTGAGGCTCAGAGGCAGATGAGCAGCATGGGACTGATCTGATGTCAGGACCAGCACTTTGGTCAAAGTTAAACTTCTTAACAACCGTCAGTCGATGGCAAGTTTGCATTCATTGTTCCCAGAGGATGAATCAATGAGCCTCTGTTTATTTAGCATTACAAACTGGTAAAGATTGTCACTACAGAAAGCATTTAAAGAGGCCCTATAATGCTGGGTCCTCCCTTTCCTCTGTGTCATTTAAATGTCTCTCTCGTGCAACATGACACACTTTTGATAGACTATATTCATTCATGGTCAATGGAACACATTTCCTCTCTTTCCCATTTCTCCTCTCTTCGTCCACTACTTGATATTTCAAATCAGATCTCCTTCCATTCGCACCAAGACGTAGTGCCTTTTGGATTTACCACTCCTCACTCTGTCCAGCTCTGCCAATGAGCCTGTCCTCGCAGCCAAATGTATACGCTTGACAGCAGCTACTCGGATCATTGTTGGATGTAAAACAAGTCCCAGGAGGAGGTGGTGGGTGTTGAAATTAATATTTTTCGTTTTCCATCCAGAAAGGACACAGTTCTGAGACAAGATGTGGAAATGAGATGATTAGTGTGATTTTCCTTTGATGGTGATGGACTAGTCTGTCACATTTCTTATGCAGTCCTCGCTCCAAAGATACATTTCGTTATTATACAGTCAAAGGAAAAGTCCCTGGGAATTTCACACATGCGCCTCACAAGATAGCAGAAACAATGTCGTCCCGGCCACAAGGGAGTCTGCAGCAGCATCCCATTTACTTCATCCATCACAAATCCTCCACTGGGGCTCTAATGTGTCTCCACTGCCAGGGAAGCGCTTCACTGACTCCCCCCCCCCCCCCCCCCCCCCCCCCCCACTCCCCTTTGTTATTCAGCTTTACCTGCTTCAAGTCTGAATCAGCAGCACACAAACAGACAAACTGGGCCAGGCAGCCGTGTGTGTGTGTGTGTGTGTGTGTGTGTGTGTGTGTGTGTGTGTGTGTGTGTGTGTGTGTGTGTGTGTGTGTGTGTGTGTGTGTGTGTGTGTGTGTGTGTGTGTGTGTGTGTGTGTGTGTGTGTGTGTGTGTGTGTGTGTGTGTGTGTGTGTGTGTGTGTGTGTGTGTGTGTGTGTGTGTGTGTGTGTGTGTGTGTGTGTGTGTGTGTGTGTGTGTGTGTGTGTGTGTGTGTGTGTGTGTGTGTGTGTGTGTGTGAAAAAATGCAGAGTGGTCAACATTTCATATATGATTTGTTTTTGTTATTAAAGATGCAAATTCTTAGAGTTTATTTCACGTTATATGTTGAAAATTAGGAATTTAAATTTGCCCAGCTAACTCTGATTGTCACGCCCCTTAGCCTAACCTAAATAAGTACAATTATTAAGTTAATATCGAATACTCTTACAAACAATGTGCCTGTAAAAAGAGGCATTGTAGTAGTAGGAACTTCTTTCAATTCAAAGTCAAAGAGTCCTATTGGTTTTATGTGAGAATAAAACAAAACCACTGCAATGTGTGGTGAGCTGTAGTTAATTCAGCTTGTTTTGATAATGAAACTCATTAATGGAAGACCTTTCAGTGGCGTTTGAAGTACAACAAATTCTCAGTGCAATGCATTGAAGAAGCAAAGGATTTGAACCCTCACGCCCCTTTTTATTGTTGTATTGCTGTGTACTGAGGCATCAAAGCAAGCATGTCAAACACATCAGGTGCCCCCCTCACCCCCCCCCCCCTCTCTCTTTCAGCTCCAGACCCCCATTACTGTGAGAGCCGATTGTTTTCCTCCTTGTGAGCATGTTTCCACACAATTTGAATTAATTGGATTGTAAATTGATCCTACTTTGGAGCCAGGACCCTGGAAGCCGGAGCTTTGGCTGCATACAAGAGTTTAATCTGAATACTAAATGTTATTAAAAGCTCCCCTGTTTCGCTTGTGTAGGACAGTGTGTACCTGGTTATGAGAAAAAAGCCCCAAGGACCGATCACATTCATCGGGCACCAGCATGGTATAATTCAGTAATTAATTGCCTTAGTGCCTGGATGGCGCTGTAATGGTTTGAAGATAAACAACATGATTTGCCTTCACAACGCTGCCCTTCTTGTCCTTCCATCTGAAAAGGTGAGCAGGAGGTCATGTTGCAAATGTAATGTTTTTATAATGAACTGATAAGAGCCTCAGGGTTATGCAGAGCCATATGTCCCTGTTTCATATATTCATTTTGTGATAAATCCCTAAATGTCACCTTTGAATATGTAACAACGGGAAGAATTCATGGCTGATTATTTTGATTTGCGTGCAGCACCTCTGCTACTCATCTCGCCTGCTCTGCCTACACGGCCGAGGCTCAGAGGAAACTGCGGATGCTCCTCACAATGTAGATGACGGGATAAAAAGTGACCGAGTGGCGGCGGATGAATGAGAAGAACAAAATGGGGAGCGGGGAAAGCAGAAAGAATGGAGGGAGTGATGGAACGAGAAGTGAAAAGGCCAGGGAGGAAGGATAAGCCATGTCTCCCTTGTCTTGACATTTCTCTCTGTGTCTCCTGGGAATGAAGACCCTGATATAAATGTTCCAACTGATGATGGAGAGGGACAGGAGGCAGGGGGGTGGGGGGGGAGGGGAGTGTGTGATAGTTGTTACGCGCAGCAGAGTCGCCCCATAATTTGGTTTCAGGTTGATGTAATTAAAGGGTCCGGGCCTCAGCAGTTCTCTCCAGGCTAATTTGTTTAGGAAGCGCTGATTCCCCTTCCGACTGTTGCTGGTGGTCATGGCAACAGGAGGGCCCACAGGTGTCCATGTTGGTATCTGTGTCGAGCTAGCTGCTCCCTCAGTGGAATCGATTTAAATTCAGCACCTGCAGCAGGTGCTAGAAGGAGTTCACCTGAGTTTTGGGCTAAATGAGACATCTTGCTCGGATAAAGAGACTATATAACTGCATTTAACTACTCATAAAAACCAACAGCAAAACCTGGGAATGTTACTAAATATATTTTGTTGAATAGATTAGATGTTTAATCGGTAAACTGTCACCAAATTGTGAAAATATGTTCATCACAAGTAACCAAAACCCATAGATCTTTCATTAACAATGATATAAAAGTAATAAACGTAGTGCCTGGGAGGCATGTGACGCAGTGGGTTGTGCGTTGGTGGTGGGATCAGGGGGTCACAGGTTCAAACCCTGCTGCAGTCAGCATGTCGTTGTGTCCCTGAGACACTTCACCCTAAATTGCTCCTGTGGGGATTGCCCACAGTATTGAATATGTAAGTCTCTTTGGATAAAAGTGTCTAACAAGTAACATGTAATGTAATGTACTTCTACTGTAGCATATTGGTGTAGTCAGACTGTTGCCTTGACTGTTACCAGAAGTCAAATAACATTGAATAAATAGGATACATTCTCCACAAACAAATAACTGGTGGCACAAAATCAAATTCACTTTTCAAAGCTGCAATAGAGCTTTATAGGAGAATTCAACCTAGATAACAGAATGAGGCCGCACAGTGAGTGTCAGTCATATTCATTCACATTGCCTGAGCCAACACGGATTAACTCCAAATAATTTCTGGCATGTGTTTGTAACATATCTGTGCTCACATGAAAGAAAGAATTGGAATTAAAGGATGTGTCGTTGCCAGAGAAATGTGTTGCTCCCGCCATTCTTGGGCGTTTGGTTTGAAGACACTTTTTTTTTTTAAATCACCGTGCACAATGTTTGCAGTTTTTCTTGGTATTGAATATTTTTATGAAAGATAGCTCTCTCTAGAGTTGGAACATGGATGTCAGGATGATGAAACTTTGTAATGCCTTTTTTAAAATTCACTTTCTGTTGAAAGCGCTGCTGAGGTTATAACCAAACCATTTCCCAATTTTTACCAGAGCAATATGGCTACTTCAAGAAAAGCATCATTTTAATAAGGTGCCCTTTGAAACTGCTTCCATTACCTCTTTTATGATTGAAGCACTTTGTAGCATTAAGTCTGACAGTGCTGCGGCGCCACACTGCAGCTTTTGCGATTGGTTTTCTCCGCGAGGCGTTTGATAAAAAGGAAAGCTTTATCTGCATCGGGAGGCCTAACCTCAGAGGGTCATGCGACTGATCCCCGGAGCTCTGCTTCCTCCCAGACAGCCGATGATAATCTGTCCACTCCCAGGGTGGCCTGAGCAAAGCAGAGGCTGTCTGATCAAACAACGCTGTTCTTGCCTTACCTCGCCACTTTTCTGGCTTTGTTGCCGAAAAATCCACCAGTGGGGGAAAAGCGTCTAACCAGGAGCATGTGGGTTTTCCATTTTGCGAGCTGCAGGTTTACTAAAGGCACAATCTGTACAGTAAGTGGCATCGACGTGTTTTCCTTGATCTCCGTGACGATATGAGCTCATCTCTTCTGTGCACTAGCTATATTTGAAATCCCAGTGGCAGGATTGAATCTGCAGGATGTCCACGCTTGGCCTCCAAATGACTGTTTGCATGTCCTGTGGCTGTGTTTACTTAATGACGTACCAGACAGGCTTTTCATGTATAATTATGCCCAATTAGAGCAAACTAAATCCCACACCAGGACTGCAGCAGGAAGGCGGTGCCAGCCTTCTCTAATGCAGATTTCTCTGTTTGTCGGAAGCAAATTCTGGTGTCTGTTCGGACGTCACTGCAGGAAATGTTGCTACTGAGTGAGCTGGATCACCAATGCTTGTTTTTTAAGCAATTATAGACTCCCATTCTGGTTAACTACTCTATCTGGAGCCGCATGTATGGAGTGCAACCCCGTGGAGCTTTGAACAGTTATATTTAAAACTGTATCTTCATTGTGTTTAATTTCATGACCTCGAAACACCTCAAGGTCCATCTCTGACTGGAGCTTTCTATGATGTCACCATCTTCTTCAATCTAGCCCTTACTGGAATAAATATTCCATCCCAACCGTAAAAGCAAAATGAGCTTTTAACTTTCTGGTTTCATCTATTTTTTCTAATAATCTATGGACAGTAAAATCTCCTTTTTCTCATGCTTTCATCAGATGTAGCCACCTGTTCAAAGTTGCTTTGTTGTAGCAGAGCACAGATGGAGACAACAAAGGACTTTTTGAGGGGGACTGATGAGCCAAAATGAAAGAAATACTGATAAAGACTCTGCTTGGGAATTCACGAGTCTCCGTACTGTATGTGGCACATCACAGCATCCTTTTAAGGCTGCTGTGATTATCAGCTCTGGAGATGAATGACCCATATCTCTGACTTAAAGGTTCAATTTGCACATGCTCTCTTTTACAGAGTCCATTCATGATCACAAAAAGCTTGATACATGTCTATCTTTTTGGGCGTCTTCTATCCTAATGGAGCTCGTCATAGTCCCGGGGCGTTTGTGCGTCTCTTGCTGTCAGCTCGATTGTTGGCCTGTTGATTGAAGCGTGCCCGCGGTCTGACTCTGCTGCCTGGCTGACGACACAGGATAGCAAGCGGCTGATTTATGACCTCTGTAGCGCACCGACACTCCTGCTGTAAAACTCCTCTCCCATCTGCCTCAGTTTTTTTTTGTATTTCGGTTTATTTCATTTGACATTGACCGCAAACAACTGGACTATTTTTCCCCATACCGGAGGCTGCTCAGCTCTCACTTGCTGACTTTGCATTGCACTCTCCATTGACTACGTTTGCCTCCCATTGACTGCCTTTGTGTGTGACGTCCTTCCACGTCCATCTCCTGGTGCGTCGCCGGCATTGATTAACCCCGCGGTGCCTCATCAGAGCTTGTTAGCCTGTCAATTTCCTCACCAGCTGCTCCAGTCATTAACATTTAGGTTACTGTGAGAATGCTACGCCAGGTGTTACTGTAACATCCACACCTGTGCTGCTGTCAGGAGCAGAGAGTGATGATGGGAACAAAAACACTGTCAAGTCTGTTATTTATCGTGAAGATCTGGGAGATTCTTTATTCAAGCAAGTATGTTAAGATGCACACAACTGTAACTGTCTTTTTAAGATATGTTTCGATGCAGTATCTGTGATGTCGCCCTAAGGCTTTGGTGAATGCTTCTGCCTGGAGTGTGTGTGTGTGTGTGTGTGTTTGCACTCAATGCCATTTTGTCAGCTGCTTCCGGCAGAAATTCAAAATGTGGTTGTGTGGAGCTGATCCACGCTGAGAGTGGCAAACCACCATGGCTGTGTATGAGAGACAGACAGCTGGCAATCAAGCCAACCAACATAACCCCCTCAATATGTAGGTCTACTTCATGCAACTGTAATATTAAATGTCAGACATTCATTAGACATAGTGAAATGTCACGTATTGTGTAGCCTACATACTGTAATTCATAGTCATTGTGAATTACATCTGTGACGTATAGGCTTATGTAAATGTGAAATAAAAGTGGTTTGAAGTGGAAACTTGGAACAATATATCTACGAGCTCACAAGAAAAATAAAGCCAGCTTAAATGTTTTCCTTATGTTTACAACAAACATGAACTTTCCAATGAATGTCTTTATCCCAGAACAACATCCTAATGTTAATCGTGCCTTTTTCGTATTAGTCTAAAAGAAAAAAAAATGTTGGCATGTTATTTTGCAACTCCAGCATATATGTTAAAGCTAAAAGCCAAACATTGCCTGTATAAGAGATTTGTAAACTCTTGTTTTAAAGGTGCTACTCAAATAAAGGTATTCTATTAATAATGTACAATGACATAGGCTATCCTCTCATTTGAGAAGCTAGAACCAGAAGATTTTGACCTAAAAGAGAATAACAAGCAGCACAATGGTTGCCAAATAAAGAAGAATAAGGCGTACTTTTATTACAAACCGATTCATCGATGGACAAAGCGAGATGGTTCTGTGATGTTAAAGTGTGATCATTTGGCCCTGGACTGCTCATTTAGCAAATGTTGACAAAGTAGATCCCCCTCACTGGTTTTAAAACTAGTGCTGAAAGGGTTCGAAGTGATTTCTCTGATAGCTACTGTAATAAATCGGACACAAAGGCTTTGTGTCATAACGTGTGGGAGGAAGTCCTGGATCAAATCTATTTGAATACCATGTTCCCTAACTTCAGCAGAGGGAAGGGCAGCGTGTCCTTTGTCGTGATGATACTTTAATGTCCGCTACATGTAGTTGAGCACTCCAGTAACGGCCCTCACTGTCAGCTGCAGGTCTGATGGCTTTTGTGGAAACCAATTGCTTTCTGTTTTTACCTCGGGCTTTCCATCAGCTGTGCTCTGTAGCAGATTCTGCTTTTCATTAGCCGTGTAGCTCCAAAGCATGTGCAGAAGCCTGCTTGAACACAGGTAAACACTCTCATATTTTTGCTCCAGGAGACACTGTTGAAGGTCAGTCCTGTCCAATGTGTATGTACACCATGTGTGAGTTTCATGTTTGACATTTGTCTTTTTTTTAACTCCTCGTTCTCTGGGCTGCAGGGCTCTTGTATCAGGCAACAAGTGTGGAGGTTCAGAGAGAGAGATGGTGCTCCGAAAGAGAGTGGTTTTGGAGATGGAGAGGGCGGTAATCACAGGTTCCTCAGCGAGGGCGCGTTTGATGTCGGCGCAGGGTGAAGGGCATCTTTCAGCTCGGGGGATTAGAGACAATCAAATGAGGCTTTCTGGGTCTGTTCTCTTTTTATTTCTTCTTCTTTCAAACTACCACAATCCTGTTCGAAATGCATTTTTTAAGCACGACCAAAGAACTGCTAAGAAAACGTCCTTCACACTGTATGAAGCTTGAGCTTTTGGTAGAATCTTCTTCTGTTGTATTTCAGTCAGATCTTGAAAGAAGGGAAGCAGAAAAAATAACTAAATAAAAACCTGTTTGTCTGCGTTGTGTGAAATAGGCTTTGTTGTATTTAGAATGTCAAACTATGGCTGCAAATAATGAATATTTAAATGATTGGTTAACTTCTTCACTATATGTATTATGATTTGTTCGGATAATCCTCTAGTCTGCAAATTCCAAAGAACACATCATTAAAATGTCAAATTGTCAGATCTAGTTCAGAAACAATTAAATTATTATGAAGTAAGTCAGTTGTCAGTTAATTAAACCACCAAGTGTGAGGATATGCTGCTTCGAACATTGACTGTCTTCGTGATTTAAACTCTTCGTTGGACACATTTTACGATTTCCGAACATTTTTATAGACCAAACGATAATAAATACACCAACCGTGTAATAAACATTGAAGAATGATAAACAAAACAATGCAGTCAGATTTGACCATCGGTTTGTTGAGGAGAAGAGGATTCAAGCACATCCTTAGCTGACTTCGCAGATCAGTACACACACACACATACACACACACACGGACGGACACACACACACACACACACGGACACACACATACACACACGGACACACACGGACACACACATACACACACGGACACACACGGACACACACATACACACACATACACACACGGACACACACGGACACACACATACACACATGGACACACACATACACACACGGACACACATACACACACGGACAAACACATACACACACATACACACACGGACACACACATACACACACGGACACACACGGACACACACGGACACACACATACACACATGGACACACACATACACACACGGACACACATACACACACGGACAAACACATACACACACATACACACACGGACACACACATACACACACGGACACACATGGACACACACATACACACACATACACACACGGACACAATGACCGACACCATCCAGCTTTAATCCTAACAAATTGCCACCACAGTTCCCGCAGAGTCTCTTTCTAAAGCCCTTTATCTGCCGCGCCCGCCCATCCGCCGCCATACGAGGCTGGAGATTCATTCTGGAATCTATATCCCCCCCAACAGGGGTCATTACCTTAAGTGAGTGTCGATAGGATGCTCAGAGGCGCTGTCCATTGTACAAAGAGCTTGAGTCATTGGGGCGTGTGTATGTGTGTTCTGACATGTGACCCAGCTCTTGTAAGTGCTGCTGAATAACTGTTCTCTGTAATCTGCTGCATTACCGGCATCACAAGGTCCCGTCAGCCGTCACACACTCTTTAAAGACTGCAACTTACCAGCCAAGGATGAGGCTGTAGTAGAAAACTACTGAAAGCTGTCCTTTTTGAAAGTGTGAATTAGAGAGCCAAGGTTCCTCCAGAGATAAGTTGTCTTTTATATGTTGATTTAAAGTCCCCCAAAACTTCTCCAAGGACTGGAGCTTGTTTCAAAACCACTTTGTGTTCCCAGTTCAGCTTTCTCTGGAGAAACACAAAAGCTTCAGGGCTGTTTGTTTGTGCAGAAACTGAGAGCATATGGCTGTAATAAGCATTTGTCGTTCACATGGAGCGCCTTGTTAGCGGAGCAGTTAAAGCGCATGCCACATAACCACAACGTCCCAGATTTGATTCCAACCTTGCGACCTTTGTTGCACGTCAAAAATCTCTCTCTCTCCCCCATTTCTCTCCTGTCATCTGTCAAATAAAAGCAGAAATACAACAAAAATAGGATGCAAGGGCGCTGCTGGCAACCGCTTGTTGTCCTGCCAAAAACGGTAGAATCTAGCAAATGTTCCAGTGCCACTGACTTCAATAACTTCAGGTTCAACTGGCATTTAAAGCATGTCACTCATAAAGAATAAAAGAAGAGAAGGTAGTCCCGCTCACCTATCTTTTTGTGGACTACTGTTTTGAAAGCCTTGACATTTGTCACAGATGCAGCAACCGAATGCCAAACAAGACATTTTAGGGGACCACAATGTTAGAATAACATGAATGAATGGCAAATACAAAGTAAAAAGGGTTAAAGTCCTTAGCGCAAAAACACGGAGAGCCCAGACGGGAAAACACACGGGGTGGCAACCTGTCGATTCCAAGGTAGCCCCGCCCTAAAGCATACCCTTTATCATTTGTAAACTAAATGTACATCATACTGGGAATGTGTGGACTCTTAACTTATAAGTGTTTTGTCTATTCACGGGTTTTCTTATACACCGTACTGTAGGTGGCAGTAGAGGGACTGTGAGGTCACCCCTGTAAAGTAAATTAGCAGGAGGCTGACAGCAGACTCCTGTAGTCTCAGCGTGTGGTCCGTCCTGATGGATTTGTCTCTGTCCGTCAGAGGAGGACCTGACCCGTGACTGCAGAGCGATGTGCCAATCAGAGTATCGACCCATTTGTGTTTTCACCAGCCGGAGGTGTCCGTGCTGGCATCAGTCTCGGTGAAATATTCCTCTCCTTGGCTCAGCGTCAAATGTTTCCTCAGCCTCGTGGCTGTCTGTCTCACTAAAAGAGATGAGGAGGGAGAGAGGGTGCGAAAATAGCCGATGGAAGACATCACAGCCATTTCTCAAACAAGTGTAGTAGCAGGTGGCCGGCGGTCTCCAACCCTCACTTCTCACTTCTGCAGCACATACAGGAAATACTTGACTTTGGAAATGTTAATGATAAAAGCCTGAAAAGCAGTTAGTCCTTTATTGCTCCTGTTTAATGTATCTTACGTTTGAATGTGTGTTTTATAACGCAACCATTTCCCTTTGTCCTTCTAGGGACACTGCAGCTGTAACTTAATGATTTCTGCTATCTACACTACTCTCCTCACTTTCTTAAGATTTCAATTGACTTTATAAAGAGGGATTAAATATTCTTAATTGGTTTATACTCAAATGATTTAGGATTATAATAAATAAGTATTCAGCTTGCTTGAAAGATGGAATTAGGAGAAAAAAAAGAAAGCTCTCTTGAAGGACTTTCTGCGTGAGGACATGCAATATGTTTTCAGTCCACTCACTGCTTAAAACACTATTGATTGATAATTATGGTTAAGGCTAAGGAACAATGTCATTGATGCATTGTTTGATAAGTTGGGGATAAGTTATAAAGAAGTTTAAGGAACATTATTGGATAATCATGAATTCTACTGTAATCCATCTGAGCCATTTTCCTGCTTTGTCTTTGTATAACCATCCCAGCATATATCCTCTTGTAGCCTGATGGTATTTATTGGTGGCTGGTACAGTATGGTTAAAAGCCTCTAATAGAGAATTGTACATGTTATTTCATATTGCAGTAATGCTGTTTGTATGGGATCCATTGTGATTGAGGCTAAAGCAGTGGAGTGAAGGGACTGCTTGAAATGGCCGCCTGAGATGACCCCCATCTACTTTCACCTGACAGGAGCCTCTAGCTGCTGTCTGAGTTATGAGTCGTGTCTGTCAGGACCGCAGTGAAAGGCTGAAGCAGCACCATGTTGTAATGGAGCCACAGGGTGGAGGCTGCGGGTCAACGGAGAGTGTGACTTTGACATGCAAACACTGTCATTTTTTATAGAGCTGATGCATGATTTGGAAAAAACAACTAATTGCGATTTATTTTTGACTGATTGCAATATGATTTGTGATATAAGAAAGAGATCAGATTATAATTCTTGTTTGCATTATTATATGTCTGCAGCTCCACAATACTTCATTCAGAGTGATATTTTTACATAATTACTTTAGACCAACTATTGTGCTTACTGCAATTTTATTATTGCTATAGCCCATTTTGATAACATTCAAATTAATTATGCACATCTAATTTGATCTTTTCATACAGGCAGATATTTAATCCAACCATGAATATACTGTAAGACTCAAGTATTTGTTTTTTACGAAATTGCTACTTGTTTTTATGCATTCAATTAAAAGCTGAACAGCTGTGGCCTAGGTAGGGAGGTTGTCCTGCAGTCAACATAACGATGTGTGCTTGGCCTAGATACTTAACCCCAAACTGCTCCAAATGGCCAACAGTGTGTGAGTGTGAGTGAATTATTGAAGACTGTAAAAGCCCTTTGTGGGGTTGCACCGAGTGGAAATGTCCATATAAGTGCAGTGCATTTACCGTAATGGCTCATTGTCTAACATTATCACTTCTTTGGTTTGGTTTGTTTGGGCTTATTTTTATTGGGACATAGCATTTACAATCAAACAAAAACAACTTACATGATAGTCTCAAACATGAGCTTTACTGCCGTTGGCGTCCAATACATCCAGTAAAGAGGGAGGACAGTTGTATTTGTTCATGGCGGATGTTGACATGCTGTCTCCCCACCATCTAAAGGCTGGATACCGTCCGTTGCACCCATATTTTCGGATTGTATATTTATTATTTGTTGACTGATTGGACCTGGTTTGATTCACTCTAGGTGAGTTAACTTTGGATTTGGGGACATAAAGAAATAGTTTGTGGCAATTGGAAAAGAATCAGCAATTTCAAACCCTTTTTATGTATTCAGGCTAAATAGTTGCTTCATAATTAAGACTTTAAATGTAATCAAGTTGTCAGGAAGCGTTCGAAGACACAAAGACAGGCAGTTTATCGAGAGAAGAACATGCTTATCCTCTGTTTCCTCTGGCTTGTTACTGATTCTCTTCGCCTGACAACTTACTTTCCTCCTGGAAAAACAGACGTGTGTGCAGGAGAGATTGCTTTGTGAAGTAGATGAGTGGGTTTTCCCATAATTAACATGTCGGTGAAAGACATCGAGGTGTTAAGGCTGACAAAGTGACATGAAACAGTTTGAGGGCACGACTCTAAAAATACACACTCACCTCATCACTTCCCCCACCTCTGGTCTTTTAGACTAACCCGAGTCCCTCGGAGCGTGGTTTTGACAAAACCGCAGCGATATGACAATTCCTGTCTCCTTCATGCTAGATCACCCGTCTGCATTTCAAATTGACCGCGAGACTCTTGAAAGAGTTCGCTCTCAGCGTCGCCACGAGTGAGATGGATGTGCGAGTGGAGAGGAACAGGAGAGAGTGCGTGTGATGAATCTGAAATCTGGCTGTTTTGGAGCATCCATTGAAAGTGATTTGAACCTGAACGCTTTCCTGCTGAGTTCTTTAAAATTGTAGATGGGTCTTATCCTAAACACACATTCAAGCACACTGGCATACACACAACACGCTGTGCTGCTCGCTGATGTGCGAATGATCTCACGCTCAGTCACAGGAGCAGGGGTCGTGGTACGTTGGCTGCCTGCTGCGTCGCCCCATGCTAGATAGACTCGAGCAGCTGCAGAAAGATGCGCAATGTTAAAACCTGTCTTCTCAGGTAGCCCCCTCGCCAGGAATGGTTTTTACTTACCGCCTCCTATCAGACTCAACGAGCAGCAACCCAGCACGGGTAGAAAAAACACATGCTATTTTCTAATGTCAGATTAAAGCCTGGTAAGACCTCTCTTCTGTAGCAATCCCCCTCTCTGTGGCAAACTCTTTTATTTATTAAGTAAATCCAATTGTTTAGTTCCACAGTGGGAAATATGGAAGAGGATAACATGAGAAACATTTGTAGGTTTGTGACCAAAAGTAAAAAAAGAGTTCTGACTTTAATATCAGAATTCTTTACTTTTGGTCACATCCCCAAACATTTTCCTCAAGTGTCCCTAATCCTCTTCTGTAGGGATGAACTCCATTTGAAATAAAACATTTGTTTCCATTAAAAAAAGCACAGTATGTTCTACAGTTAGCATTCTGAGTCACCTAAATATCCCTTCCACTCATCAAACCCGAGGCGTCTTTGTCTTCAGTTCAACTTTTCAGGAGTGTTATTGTCGAAACGGAAATAACAACATGTTGACAGCTCCATTGTCTGCCAGTTATTAATAGTTTTTAAATAATCCTCATTTCCATAAGCAGCCTTGTAGCTTAATTAAAAGTGTCAGTGTTTGTTTGAAGTTTTGGCAGCACTGCTGTGCTCGCCTTTATCTCAGGCCTCCAGGAGCTTTATTTGAATCTGTAGATGGAGATCAGGCCTCCAGCTGCAGAAGTTCACCTCTTTCATCTGCTTTTGAACAATTTAACATTTCTCAGAGCAGAAGATGCCTTTCATCAAAGAGCGGGGAGGAAGGGTGATTTGTTTTGAGAGTTTTTGGACTCAGTGTGACCTCGCCCAGGATTGATTGGATAGTTTAACAGAATGCACATGCATACAGGTGTACAAATATACTACTCTAATACATGAAAATAAATATACTTAGTGTAGCTAAAGAAGTGAAATACGTTACAAATATAGTTACTGTCTATAAGGGCTAGTCAATATAACAATATGAGGGTGATTTCTTAACATTACACAACATATCAGCGTTGGGATATTAGTTCAATCTCCTTTGGTAGTGGACTGTGTGAAGTGTGTTTAAGAACATTCTGAGGTGATTCATTCTGCACCACCTCTCGTTTCTTTTTCCCCCTGGGTGAAATTGTTGTGTAGTGTAGAGAAGGTCTTCTGTAGTTTAGGATTAGCTGAAACCAAATACCTGGAGAAATGTAGTGGATAAACACCAGCCCACTCCTCCTGTCGGCCGTTGGTCCCGGCGGTGCAGGACTTGTTGTCACGCTCGGGCAGATCGGCGGTGCGGCGCTCATCCAGCAGCCTGACACTCGCTGGCTCCTCAAGCTGGAAATTGCCATAATGTGTCCTGCAGTGGTCGGCTGCACAGGCGTCTATCAGAGGCTCCATCTGTGCTGAGCCTTCACACACACACACACACACACACACACACACACACACACACACACACACACACACACACACACACACACACACACACACACACACACACACACACACACACACACACACACACACACACACACACACAGTCACACACACAGTCACACACACACACACACACACACACACACACACACACACACACACACACACACACACACACACACACACACACAGACACACACACACACACACACAGACACAGACACAAACACAATGCATCACACGTCAAACAACACGAAATGCACTCCATTTCATGAACACAAGAACATACACTGTATGTTACCATGACAGCATCCACTCCAGTTTTTTTGGGATAAATGGGATTATTCACGTTTGCTCTATAACAATGGTCGAATTGTGGAAAAGATAGCAACATACCATGCTCACTTACATGTTAATATTAGTGTTTTGTGCCTCTACTGTGACATGTTTAAAGTTCAAAAACCAGAACGGAGTCTGCTCTGATTGGTTAGCTGGCCGGCTCTGTTTGACCAATAGAGTGTTACTTAGTGATGTCGCAATGTTTGGGATTTTAGTCATTGCAGACCATAACAGAAACAGAAACCTATAAGAAACTACAGGAAAGTGAAAACTCCCAAAAGCATAAAAGGGCCTCTTTAACTTTGGAGATATCTCTTAATGAATTCCAATTGGTTACAGTACTTGCTTTCCCCTAACCTCCAATATGCATATTTCCTTTAAACTTAAATTAAAACGTCATCAACACACAGCCCTTTAGTAGAAGTGAGGATCAGCACTTTATTATTCACTATAATCCATGCTGCACCCTCAGTCAAGGACAGACTGCTCTCTGTCCTTCTCGCCTGTGCAGTTAGCATGAGCGTACATGACAAATGAGCCGCAGTCCGAGTTAATTGATGAGTTCTGGATTAGCACCCAGGCGAACTGTGGGGCCTGGAAAGCAGCTGCTGTTGCCCTTCAACCCCAGCCGCTCCTGCTTGACTACTTTAGCTGTGTTCTACAAGTACTTAGAAATACATGTTGTTCACTCTCATCCAAAATGTGTGGGTGAGGAAATCTGCACACCAAGTATATGCAAACGCTGGCTCAGCACACTGGCACACAATCAAGACTTAGCAGGGACACATTTCATTTGGCATATTGTGCTGTAAAGTTTATGTTGCTGCAAAATGTCGTGATCGAAACATGTCAGGATTTATCGCCCGTTCTGTTACCACCTCAGCTGTTATTTGCTGATGGAAAAGTACAAGGATATTGAGATACATTTCATACTTTAGCATGCATAGTTGACAAGCAATTAGCATAACATCACAACAAGCAACCCTGCATCCCAGCACAGTGCACTTATCTGTCAACTGGAAATGAGTGAACGTCCCTCGGTGCATAATGGAAGGGCCACAAATCACATTTACAGACTCGAATCAAATGGTGTTTCATTTTTCCGCTTTATTTAACATATGAAATGTGCAGCTCATTTGCCTCTACCGCTGTTTTCAGATCTGATAGAGGAGAGATGGCTTGTTTGGGGAATAGAAGATGGCATAGTGGATTGGAGTTGAGTGATGAATTTAAATGTTGATGGATTCTGTTAAAGCCTCATGAAGAGGCGAACATGGGCATCAATCCAGAAATGATTTTTACTGCTGCCACTGAGTTCTCTGTCCTTTTTATATGTTTGTGTGTTTGATATATGTTATAGAGGTTTCAAAGGCTTGCCAACGTTCTACTTCAATTAATGTTCAGCCAAGGACAAAGGAACAAATTGGTGTCACTACTACATATTTTCAAAAGATGTATAATTTAAAGCCTGATTTGGACTTGAATTTTGATTTCAAAGTCAAGTAGGATAAACCATAACAAGCAAACTAAACAGTAGTTTTTATCCCCTGTATTTATATATATTTTTTGATTTTCTGAAATTCTAATATGCATGGTCGCCGCAAAACTCCTGCATCAGTCTGATTTGATATATAGTCTATAAAGCGCTACATAATTAAGGCTTTCCACTTCGATGTTCACACAAGTCCAATAATGACCCAGCATGCACATGCATTATATGAGCAGACATCACACTGTGCATCATCATCTCGCTGACATTTCACCGGTTCAATCCACCTAAGGTTTGCAGATTAACACGTTTTCCCTCCATGCTGCTCACAGCCTACCTCCCGTCGATAGCAGGTAGTTTAATATATCGAGCTGGGTGGAGTGTGTGTGTTTGTGACGACATTGTGTGTACAAAGTGTGTGTATGTGTGGACTTCTGGCTGGGGCAGTTATTTTTAACTTCTGTCTACGAGGACGAGTGCACTTTCTCCTCGGCTGATTGTGTTTGGAGGCCCTGAGGGAACGTGTGTGTTTCCTTGCAATGCGTTCAGTGTGTGTGTGCGTTTTCTGTTGGTTACTCCTGGTGGACCACAGGCATGTTGGGGTGGGGTAGTCCTCCGCTCGGTCACTCTGCGTCATTACCAAGTCATATGTCCTTCCCTGGTCTCCTGATGAAGCCACAAAATCACTCTAAATGTCACGCTTTTACAAAAATAAACCGGATAGAGCATCTAAAATAAACCCTACATCTTCCGTCAAATAGTTATTACTTGTATATATCGTGTCTGCAGTCCAGAATCACTGTGGTTTAAAGCTGCTACCGGACTTTAATGGAGCGGTATTTGGTTGTGTTTCTCAAGGTGTGATAGAAAATGGGTCAGAAAAGCCACGTTGCCCTGGTTACAGCTGAGTTATACCAATAAATCATATTGTGGTGGCTCCTGAAGAGCACATGCACTTTCTTTGGCTTCAGAGAACAGTAACCCTGAACTACCTTGTTTTCATCGTAACCTCAGAAGATCTCTTCCATCCCACTCACCTCTGCGTGAGCAGTGAGGACAAATGTAAAAGATATCCTCGGATATGGAAGCTCAGTGAAAATGATTGAACAAATCTTCGAAAATAGATTTCAAAAATAAATACTTGCTACATTTTTCTTAGCTTTCTATTAAAGGCGTGGCCATTTTGGAAATACTAGTGGGCATTCTTTGTCTTTTCGTGGATCAAATAATTAATGAATCAATAAAATAGTCAATTAATAACTGATAAAGTGAATGAAATTGTCATTTGCAGCCTTGCAGCTACTATTCCTGCATAATGTTGAGGTATAGCTCAGACTGACTCGAAAGAGAGGGAAAAGAGGTGGGTCTTTAGGCGAGACTTCAAAGTTTGGAGGGGGGGCAGGTCGTTCCAGAGCCTGGGGGCTGCTGCTGAGAAGGCTCAATATACAAACTGTTCAACCTACAGAGATGACAAAAAGGGTTCTTCCAAATACAAAAAAGCCTCTGTATACGCTTTCTCGCAAACACCTTGGTTGGTTTTAGGGACTGCCAGCAGCAGCTGAAGCAAAATGAAGTCACAAGAATGATAGAGACACAACAATACAGTATTTATTTGGGCATGGCTAATATATTGTTGATGGCCAAACATTTCATAGAAGTAACAACTCTGCTCCCATTTCAGGGTTTTTCTTTGACTTATGCACGTATTGCTCATTTTTAGTGAAACATGTTGAAAATGCAGCTCATTTCTGTAGTTAGGATTTTTGCATGGCACCAAGTTCACTTGTGTAACATGTCAAAAATGGCTGCCTTTTGTGATTTGATAATTTTTTTTGTATGTATTCTTCAGTTTTACTTTACTCCTTGAAATGAAGGAAAACACTGAAAATGTACTGGTGGAAAGAAAGAAAATTGAGGTTAGGAAAAGGGAAATCATACACCCGGTGGAGAAGAGGAAAAGCTTATCCAGGAGAAGGGAAGGATGAAGAAAGGAAGAGTGACTGGGTGTATGGGAATATTGAGCCACAAAGCGTTTATGTCAGATCAAAGCTAATCCTTATCTTTGGGAAAGGGATTCAGTAATACCCAGGGCTGCCTTCCCCCTCAAGGGCAGCCCCCTGTCTCTGCTTCCCTCTCCTGTGCGCTCCCCTCTCCTCACTTCTTCGTGAAACTGCCAGGTTTTTCTGCACTTTCCCATCGACTTTGACGCGGTATCAGTGCGGAGAAACTAGGTCAGCAGGGGAAGGCAGGGTGAGGAGGCAGAGGGTCTGGAGAGGAGGTGTTTGGCCCTGAGGGAGGGCTGGGGGAGAAGGAATGAGACGTACATGAGGAAGACTACCATTGACTGCTTGACATGACTGTAAAGAAAACTCTGAGGTCACTTCCTGTTGTCTTAGTGCTAAATGGACACACACATATTCCACCTTCATGAGGCATCCTATTGAGACTTAGGGTTATATTTTGATTTACATTTTTGGCGATTTTTACTGGATAAATGAAGAATCACTTTTTTGTTAATACATTCTAGTTCATCCAAAATTATTGAAACATTACAAGACTAGGTTGCTATATCCATGTGTTTTCTGTGTCAATACAGATTCCTATACCTCAACTGAATAAAAGTGCTATTTTTTACACATTTTAAGCCTTTATTTGATAGGACGTTGAACTAACTATGAGTAAGTCTGACACTGATTGCAGAAACACTACATTTTGATGACAATGTTATAGTTTTTTAAGGATAACTTGATCATAACTACTTAACAAGGTCAGAATCTAGACGAGCGAACGAGGGGATGCCTTCCTATAAACTCTCTTAAAACTAGTCATAGCAGTCAAAACTAGTAAATCCTCTGAAAGAAAAGTGTTGGCTTCTAAACAAGATGCCTGCTGGACGCCTACCGAGGAGCTTTTCTGGGCAACCTGCAGAAAACCCCGGGGCAGACCCTCAGGGAGTATCCCATATGGCCTGAACACGCCTCAGAACCCCCCGGGCAGAGCTGGAGGACGCGGCTGCGGACAAGGGCATCTTGGATACCTTAAAGCTGCAGCAATGAAGTTGTGGACCTAGATATTTGACGGGTCGATCGATAAAACGCTTTGCAAAGCATTCAGGTTTTGACAAGCGGATTCTATGTGGGATTTCACTCCGATAAAATGCAATCAAAGCTATCATATTGCATTTATTTACCACTGCCCAAGGTCGAATTTGATCAGCCGTCTCATCGAAGCAGACTAAAGGAGTCCAGACTGAATAAACCGCTCCATCACGTCTGGTGTGAGCACACTCTTATCTGTCATTGCCACGTCCGTCTCCCCCACAGGGCGCCATGACGACTTTAATTGCCTGAGATCTTGTTTTTGATAATGGACTGCGATGTACGGTGTTGCAAGACAATCACTGGTCACCTTTCTTCCATTTCTATCACTATTCCTCTCCATCTCCAGCCTCCATCTGTCCCCCTCTTCCTGTCTCCACACAGTCGAGCCCCGGAGGGACACCGGCTCTGTTGCGATGGCAGCGCAAAAAAAAAAAAGAATCATCTTCCCTCTTCAGCAGTTTTTACACTTGACAATTTGGATGCAAAAAAGAAAGCGAAATGTCGGCAGGACCCTGTTTGGTATTCATTGTTTCCTCGCTGCTATTTTGACGGTGTTTAATCATCTGTAAAAGAAAACGATCACGACTTCCGCATGGATTAACACGGAAGATGTGATTATGCAAGAGGATTGGGAGGAGGCAGGAATTGTTTATGGAGTCTGTGGCCTGAAGGAGACAGTTAAAAGAATTAACCGTACTTACCACGGATACGGAGGCCAGGGGTCTCGTGAACTCGCCCCTCAGCAGCCAACTGGCGGCGGAGATGTACGCTGTGCTGTACATAATAATGAGTCTATCATCCATGATGCATTGCTGACCGCTGCAGCTCCCTGAGGGTCGTTTTCAGTTCAGTTGTAAAAAGGTTTTGGACGTTTTGCATCAATAACAAGTTTTACTGTAGCTCATTCAATTCAATTTGTATTTTTGCTGGATGCTTTTCAAATGCAAAGTGCTGATACGTGCACACACTTAGTTTTGAACGACCCTGTCAGATTTAAGTTTGAACATGTATTATTCAATTTTGAGTGTTGGAGAACTTGTTTTTGCTGTCCTTGAAAGTTTTACGGTTTCAGATCGAGAAGAATTTGTATTGAACTTGCTACACCTCCTTTTCAGAACTTGTATTTCTGACTAGATGTGAAATTCGTTATAATGTCCAGATTTGCTAAGATGGATTTAGCTTTCTGTTTAGTTGCCAACTAAATATTAAGAAGAATGCTGTGTGACTTTACTCACCAACATGTTGCCCAGTTCATCCTCATGTCAACAAATGCATGTCAGGACTAATTCTATTAATGAAAGAAAAAATATATCCACAGAACATTTGTGTTTTTTGCATATAGTACTAACCATTTTTTTACTGCAGTCTTTAAAGATGTTTGGCTTCAAGTGTCTCAACCATGCTTTCTCTCTCTTCTGTTGCAGATGGATGACTATGTTGCCACCAGAAAGCTGTGACATCACTGTGGAGTTGTGGACGTTTGTTGACCGTTTTCTTTCTTAACTTCACCTGGACTTTTTCTTGACCTGTTGTGCATACCTCTCTAGAACAATTGCTTATACAACAAGAGACCACCTTCCCATATTCTTCAAAATGGAAACTCTTTCCCAAGATTCCATTCTGGAGTGCCAGATCTGCTTTAACTACTACAGCCCCCGCCGGCGGCCCAAGCTCCTGGACTGCAGGCACACGTGCTGCTCCGTGTGTCTGACCCAGATGCGCAGCAGCCAGAAGGAGATCCGCTGCCCCTGGTGCCGCTGCGTCACCAAGCTCCCCCCGGGCCTGTCCGTCTCCCAGCTCCCCGACGACCCCGACATCATCACCGTCATCGCCATCCCTCACGCCTCGGAGCACACGCCCGTCTTCATCCGCCTCCCGAGCAACGGCTGCTACATGCTGCCGCTGCCCCTCGCCAAGGAGCGGGCTCTGGGGCTGTCGGGGGAGCTGGGGTGCCGCTTCCTGCCCGGCAGCCAGCAGAAGGGGGTGACGGTGGTGACCATGCCCGAGCAGCAGCCCCTGGGCCTGGCCATGGGGCTGGAGGCGGTGGGGATGGGGCTGGACGGAGGCGAGGGAGAGAGGAGAGTCACCGGCCCGGGGGGGGGAGCGGGGAAGGGCTCCACGTGGTCGGGCGTGTGCACGGTGATCCTGGTGGCCTGCGTGCTGCTCTTCCTCCTGGGCATCGTGCTGCACAACATGTCCTGCATCTCCAAACGCTTCACGGTCATCTCCTGCGGCTGAGAGCGAGGGGGGAGGATGCTCGGACTGCCGCGGACCCCCCCCCCCCCCTGGATTCCCCCCACCGGCCCGGCCTCTCCTCAGAATGGGACTCTGCTGAGGGGAAACTCACATCATGGGTGGAAAATACAAAGAGAGAAAGTGATGAAGAAGAGGGCAGGGAGGAGATCCACTAACGGTCTGCCATTGGGACCTGTTTTTTCTTTTATTTGGGAGACTGAAATGAAAAAGGATACAGAAACAAACATTCACTTTGCTCTCCCGTCCTTTTACTGCCCTTCCATTTCCTTTGAACGAACGCTTTGGGATTTACTCCAGAAATGTTTTTTGGCCAGTTGATTTGTTTTTTGGCGCGGGGCCGATGTGGCACTCAGACTCCAGCCGTTGGATTGCCTGTTTATTCTGTGGTTCGTAGAAGTGCATCAGTTATCATAGTGTTGTTTCGCTGAGTTTCGGTTCCAGGCGGCGTCTCTCCAGCTGGTGCTGCAGTACAAAGAGTTCGGACTTGGCTGCTCTCCGTTTTTCTGATGCTGCAGGAATTAACTGTGCAGTCTGGGAAACTCAAAATCAAAAAAACTTTCCCCCCCACCTTTCATACAATCTGTTCCTGTTCAGAAACAACTGTTGCTGTTATGCAGTTTGAGAAAGGATTGTCAAAAAAAGGACTAACCAAGGATTGCATTGTTCATTCATGTTACAGGGAAGTTTCTCTATTAAGTCTTAAGAGGTTGCTGAAACAGTTGATGATTTAATGTTGAGCAAAAAAAGTCAAACCTTTGTTGATTTTCTTTATTTCCTGTTGATATTTTTGTAAATCTTATCTCATTGGGATTTGGACTGCTGGTTTAAACCAAATGTGAAGACGTCACTTTGGCTTGCGATTGTAATAATTCATTAATTGGTTATGAAAATGTTTGGAAAATGTTGTGTTTCCTTTTTAAGTAGAATGCTACCATGAAATGTCTCAAAATGCTGTGTTTAGAACTGAATGACGGGGTAAAAAATGAACTAATTTGACATTTCGGAAACTATATCTGTTTGCATTCTGAACGACGGTTAACTAAGAACATTGAACGCCAAAAATGCCAAAAAACTGCTTCCTTGGATAAATATAATGAAAAGTAGACATTGCAGGCAACAGTCTTGTTTGTACTTTTCCCTTCTTTCTGGCCTTTGTTTTCCCACGGTTGCTTTCATCGAACTCTCCATCTACTCTTCACCCTGACCTGCAGACCCTCGTCCTTTAAAGACCTGACCACAGCCCACACACCATGCCCTCCCTTCATCCTAATACCTCCCTAATTAGAAAAGTGTGTGTGTGTGTGTGTGTGTGTGTGTGTGTGTGTGTGTGTGTGTGTGTGTGTGTGTGTGTGTGTGTGTGTGTGTGTGTGTGTGTGTGTGTGTGTGTGTGTGTGTGTGTGTGTGTGTGTGTGTGTGTGTGTGTGTGTGTGTGTGTGTGTGTGTGTGTGTGTGTGTGTGTGTGTGTGTGTGTGTGTGTAATGGGTCAGTAGCGGGTCAGGAGTGGGCGTGCGCTGCAGGGTTCCAGTTAATAACGGCTGTATCGATTTATCCGCTTTTGAATATCTCTTGCGTCCGCAGAGATGGATGCTTCTGTCTTTTTTTCCACTTTTATATGTTGAGGCAAGCAATTTGTCTGTTTACTGTATCGTTAAAGCAATGGAGTGTACAGTACACACAAACAGGGTGAACTCTTTTGTATTGCAGCATGGCCATGTACAGAATGATTGTAATATCGTTGTTTCCGATAACCTTTCTTTTGTTGCCATGGTTAAGGTTTGAGATTAAGAGGCTTTCTCTGTGTGTGTTTGCTCTAAAAGAAACAGATTATTCAGAACACTTCAGGGCACTATGAGATGGCGTGACACACCAGTGACACAAAACAAGGAAGGACAGTGTTTGATATTTTGGTATTTAGTATATAAAAAAAATGTTATTTACCAAAATGATGTGTGTATATATATATATACAGTATGATCATCCACCTGTTTAAATTAATTCCTTTGTTTATTTATCAAAGCTATGTTGTCGATTTCCTTTCTGACCACTAGAACCAAAGTCTGACGGTTTATTGTACTCAAAAGAAAAGCGATGTTTTTCTTAAAAAAAAATAAGCCAAACCTGTTTTTGATTTTAATTTATTTTGGTTTTGCATCTCATACTAGCATCATTTAACTTCCTTTACCAAAGAAAAGTCCGACATTTCTTCCCTCATAAACAGAAAAGAGATTTTGGACTTTGAAATCAGACTGTTGGATTAAATCAAAACACACTTCAGTTATTTAGTAGCTCAAGGCTTCCTGGAGAAATGTTTTCTGTTATGATGTTCGCGCTACAATAGAGCAAATATTTGAGTTAACTTGGGATACAATGGGTCAAATGGGTGTTTTTTGAGAAGTGCGGCGCTGCTTAGCTGAAAGTTGAAATATATATTTCGCTCCGAACACTCTGCGGAAACGTGCTCATTCTCAGCACTTGAGGTATAAGTGGTTGTCTGCCTTGGCCCCAGATAACTGAGATAAAGGAAATCCCAGTTAAAATATAAAAGCAGCATGAAGGCTTTTTATGAAATCTTTAAAGAAGGTTATATTAAATGATTACTCAATGCTTTATGAATCAGTAATGAACCATTTAAAGAAACATCTTGTTATGTTGTGACATTTTTTTTGGCTGGTTCTCCCCTTCCACTCTGTTTCAACAAACCCTTTAGTTTAAGTGAATCAAAATGGTAAAAAGAAGGAAGAGAATATCCAGAGGTCCTGTTCAATCTCAATTGGTACAGAATTAGATTGTAGCTTTCACCACAACATTCTTCTATATTTCCCATGTTCTTTTACTCACAGCCATTTTTCCAATTGGCCTCTGTGACCCCAACGGATGTGTTGCTGGGAGAAAAACTGCTTCCACAGGGGGCACAGATCACCGTCATGGCATAAATGCAAATTATATTCTGCAAAAATCAGATGTCGTTAACATAATTTAACTCAAAATTAGAGAGGGAAATGAAGTTCCTAATTGAAATAGGAATGTAGGGCCTAAATATCAGGTTGAATAAGAGATTTCTCGCTGGAAATTCAAACACAAACGTACGAACAAGTTCACTCCATTCCTGATAAATGAACCTGTCTTTAGTCCTTTCCCTCTGTCAATCCATCATGAATCACGTGATGGGAGGGGGGAGGGGGGGGGGGGGCAAATGCACCTCGTTTGTACCTTTTTTCACCCTTTGTGTCTGTACTCTGCAGATATATGAGATTATTGATCTGAAGGTGGTTCAATCCCATCAAACACTGTAAAATGCATGTCTTGCCAAAAAAAAAGACTGTTATGGTTATTACTTTTCGTATTTTTCACTGTTGTATTAAACATTCTCTCATAAACGATCACTTAGGATAAGATAGAATATTGTTAACTGCTTGGTCTTTAACTTTAAGGTCAGCACCTGTCATCAATCATCCTTTTATCTGTGATTTGAGAGAATATAACCGGCCTCTAAATCTCCTTCTTGTCCTCTGTAATATTTATTTTCCCTCTTCTGTCCAAAGTTGCCCTGTACAACATTTCTGAAGAACACCTAGAGAAGCTTAGAAAACGAAAGGAGGGCTTGTCATTTCTGTGCCTGTGTGTTTGTAAAAATGCCGTGAAGTTCCTGTCGTAGTTTCCTGTTTGTGTCGGGTCGAATGGCGACGCAAACAGCAGCTGTTTTTGGTGAACTATTAAAGGAAAACGCTCTGAATCTGAATCACAAGGACTCTTCGTTTTATTCCGTCCATTATCGATCTTTTCGCCTTTACCACAAACTTCCACTTGTCCAGGATGCATGACATGTACTGCCTGAAAAACACACGTAACCTCTTTAATTTTCCTATTTTTTAATCTCCACTCAGAGATTCTAAAAATCGCTTTCCTTGCAGCTTTATTTCTCCCATATTTCATGGTTGAAGGAAGCAGGCTCTCTTTGTTTACCCCCGGGAACCTCTTTGCTCCTCAAATATGTATTGATATGGTGTCAGGGAGGTAATTAACTCTCTCCAGGGACCAATTGCAGCTGTCTTTACTGCAGAAAAACAGCTCTATGGCTCACAGGCGGGGTTGGCAGGCTGCACACTCATCATGCAAGCGCTCTGCCACAACCTGCCACCGCTAATGATGCCTTCTTCTCTTTAATGACCACAGAATGGCTTTTTATTCAGAGTGCATCAATGAAAAAGTGTGGACACCATCGTGACTCCAACATTGCTCATTTTACAGCGTTTGCAAAAGGTTTTACGCTGCCGTTCTGCTTATGACTTAAATGTATGCCTAGTAGCTTATTCTTGATAAAAGTTTTGCATATTAATCTAAATTTAAAATGTGCTGTCGTTTTTGAGTGGAACATTGCATTTTTGAAAAGCTGAAATGGAAATGAATTTCTGGTCCTTTTTAAAAATGAAAGGTCCCAAACAAATTACACTTACAATAATGTATTCCATTTGAGGAATACTAATGATAAAACCAAATTGTTGATGCCATTTCCTCAATGCTCTGCCTTTTTTTATTTTTTTATTATTTTGTCCCCATTCTGACGTTTTTAGAGTTAATATATAATTTGTTGTCATACTGCCTATGCTGCAGCACCTCTTTTCACCCTCTGTCTGAAACCAGAGCCCAGTCTGCTCTGATTGGTTAGCTGGCTGTCTCTGCTGTGATTGGTCAACCGCTTAGAGATGTGTCAGAAATGTCCCTCCCCATGGCAAATCACGTACAATGTGTTGGAGAGACCTTGGGATTTGAGCCTTTGCAGACCATTTACATGCACACAAATCACACTACAGGAAAGGGAACACTTCAAAATGCATGAATAGGGCCTCTTTAAACAAGTCATCTCCTTTGTCAGAAGCTGTTCCTTTTTTTAACTATCACATGTTTACCGCTGCATTCTGAGCAGCTTTTGAATATTCAAAGCTTAATTATTTGCTGGATGGATTACCAGAGGGGATCGATGATTAGATGTCACTCATGCACACAGGCAGAATATAAGGCACCTTGGAGACCTGTGGTGATTCAGTGTTTCGCTACATAAACTCTTCCCACACAGATGCAAAAGGCTCTTCAGATTTCCATACTGTTTTCATTCTCTTTAAATAACTATTCATGCAGCCAAGAAACAGTGTTATGTTGAAGCTTGTTTGTGTGCATCTGCAGCTTTGATCTAATAGCACAACTGGCTCCAGTATACATTACTTTTGAAATTAAGTGACATTTCTACCCATGCAACTCACTAACACATTTTCTAATTCCTACCTGCGTGGCTGATAATATGCAGGTTTTTATCCAAGTCAGGAAGTCAGAAATTCACCCAGTATTTAAGTCCAAGTTTGTCGCAGTGACCGCTTTCTCGCGTCACCATATTATGTGAGCGCTCTGGAGGATGTATCATGGATTCTTGGCATAAGCTTTGGAGACCGTCATCTGTTTAAGCCCGGCAGCAGATGAGACTTCTTTTCCTCCTGCTGGGAAAAAAAAAAAGTTATGGTTCCTATTTGTAGGAAGCACTGTTGGGTGACAGTGTGCAACAGAGGGAATAAAAGCAATATCAATTTTTCAGGGAACACTCCTACAGTGTGTCAGGCAAGTGCAAACTTTAAATATTTGAACGGATTAGAGGACAAAGTTCTGTGTTGGCAAAAAATGCGCAGAGTGGCTAGGTTTACAAAAATTGAGTATTCTGACCTGGAGCCACATGAAGAGGATAAAGCCAAATATTTTCATTACTCAAGTCTTTACGGACCAGAACCAGTGGGATGTAACTTTTACTCAAGTACTGTACTTAAGTTTTGAGGCACTTGTAATTAACTTATGTATTATCCATGTGATGCTAGTCAATACTCTTTCCTATACAGTACATGTTACTTTACAAATATGTCAATATGTACGTTTTTCTTTCCTAAATTTATTTGACTACATTTACAGATTCAGATTATTAATACAAAATGTAAGGCAAGAAATAAACTATGATAAACAGTATTAATATGGGTAAATTAATTACATTAAACCAATGTATCTCCACTTTTACCAGCTGCAACATCAAGGTACTTTAGATAATAACTATAATATTAAATCTTTTCAGTATGCAACACATTGCAACATGTGTAAAGGTGAATGTCGTCTTTTTTGCCACGTCTGGTGTAATAACAACGGTCATCAAATTCGCTGATAAAATGTAAAACTCTTACAAGAAATATTTACAAGTTTTTCATCTATACTGGCTCTACCTTTAATCCCAATGTCCCACCAATAGTGAAATCCTCCCACTGTTCGTATACCTCACATAATTATTCACTGATCATATATCCTTACAATTTACATGTATGTGCGTGAGCTCTGCTTCCAGATCAGGAGCTGCTTTGACACCAGGATGATCAAACAAATTGAAATATGACAGCCAGAGAAAACTACCCTCACTTAGCAGACGAATTCAGCGTACAGGCGAAGAGGAAAATCTATTCTGTCACTCTCATGATTGTTCCCTCGGCGCAGGTTATGACAAGTTAATTAGTATGTGTGTGTGTGTAGGGGGTATACTGTGCATACATGCATCCCTCACTCTGCACAGTAACTCATGGCCGCTGGGTTTTCAGAGTACGAAGACCTTCATTAGCATTTTGATAGCGTCCGGGTCCAAGCATGCAGGAGAACATTACTCCCATGTGCATGAAATCCAGAAGCTAATCTTCTTCTGGAGGCCGATGCCAGATTGCATTTGGAAAAATATGTACCTCTAAAGGTGAATTAAATGTCTCCAGTTTTAAAGCAGATCATTAAACCTCACGTTATCATGTTGAATATACCTCCCAGGGAAATTTAAATGAGCAGAGCAAAATGAGTTTCCTACTACTGCTGGCATGAAAGTAAAACACATTTGGCTTGTTGTGAAAGGTGATGCCTCATTTTAAGACATTTACATGACATTAATAATAATTGTATTGATAGAAAATGTGATTGACACATCACAAATGAATGTAAAGTGTAACATTTGACATCAAATCAATGAACTGAGTCATTATAAAGATTGTTCAAAACACAGGGACACACTCAGGAGTCTACATGACATGACTACAAAAATGGAGGACAAGGTAATCAATGAATGGGAAATTATTATGAACACATATTTTCTAATAGCGTTTTTCATAAGAGCACCCATACCTCCTAAACCAGGGGTGTCAAACTCAATTTCTTCGAGGGCCACATCAGCATTATGGTTGCACTCAAAGGGCCGGTTGTAACTTAAAGACTATATAAGAATACATATATAACTATTTAATATATATAAAATAATGTATTACATTATTGCCTCTGCATTGGATTATTATCAGATAGGGTAATAACTTCATAATTAACAACGTCTGAAAGCAGAAGTCTAGGGCAAATAATTGCAAGTCTCTTCAGTGAGAATGCCACAAAAAAGAAAATTTAAAAAGAAAAGCCAAATTCTGGAAAAAAGTGACATTTTGAAAAAAAAGTAACATTTTGAAAAAAAAGAACAATTCTGTGGAAAAGGCATATTTTGAAGAAAAAACAGCAAAATTCTGAGAAAAAGGCATATTTGTGATGCATTGTGGGACATGTAGTTTATGGGCAAAGTGCTTCTGTAAATCGGCACGTAACCGTATAATAAACGTATTATATTCTTTGCAAGCTCTTGTGGGGCCACAGAAAATGAAGTCACGGGCCGGATTTGGCCCCCGGGCCTTGAGTTTGACACCCCTGTCCTAAACCATATGATTTTAAGTCTTTACATTCAGTCTTTCTGTTTGAATCTCGTGAAGTCCAGGCTTATTTCCCCGGTTACAGCATGAAGGTTATGTTCTCCGGCTGGATAAAGCTGTTTTCAGCAGTCCTCATGATAACTAAACTAAATTGATTTTCCATCCGTATCGAATGTATTCAAAGCGCTGAAGGTCAACATTTTTCCCATGCCAGAGAAATAATGACCTAGCCAGGTGATTTAAAGAATTCATGATGTTTTGATGCAGAGTACTAAAACTGGGTTACTCACTAATCCCGAAACAAATTGTGAAGTCATGCATTTGAGATACACTCTGATATCTATCTAGTTTAATGACAGGAAATGAGCTGCTTCTTCATTTCCTGCACGTCCACCACTGAAACACTGAGTGGTGCTTATACACACACACACGTGGCCATCTACACCGAGGCCACCTTCCAATCCGCGGTAGACCTTTCGCTCAGACATATTCTTAACCTGTTAAGCCCCAAAGACCCCTTCGGCGGGTCATTTTTATTTATTTTTTCATGACACTGTGTCTCAGGGCATCTTAATATTTAAAAACCTATTAATGTGTTATACCAGATTACCGGGAAGAATCTCAGCTAACTGACGATACGAAAAAAATTTACCAAACCAAAACACAAGTCTCATAAGAAGCATCTAAATGACCCCTGAGCAAAAAAATGCTAACGCATTTGGCACAGAACTCAAGATAAAGATACCCTTATTACTTACGCGTCACTCTCACTCCTTATTTGGTAACGTGTGTGTGTATGTGGGAGTTCCCCTCGATTCCATTGGCTCTAGCGATTGAAAAGAGATGTCAATCACCAAAATCGACCAAGGGGGGCCAGAGATAGGTCAAATCCACCCAAATGACCCCAGAAGTGTTTTTTTTTTGCTAAATCTCTCTAAAAAGGTAAAATATCACTAGTTTTGCATCAATCTTGATACAGGGTTCTTATTATATGTTGTACTTTGGATTCCTAAAGCTTTTAGTCTACCATCCCATCATTCAAGGGTGGTTTTCACTATAAGTAAAAAAAAGAATTGACGGACACTATAATTTACAGTTTTTTACTATGTTCAATCTGAATTTTCTTTCAAATAAAACATCTATATTGATTCTAACTTTTCTACATCCAACTCAAAGGTTTATCATTACTTTGAGAAAAAAGATTATTCATTTTCCCCTTTTAGAAGTGTAGTTATGGTCATTTGTTCTGGAAATGTCATTTTCGAGTCTGAGACCTGAAAAACAGGCTCGGGGCTTGTGGCCTTTGCCATGAGCGGGGCAGATGGCCAAACTGATCCTGAACCACTTCCAATGTTTTCCAGCTTCCAGCTCACTCTCGACAGGCCACATCTGCTGTGAAAAACAAGTGGGGGAAGTTAAGATGTTGTTTTGCGTATGCTGCTAACTGCACAATATAATTCATGTGCGCACGAGAGGTAACCAAGAGCTCATCAGGGGATGGTAAAAGCAGAAGAAAGGGACGTTGAATTTGAGTGGATGAACCGGCTCCAAGTGTTTCTCTCATTTTCTTCACAGAGGATGCCCACGAGGTAGCGATGGGGTATAAACAACAGATGGTACGCTTTATCAACAGCGAGCGCTCAACTCCTCAGCTCTCGTGCAATTCTCTCAACTTAAGTATTGTTTGCTTCAAGTCTGGCCCTGACCGGCTTCCTTCCTCCCTTAGCGCCACGACCTGAAGTGTGTACATGCAGTCATTTCCCATCCCCTCCCTCCTGCTCCAGGCCTGGAAATCCCTCTCTGACGCCAACGATACCCTGATTCCCTAGTGCAATTACGCTTCAAGGACTTAATAAGTAACACCGGTTGACACCAGCCGCCTTTTTTCTGCCCCATGGATTCTCTGGGTTTTTACCTCTCCGATTGACTCCCCGGCTCCGACTTAATTACTGATTTAATAGACATGGTTTCCCTCCTCGTGTGTCTCTCCGAGCCCATCAGTGTCTTCTTATCTTGGAGGATCACAGAGAGAGCCGTTAAGAGAAGGTTTCATTAGGAGCTAGGACAGCCGAGATCATTGCTTTGGTAAGAAATGGCCCTTATGTTTTGACTTCTCTGTCAATCCTTGGGAGGGATTGATGGAGGTGGATGCTGCTAACGGACACAGGATAATAATGAAATGAATATGCCTGACAAGTGTATCACACACACACACACACACACACACACACACACACACACACACACACACACACACACACACACACACACACACTCTTTGGGGTCTCTCTTTTGATGTGAAAACCACAGAAGAGCTGAGTGGCTTGTTTCAGCGTGACCTCTGTGGTTTGGAGAGTGAAACACTCAATTGCCGTTGTCAGTGTTTGTGACGTCCTTCCTCGCTTCAATAATGCAGTTGACAATGATTGTGGAGTAAACAAACAGTAAGCGGTTTGGAGAGAGCACACTCGTGCACTTCTTTGACACGTTTGTTTATGAAGAGGTTCGGCAAATTGACCCAGTGTTGCTTATTCATAGACATACAAAACAGTTTGAGGAGACATAATACGTTCATAGTGGATCGTTAGTATTATGTAACCCATTGGACAGACATCTTTATTAAAGCGCTGCTGCAAGGGGCTCACTCATTTCTCCCCGGCTGTGTTGTCTCCTCCTCAGCCAGATGACCTCCCCCAATAAAGACAGCTTTTCATTCCTGGCAGTCCACCCAGAAGGGCTAACTCTTTTCCTACTGCGCCGGTAATCGCTCAAATCATTGCTGCTCCACTCTGACCTGAGACGGAGTCCCCTTGTCTTCTTCAGTCTCTTCAACCAGACGTCCAACTGGGAATAAGTTTCAGCCATCTTTCAGACACAATCCCCCGGCTAATATCGCTTCTGACAACCTGCGTCTTATTCACTCATCTTGATTTTCCTGCCTCAAAAAGGTGCCACATCAAATTTGTTCCTTTCCTGAATTCAGCATTGGCTTGCAAACCCATTGTATACAACATTGATCCCCCCCCCGGTCCCAGGAGGGTGCTTGAGTGTATTTTTCTGCAGGCAAAACACTTCATCCTCAATTAGATGGTTTCTTAATTAGATTTGTGGCCAAGATGATTTGCTGTCAGCGGTGACAGGGCTGTAGAGTGAGCTGGATCGATGCTGTGTGGAGGAGGCGCTTGCTGCAGGTGGTAGAAATGTCCATTTGCATATTTTTACATCAGGAATATGGTTCTGGATTGAGTTTGTATTCACTCTCCCACCTACACGCTCTTAACAGCCTGTCTGGATAGTTCTAAGAGGCATAAACTGAAATGAATTCTGCAGCTCGCTTGCTCTCTTCATTTCCCTGACAGTTTAACCATTCGCCGATGTATTTCCTCGACTGTCCCATCGCCGGTTTAATTTATTTACCCACTTATTGATTCAGATAGTTCCCAGCGATGCATGGCCCTGTGCAAATTATTGGCCTATACTGGAGTATTGACTGTAGAAACCTTTATTGTGCCATCATCACACGGGCCTGCGAGCCGATTTATGCAAGCAGTGCATTTTTTATGCTCACAATCATAAAGGCAGACAGGCAAAAAGATACACACACACACACACACACACACACACACACACACACACACACACACACACACACACACACACACACACACACACACACACACACACACACACACACACACACACACACACACACACACACACACACACACACACACACACACACACACACACACACACACACACACACACACACACACACAGAGAGAGACCTGCTCAGAGTGAGACGGGTTGCTTTTCTTCACAGCCCTGCTGCAGCTTGTCTAATCCATCAGATGTGCTGGAGAAAGCGCTAGGCTAGCCGATTTCAGTAAATCCCCCCCCTTCAAAGTCATCAGCCGCCTGCCTGTCCCCAACCCAGGCCCTGTGAAGATTGTAACCCTGCACACACATCGTTACGGCTTCTATCTAACTTTGAAGAGCCACCTACGCACTTTCTATAGGTGTTTAATAATGCAGATAGCACCGTGGGCGGGTCTTTTTACCCAATCAAGTTTTTAAGCTGACTTTGATATGTGCTGCCAGTCTGGCTCACCTGTAGGGTTGCTGCTTACTGGAGCTTTCCACCTCACATTTGACAAAAAGAGGTTGCACAACAGGCACGTTTTACTGCACTTTAGGAGGGAACCACATATGGGGAGAACATTCAAGCTTCACCAGTGGGTTGGAATGAATTTAAGGATCTTTAACAATATCAAGTTCAGGGTTGTCATCTTAGATAAGTCACACACCTTTACTGAAACTACTTAACCATAAACAAACACACCAAAGAGTTTTGAAGGTGAACAAACACACATCATAACTGCAGTGTCACTGTTTGACTTATTTCTGGGGGGTTTGCTGCAGCTTTCTCCCTTCAGGTTTTTTGTTTGTCTTTACACTGCATACTGTCAGAAACAATGCCATTACCAGTATTTTAAAAACCTAACCGTTATTTTAAAATGTTTTACGGAACACCCTTTGAGTATTTAAATCATGGTTATATTTAACATATGTAAGAAATTAATTGTAGAGGCTGACTTATATAGCGCCACAATAAAAATATGTTAGCATGTTGTTGAATGTAACACTTTTTCTGTTCTCAATTGTACCATTATAAATGTCCAGACATCCTTTCAAAGAGTTATAAATTCAGTTAGGGTTGTTATACGGAAAATTGTCACAAGGGAAAAGTGAAATGTCTCTCCGCTTCTGTTTCAGTCGCTTTGAACAGGATGAACGTTATTATCAGCAGTTCTTTCCACTGGAATGCATTTATGAGTTTCCTCCTTCAAAAGACACATCAGAACACAAACACTATTTCAAGACTGCCGGGAAAGCCTGTAATTATCCTTTGATCTGAAAGCAACACAGAAAAAGCTAACAGCCGCCAGCATCACTGGAGAGATAAGAAGAAAAGAGATAATACAATTTGAAAAAAAAATCTGAACTCGAGACAAAACTTCCTCAGCCAGTTTTTGATGAAAACAATAAGGCCAATTTTCTTCAAATACATTTTTGGAAGGATATATAATGTATGATATTTGTGGTTATTTAATGTGGTTCTACATGGAAGCAGCAGCTGCATTTGACCCCGTTTGAGACTCCACTTCTACCTTTTCTGAAGCCATCGATCTGTTTATGCCTCTCGGCCTTAATGAATGCACAGGGGAGGCTGAGGAGGCGGCATGACGGATTAAAGGAGGTCATACTCAATTTAAAACAACTGTGTCTAATCCTGGGAATATGCATCATGATGCTTCTTGTGTACGCCGTGACCTGACAAGATGCTTTCTCATGATGCACCCGTTTCTGTCTAAATCCACCTTCATCCTGACACACACTGGATAAAGACGAGCTTCTGACTTGACTTTGAAAGTTAAACAACTATTGAAACTGTTGACGGTCGGAGAAGGAAAACGTTTTTCTTTTGCATTAACCATCGATGCTAACTAACATGAACACTCAAGATTGTGAATTTGAAATTGCTATGTTGAGGCAGATGGCATCACATGATTGCAATTAAATGAATTTTTTCGTAAAGTTGTTTTTAATCAAACACATAGCCTTAACACTGTGTCATTAGCATTAGCATTATGAAGTTAACTTCTGTATTTAAATACTTGATACTTGAAGTCTTTCTGCTGTCTCAGTTGGAATTAGATGAGAAAAATGCATATCAATGTAATCTATGTGCATGCAATATAGAAATAGGTCCATGATGTAAGTATTAGCTTCCAGTTCAAAAGAGAAAAACAACACTTTAAAAAAATAAAATACTTCACTTATCCACCTGTTGTTGGCCTAGCTTGTTAGCCAGTAAGCTAGCTGTGACCCCTGATGCCCTCTTGTGGTGTGATCCGGTACCAACCTGTATGTTCTGCAGGTGGCTGATTAGCATGATGGGGAACACCTGTGTCTTTAGGTTACCGTAGCCCTGGCTGCAGTCCAATCCCTCTAATTGTGCTCATCTCCAGGAACACCTGTCCAGGTTTGGTTATGTTTCCTCAGTTTATCTTCATGCTTTGTCTTGCACATCACACCACTGCCTTTTCTGATTTATGTCACTTGATACTGGTTTGTCTCCCTTTTGTTGTTGAAGTTTTGTGTTTCAGGTTCCAGTAGGTGCATGGGGTTGATTGTGAACACCATACTTGTCAACCCTCCCGATTTTCGCGGGAGACTCCCGATTTCATTGCCCTCTCCCGGTTTCCTCCTGGGGTCATATTTCTTCCGCATTTCTCCCGATTTCTGACAAAATCAGATTTACACACGACTGTTTCCACTCGGACTTTAATATAGCTACACCATTGTTTGGTTTCCATGGTAACACGTCTCTTTAGTAGCGCGCGCAACTCAAAGTCTGAGAGGGTGAGGCAGATATTCACAGAAAACAGAACAAGAATCGAAAACTGCTCACTCCTTTCCTGTAAAATATACAGGTCCAGCCCACACATGCTCCATCAAGGACGGTGCTACAGGCCGCATGTTAGTGCACTTACAACTACAATAAGCATGTTAATGTTAATCTAACAGCTCCGGCGATCTACTAGCACCCCCCCATTTTGCATTTTGAAATGCTCCCGATTTCTGAGGTCTAAAGGTTGGCAAGTATGGTGAACACTGATTAGGTGATTTGGTGCAGTGTGTGCTGGTTTGGCTACATGCTATGTTGCTGTTTAAATCTTTCATGGAAGCATTGGTCTGTGACCCAATGTTGGATTTTCATATGCCGTTCAGGAGCTAAGTGTCTTGATACGCTATATAGGCTACGAGGATTTTTTCGCTTGGGTTGTGTCAGGTTAGTTTCAATATGAGACTGATACTTTATTTAATCTCTTTAAACATGGACCCATTGCAAATTGTCCAGATGTGGACACTGTCTCATGCTTCAGTGTGTCCTCCCCAGGAGAGCTCAGGTGGTGTATTCATCTATGCTGAGCAGGATTTGGATTATGATACTGTGAAATCGGCTGTGTTAAATGCATAGGAGCTGGTCCCTGAAGCATATCCCCAGAAGTTCAGCCATTGGGTAAAGGGGGATAAGCAAACAAATGTGGAGTCTGTCGGTGATTTGGATTCCAATTTTCACAGGTGCTCAGCTGCTAAAGCTGATGCTCTTGACATTCTTTGTGAGCTGATTTGTGTTAAGGCAGTTTTTAAAATGCTATCCCCTGAACTTATTGCTACTTATGTAAATGAGCAGAAGCCCTCGACCGTACTTTAAGAAGCTGAAATGATTTTGTTTTGAAAGGGATTTGCTGTGGGGGGATTGGGGATAATACCTAGGGCAACCTGAGGAGGAAAGAGTGTTCAGCCATGGGGAGGGATATTGGACGGACCAGTGGTCATTGCATGCTTCAGCTATTCTATGGTCTCAGAAAAGAGATCGGTTTGTGTGGATGAAAGTTTTGGTAGTGATTTACTGTGGTTGATTTGTCCATTTTCTGAAGTTCAAAGAAAAAAACCAAGAACCCTGTCTGAAGATAGAGCTTCTCATGAGCTTAACATGTCTTAACAACTTATTTCTCTTAGAACTTATTTCTCTTAGAGCATTTAGACAGCAAAATAACAATTTCTTGTATTTAAGGCAACCATGAATACAAAGTTAAATGCCTAAGACTTTGCTAAAAGCCTTGGAAACGACCTATTCTAAAAACCTACTCAGAAATATCATATCCTTTTGAGTAATGTTACAAAATCTTCCACAAAATCACTATTTGTTCCTGCAGCATTACATCAGCTTTTTAAACACATCTGAACCATGTGTTATGAATGAAGATGAACACCCCATCGGACAGTCTTCAGTAGGTTAAGTATCCGGCTGGTAGAACCTCACGGAGGCAGCTGCTCTTCACTCACATGGCTGAATCTCCCTGCAGTCGATGAGTGATGAACGCTGGCAGCTCCCATGATGCATCGAGCTCAGGCCCAGCTTTTTCACACTTAAAGCCCGGACTGATTATGACAGCCCTCGCTCTCCATCAATCCCTCGCTCTCCATCAATCCCTGCAGCCCGAGGCGTTCAAAGCCCCACCTGAGGACGTGGAAGTGGGAGCTTGTCACGACTGACCTCTGATGCTGTGTCAAGGGGAAATGGCTTCTCAAGATCTCTTAGAAGAATCCTCTGGATACATCCAACATCTTCTTCTCAATATTCAGATTGGCTTCCACATGTCTGTTAATAATGTAATTAGGTGACTTCCTAATTAAACAAGATGAGATGCATTTATATAAAGTAAATATGAGCCTTCATTATGCTGCAGATGTGTGAGACAGATGCTCGGTGCTCCCTGGTGAGAATACAATGTAGATTTTTCAGAATGCCAAACACCTCTTGTGGAACTCTACGAAAGAACTTTACTTAACTTACTAAATGTCTTACTTCTATACAACTACATTTCACAGGGAAATATTGTATAATACTCTACTACTGTAAATGGACTTGTTTACTGGTTGGTTTGCTAATTCAGGTTAAAGATGCAATTGGTAATCAAGAAATAAAAGAAGCAGAGGATGCTTAAATGCGTTTAAAACTCATTGGGCATGCATTAGTACTGATTAAAAAAAAAAGTTATTCTCTTTTAGATGCAATGTAGAAAATCTCCAAATTACTTAACATGACTTGACTTAAATAAACTTGCTGCATAGTTTACTTTTGCCACTGTGTCGTGATGTAGTGGTCACGCTCACAGGTGCATCACTCCCTTTACATGTGTCCGCACAGCTGGGGCTACACGTGTGCGTGACTGGATGCACAGAAGTCACATGTCATGTCTATATTCAGCCTTTTGTGAGATGGCTTTAGACTCTGAGGATGGACATCACGTGCCCTGAGGTGCTGAAAGTCTGCACGACTTAATTGAACCCAAAGACTCCACCTGCTGATTTCTCAGATAGCAGGAATCATCTTCAGCGAAATCACCAGCGGAGGTGAAACACTGCAGACTCAGGGGGGCTCGCTGCCAACGGGGGGCATGATTGCCCTTCCCAGGTGTCCAAATCAGATTTAATATGATAATGATTATGTTCTTTGGATGGACTCACATGTGGGTCAAGGCCCTTAAAAGCATAAGGCGGTAAACCTGGGAGATGACAAGAAGATACATCTTTTATAAAAGTGTTTATCTCGTTCAGGCCTATACATATTTGAAAGCTACGTTATATTGAGCAAAGTTTTTCATATGTGATCACAAGCAAACGGCAAATAACAATTTAATTGATATTATGACTGAGTTTCCCTTCCCAGCAATAGGTCTCTGAAACCTGGGGAAAAGTGGCGTGAATAGAGGCAGAGCGCAGCCAGAGAACAGGCTGCTTCACAGCACTTTACAAGCCAGGAAAAGTGATTGAATCCTGGGTATAATTGTTTTAAATAGTCTGATACCTCCAGGGCGCATCACCGCATTTTACAAGCCAGGGAAGGTGCATGGGTAAACATTGTTTAATTGTTTAAGTGTTTTTAAATGTGTGGAACAGTGTTTTGTCACTTTCAAAACTCTCCCGCCATTGACCGGAGAAATTGGGTCGATGTTGTATTCAATCTGACCGTTAATATTCCATTGAGACGAAGTACGTACCATCACCGGAGTGATCCCATGTTCATTTTGTCCCAAAACCGGAGCATTCCCTCACCAAAAAAGAATGTGTTTACTTAACGCCTTATTGAATGTCCCTTTTTTAAATATGCTAAAAAATACCAAATAGTTAACAAATAAAAAGTAGTTAAGGCAATACGACAGGATGTACAGAAGTCACAGCCATCCTCCATCTTAGCAATCGGAAAAAAATAACGGAGGCTGGTAAACAAACAGTCCTGCTGGGATTCTCTGTCTGCCCAATAAGAAAACTATCACAGAGAGAACCAAGAGTGCTGTGGCCATATGCCCATCCAGCTCTAATTTGACAAACACTTCCTCCCAACACGCTCTCCCTCTGCTCCTCCATCACATCCCAGCCAGTCCCCTCGCTGTTTTCCCATTTGGAGGAAGTGGCATCCACGGTCAGAGCCTGGGATCCTAATTGTGTGCCAGGCCCAATTTGTCAGATCCATTTTGTGTTATCACTTTCGTCAAAGCACAAACAGGCATTAGAGTTCTTCTCCTGGGGACGAACAAACAAACACATTGGTCATTGCAAGGAGGATAAGTGGAGGGCCAGTGTGGGGGTTTATCATTTAAATTAAGCCTTCTCTGTTCAGAAGTTTAGTTAGCACGTACATAATGTCTTCCCACCTCATCCCCCCTACTGCTTAATTTCAATTCACATACGTAGGCTCAAAGACGGAGGTGTCTGTCACTGCCATTAATAAGAACACGTGCAAAGCAGGCAGGGCTGGGACCGATCTCTCTGTGAAGTGCAGAAGGATAAAAGAATGTCTTGAATAATTCTATCTTGGTGTCACATATAAAGCACAACATGTTCTAGTGTTCCTCTGTCATGTTGCCTTCATCTTTACCGGCATAGTGCATACAGTGTCTCCTATGTCTTGTGTTGTTACTCAGGAAGTGGGTGGGATGCTGTGTTGCTGCTTTGCTTGATTTTGGCTCTTTTTGATGTGGCTCCATGAAATAAGAAGTCATATGACAGGAATTACATTTTTCTATCATTAATCAACAACGGCAGCATCTTGCGTATATTTGAAATATCTACAGATGTGTGTGTGTATTCATTATCTGAGTTTCTGTTTTTTTCATATCTATTTATCCCGCTTAGGGGTCTGGCTGATAAGGCTTCTAATAGATTCATCCATGCTAAGCGTTAAAACCTTTAGGATTTTTCTATTTTATTCTATGTCTTCAAAAATGCTAAAATCCACAAAAGTTAGATGAAAATGCTCCTTATATAAATGTATAAAAGGCTGTTTAAAACATAAATATTTGTTTAAAGTTTGTGTAATGGCTGGATTTTAAATATTCGGTTCGGAAAGAAACCAGTTGTAACGAACCCTACTTAGACGAACCCTTCAGTAATGGCCGCCTAGCAGCCTTTCCAAAAGCAAGAAGAAGGAAAACAAAAGAAATTAGAAGATTATTGCAAAGTAAAGCTATGCATTAGCATCTGCAGCTGGGTGTGAAGTTCCTGTAAACCTCTTTGAGACGCTGATGATTCGCCGCTCAGGAGAGCCTCTGTTCTCGCAGCAAAGACCCTCACGGCCAAAGCTGGTGTTCTTCTGCAGCTTAAAGAGATAACGCTGAAGTAACCCATCGCTGCACTCGTGAGCCGGGCTGAGAGGAGGACGAGGAGGGGTCAAGACAAAGATGGAAAGGAGAGAGAAAGACATGAAGGGCGTTCTGTTTGAGAGAAAGAAGCAAGTGTTGGACTGAAGGAGACACAGAAGGAGGATGAAATAGAGAAGAGGATCAGAGAGAGAAAGCCCAGCAGCCATTTGGGTGTGTATGTTTCGCTCTCTAACTCCACATGTCAAATGGGTTGGACCTGCTCTTCCCTCCCCGGGCCTGGAGTTTGCCTTTTTCTTTCCGCTTCACAATTTCCAGCAGAGCGGAGTGTGTTTTTCCACTTCGCATTAAGGGATGATTCACTGGGTCTGCTGCGGTTTACCCTCAGCAGGATTAGAGCTGGAAGGCTTCTTATTATCTTCCACCGTTTGAGCTCCTTCCTCTGTTCGAAAGAGCTGTGGAGCTTTAGACAAATTACCCCCCCAGTGCCTTTCGGAAAAGGCACCGCTCTGGCCTGGAAATGGCCCTGCAGAGGCTGACGACTGGGCGAATGGGAAGGAGAGGGCGTCCGTGAGGGGTTGTTAGGGTTTAATGTATGCAGCCGGATGGGGCAAAGTGTGGGGAAGGGCACTGAGGAGGAAAGAGGCCGCAGGACACGGGCTCTGACAAATGCTGGTGACAAGAGATTTATGGTGAGGAGTGAAGGGAATAAGGTCACAGCGAGCAGAGCCTTCTGACTGCAGAGTTAGAGAACTAGATTTACAACTTTGCCTTTCAATTTGTAGATTTTTTTCTTGATCGTATGTTATTGTGAAGCTATTTGTACGATGGGCGACACGGGCAATCGCCCTACAACGGCCCCAAAGACACCCATTAGGAGAAATGAGCTGCGGCTTCAGAAACGATGCAAATATTATGAGACAAAACACATGTAAATAAAGAAACGTCTTCACCAACTTCACAAAACATGCGTAGGGTGCTTGTTGACGTTCGGGGATTATAAAGTTGGCCAAAAATCCCAGTTGGCAGAGTTAGTCTGTTTCATAGTTGTAAGTGTTTTGTCAGTATATTTGAAATGACTATTAGCTACGTGAGCTAGCTAGCTTACAGCAAATCTGCGATAATATTGGAAGGAATTATGTGATCACATTGTTCAAATAAGCTGATAGAAGTTACATTTTAGGTTTCCAGTGACAGTTAGCCAATCCCCGAATGTCAACAACCGTATACATTGGGATCCAAGAAATATATTTCCTGGCAAATATTCGTGTTACAATCTGAGTCAAGGTCGCCAAAGGTGGGGAGGCGACACAGTTGTTGTTCCTTTACCAAAAGAGACATTTAACAAAAGCAGAAATTCTGAGGGAGGGGGAGCGGATGACTCCCACTACCTCATACATTAATCATACAGTGAGCCTGACTCTCCTTGACAAACCAACTCTGACCTCAAGGCTCCTGCAGAGAGGACCCTTGTCCAAACTGTTCATATACTATTCTAAATAATAAATCAGTATAAGAAAAAAGTTGAACAAATAATTAAATGTTTCAGAAAATGCACGTACTAGCACATTTATATTGCCCTAAATTGCAGTATAATTTAAGGAGCTTTTTGCTATTTTCTATTTTTATTTTTCAAATGTCGTTCCAAATAAACCCTCGGTCAATTTGGTCCTCCATTTGGCCCGACTGCTGATGAGGAAAACTTTGATGTGACGCCACTGGGAGAAACAAAGATTTGTCAAATATACGCGGGCTGTTGAATGTTAAAATAAGGACAGACAAATTAGAGAACAATCCCCGGTGTGTTACTGAAGTGTTCTGCTCATCATGCAGAGTGTATGAAAGTGCAACATTTGTAAATCCGGCGGATATTACAGCCTCATCTCCTGTGCAATTTCACTGTTGATTGCCGACCAGCAGGTAAGCCAGAGCCATGGATTGCAGACTTATTTCTTTGTCATTTGTTCTGAAAAATACGGAAATTGACAGTAGTGCAAAAATATTGTAAAGGTAGAATATCAATTGTGGTATTGGCTTTATGTTTTCCTTTAATCTTATACCTTCCTTTCAATTTTCCATTATTGTCCTTCACTGGTAAAACTTTGATTGACATAAGCAATTAAGTAGAGTCTCCCGTTTATGATTGATTGATTTCCAATGGTAATTGTTCCCCTCTGGAAGTTGCTAGAGGTACAGCAGCAGGTGGTGTGTGTGTGTGGGGGGGGGGGGGGGGGGAGCTTTTAGTCAATACTGAACTATATTACTGCAAAACAGAATAAGTCAAGCAAATTAAGCACTTTGAGGGAAAACTGTAATGAAAAGTGAATTAACGGCAATAACACTTTGGAGCACAATTCGGCGTATAATTGCTAACTTAAATAGCTGCTTTATCTTTTGAAGGACTTACATTTCTGCCATGCTTCAGGGGATTGTATAATGTTCCTCACCAGCAAAAGCAGCAGTTTATTAAAATGTGCCACCCAGATGTTCAGAAAGCATCATTTCCTTCATTGCCTCGGTGTTGTGTGTAATTATAAGAGTTTTCTCATCTCATGGTGGTTTAAGGACTGCACAGAAGCATTGTTATTTTTCATTTTTATTACCAAGAATACAAAAAAATACCTACATTCACATACCACTTACTGCAGCATGACTGACCACAATGATTTCAAGTAAACGTCACCCAATCAAATTATCAAAATGTTCCTCTACTTCATTCCTAGTTTGCAAAATCCATTTTTCTTATCTTTTGGTGGTGTGTGTGATTTCTTTTATGTTTCATCCAAAACGTCTTTTTTGTCCTTTTTGTACATTTGGCACTTAATGCAGATTAAAAATGTCTTGAATGAAGTCCACAGAATTGGAGGATTAAGCCACTTTTGTGTGGTGGCAGAAAAGCAACACAGGACACATCAAGCCTTGTTGTCGGTACCAGAAATGAAAGTGAAAGCCTCGTTTGCTTTCCACGCCTGCTGGGAAAAATCCAGATCCAAAAATGGCTTCCTTAACATCCTCATGAATGTATTACTGCTTTATGTTTGGGGGAAAGACCAGAGTTACAATACAAAAACAAAAATACGATAAACATATCAACCCAAATGGGATTACAGCATCTCCATTTCCTGCGCATGTCATGTGACATTTAGAGAAACGTGTCATCACACAGAATGAAAATATATGTTACAACATATACGTGATCTTTTGAAGACTTCTTCACATAGCGGCCGTACAAGTACAGTGTTGGTTTGAAGTACCCAAATAAGTTAGCAAAAAATATAAATACAGCACATGGAACAAAGGAATAAATTAAGACCTGCCGCAGATGAAACAAATAAAGACGTATCTCCAATTGCAGGCTTTTGTTTTTCAATTCCCCCCCTCACAGTTGTCCTGCCAACTTCAGCTTTTCAGAGTTTTTACTCCTGTGCTGCTGTGAGTAAGGTCTCTCTTGTTTTTTTATCTCTGGCATAAACCGTTCCTCACTTTGAACCGAAGACGGCTCTGACTTCGGGGGGGGGGGGGGGGGTCAGGAGGGGGGTTAGCTGTGCTTTGAAGCTGCTCCTCTGTGGGCCTCACAAGGCTGCCATCCAGCCTCAGTCTCTGGGGGAGATTTAAAAGCAGCTCACACTGCTGCTGCGGGCTCTCAGGCCTTCAAGGCTGTGGAGAATCCAGGCAGGAATTCAAGTGCTACAGTAACAGTCATGGATGTGGAGGTGAGAGCACACCTGGCTTTATTGTGCACGTGTTCGTGGCACTTCTCTGATGTTGTTGTGTCGGTGTAGCTTTTCTCGGAGTTAAAAGGCAATGGCTCTGATGTTCTACCACATCTGAGGAGTGTTCGTCTCCAGCACGCCGTACATCTCGGCAAGTTTTTTAAAGCGTGGCCCCCAGTCGTTGAGATAGTCGTACTCGTGGTCCGTGTTGGACGTCCCCGACTGGAGCGAGCTGAGCGACTCTGCCACCGAACCCTCGCCCTCGTAGGCGTAGGTCTGCAGGGAGTCGTAAGGCGGGGCGCACGCGTCCATGTCGGCGTCCAGGAGCTTGGCCAGCACGTACCCGTGGACGCTGCTGTCCCCCCCGCCCATGACGCACGCCTGAGGGACGTAGCGCGACAGACTCTCGATCTCCGGCAGCATGTCCTGCCTCATCTTGCCCGGGTGGTGGTGCGCCTCTCGTGGGTTCCACATGGCGGCGATGTCGAAGGCCTCGGTGTCCTCCTCGCCGCCACCTTCGTCGTCGTAGCGCACGATGTTCTCGTGGACGTTCTCCTCCTCGTCACACAGGAAGGGCTTCTTACGGTGTGTGCGCAGTGAGAGCATGAGCAGGATCATCACTGGGCAAAGGAAGAGATAAGGAGTTAGCATACAGATGTCACGGAAGAGCTTGTGGGTTCTTCTCAAAGTGTTTGTACTTCTACAATGTAATTGCACAATACATTATCATTGATACAAAAACCAACAAAAAAAGCATCAATAATATATACTTTCTTTGATTTCAGGAATTTAAGATATCATATCATAAACATTTTAATGAAAAACAAGTTTGATAAGACATTGTAGGTTTCAAGTTGGGATAAAAATGTTAAGTTTCTTCCCATCATTCCTCATGCCACACTACAATGGAGTCACTGCTTGTACAAATGAAGTTTCATGTATTTTTTTCACTTTGTAAAAAAGCTTCATTACATGTCCAGCATGAAAAAACATGAATCCAAAATCCATTTAAAAAAAATGTGTAGTGTAAAAATGAAAAGCACTGTCTGAGGGCGAGCCTCAGAGCAGCAGTAGCCCTGATTACAATCCCTGCAGCACTTTGTTTTCCGGTACATGTTTCACTTGTTTTAACCACATAAAAAAAAACGGTGGCAGACTCGATAAACTCCTGTCTTCAAACACAACATTAAAGAGAAAATAATCTCCGTTTGAAAAAAGGCAATAGCAGAGGAGCTTCAAAAGCCCAGTGTGACATCATCTGCAGGATTAAATATAGCTTCCTTTTTTGCATCCTGCCAAACGTCTTGTGTTCATTAGCACCAGCTGCCCTTTAGCATCACACTTTCTTCTCCCCGGGTAGGCTGATATGGACCCACTTTATCTCTCCCTGCAGACCTGGAGACGTGAGCAGGGCTCAGCTGGCTGACTCACGCCGCACGGTGACAACATCTTTACTCACCGCCACTGTGAGCTCATTGTTTTAAAGACATAATAATTCAGACGTTATCATTTCCTTTTAAGCTGAAAGATTTAACGCTGTCAGTGAAGTATATCAAATATTAAGTGATGATTCATTATTTGTATTTGAGTGTGTAGTTGGCTCATTTGGTCGGTGGTAAACTTTTACAATCCTCCTTGTCATTTTTTAAATATTTAAATATTTTCAAATTGTATCCCTCTGTAATAAATAATTGTGGATTTTAAATAATAAGTGAGACACTTCCAGCTGTGTCGGATCAACAGGACGTCCCCTGCTCTATATAACACGGCTCTGCGGGAGATGTTTTCCAAAATCAGCGCTTCTTCTTATGATTTGAATCGAAAAATTGGAAGCGTTATCTTTTTATTTTTGAGTTATGGAAACAATTTCAAGGTTCTTAGGAATCAATTATATTACATTAGTACGATTTATTTGAGCATTTATGTGTTACTTGGTTGGATTAGCCTATTCTGGCATTTCATATTAATTATTAATTTAATTTATTTGAGTATGTCTTCACTTCTATACATGTTTTCACGGTTAAACATTTTTTTTTTAAGAATTCAAGAAAAAAAACAAAGTAAATCTGCTAATGTCATCTTCATATGACAGACCTCCTATATGTCTTCACGTTTAAAATGAATAGAATCCAGTGTGACCTTCACAGGACAGACCTCCACTGGCTGCTCTCTGCACTTCGTCAGTGTGACTCACCCAGCAGGACGAAGATGCAGGCGAGGATGGCGATGAGCGCCCCCCTGCTGAGGCTGGCCGGCAGGGTGTAGGCCTCGGCGGTGCAGGACAGGACGTTTCCGTCGTGGTCGCAGCTGCACACGCGGACGGTCAGCGTGCTCGTGCTGCTCTGCACCGGCTGCTCCCCGTCAGAGACGAAGATGGGCAGGTAGAAGACGGTCTGGTCCTGGTGAGACCAGCCCCCCCGCCGCGTCAGGATCCACGCTGTGTTGTCTGGAGAGAGACAAAGAGGTCAGGCAAGGGGTGAGAGTACAGGGTTAAAGTTCAGAACTGTGGCCAAGCATCAATTCAAATACATTCATACATCAGAGCAGGGAGTCGATCCTAGACCATATTGGAATCCATTCTCGTGTAGTCAGTCAAATTTGAAAGAAATGTCCTGTATTGTAGCAACAGGATGATTTTCTACCAGAACAAGCTTTCAGAGTTACTAGTGGTGCAAGGGCATGCTCTTTTCTACAAGGAGAAATCTGTGAGAACTGATGACCACAAAGCAGCGCTATATATCATACCAGATGGATTTCCTGTCCACCTTTTAACCTGAATGGGTGTCTACTACTGTGCAGCTGCTCAACAGAACACGTGTCTGTGTACCTTGGTTGTCTCTGAGGGTGAAGTTAGGGTTGTTAGCGGCCTCTGGAGCCAGGCTGTAGTAGAAGCGTTGCCCCCCCAGCGGCTCATCAGGATCCACCGCCGTCACCGTCTGGACCAGCTGGATTCATCAAAGAGACACACAGTTAGATTACAATTTATAATACATCTTCCTCTTTTTACACTGACATATTTTTTCTAATTAGCAAAATGTAAAATGTTGCGCTCATTTTTAATTACTTTTGAATACTGTTGGGACGTGTAATCTATTACATTGAATCATATGTTGGAAAATTAGTATACATGCAGTGGTGGAAAGTACATGTGTATTTTTTCACTTATTCTCAAAAAATGTCAGATCTATTAAATACATACTTTGAGTTGCTAGTTATTTAACTGATTTCAGATGACCAATACTATAATAATCAACATTTATGATGTGTTAAGGCTCAGCTAACCAGCAGTATATACATTAATTGAAATGAAGTAATTGAATAGTATAAAGCTCTGTATTTTCACGGTTTTGAGGAGTTTAAAATGTACCTCAAACTTGACATCTGGAGAAAATACACTTGCCAGCACTTATCAGATGTATCATTGTTCACGCTGTGATATCTCATGTTCTGTACCTGTCCCGCTTTAGCGTTCTCACACACATAAGCCTCCAAGTAGTGCGTCAGCGTGGGAGGATTATCGTTGACATCGAGGACCCTCACAGCCACCGACACACTGGAGATCTTTGTGGGGTTATCTGCAGGAACACACACACACACACACACACACACACACACACACACACACACACACACACACTGGTCAGACGCTGGAAGATGCCTTGATGAAATCAGATAAACGACTCCTTTAAGGATCCTGCTGAGCTCGGTGCGTGTCTCCCTTAATTTCCAACTCATTTACAGTGAGCCCGTGGCGCATTAGGCCTCTCTCGCTTAGATTACAATTCTATTATTCTCCATTACCAATCAGCAATTTGCATATCCTAACCAGCTGTGTAATAGGCAGGAGAATCGCAATTAGTGGGCAGTAACTACTTTCTCAGGTTTCCTCACATGATCGATCAATCAGTGGCGTGACTTTGGCTCTGGAGGTCGAAGTGGGATATGTGTGTTTTCACACTGTATATACATGTGTGTGTTTGAGGGTCAAATATAAGCAATTCAATATCCAGCTCAAGTGAAAGTCCAACTCTGCTGATGTTTTATTAGAGGGAAATTAAATGTGAAAATCTATTTGAGTTAAAGTGCAGAACAATGCAGTTTGATTAAAGTGTGAATATTGACCGAGCTGAAAATGAGTCCAAATGAACTCGCACCAAGAATGTGAAAATGATGAGCGTAAAGTAAACTCAATCCTTTTAGAATAACTTCATTTATTGTTCAATTATGCATACCCCACATCCCTTCCTTCCTGTGCCCTCTCTTGCCCTCTTTGTCTCTGTCACATCTTTAATTAACCAAAAAGTTATTCAATTAGTCATTAATTTAATCAAGATCTCCTCTAAGGTGTGTCGAGACAAACAAAGAGACAAACAAAGCAAAGGGAGGATGAAGGTGACTCTTCCGGCTGTGTCAAATCCGCAGGACATCTTCTTCTCTACAGTCTGCGGGATTTGTTATCCAAAACCACGGCTTCTTGGTTACTATATGAACCCATCTGTTCATCCTGCCCTAATGAATCTCCTTCTTATCAACTAACTTTTGTCTGAAACTCTAAAATGACACACTAACAAACACGGTTCTGGGTTTCTGCATGGGGAAGTGTGTGTGTGTGTGTGTGTGTGTGTGTGTGTGTGTGTGTGTGTGTGTGTGTTAGACGTACTCATCTCCATGGCGAGGACGGTGATGTTGTGCCAGCCGATCTCCTCTCGGTCCAGCGAGCGCACCGTCATCAGAGAGCCAGTAGTGAGTTCCACGTAGAAGAACTTCTCGGGGTCGCTGGACTTGTCGATGGAATACCTGATGACACAAAATGACACGTGTCATATGAAAAGCATTCTGGTGGTGTTTCTGCAAGCTAGTAATCCTATCTTAGTGGGGACGAGGCAAGCACACACACACACTCCAGCATGTGCACCGTGTGTGTGTCTGTGAGATAAGACGTGAGGCAGGCAGCTTCTGAAGGCACATGAAGAAGAATAGGCTCCAGATAAGGCTTAATCAGAGTATCTGCCACACTGACAGCAGGGAACACAATCCTGCGGCCGCTGCTCATCTCCTGCCACTGTAGGCTCACTTCCAATACACTGTTCCTTCTGAGAGCGACGAGCGACATCCAACACACACACACACACACACACACACACACACACACACACACACACACACACACACACACACACACACACACACACACACACACACACACACACACATATTCTTCCAGGCTGTGGAGCACATGAAGTGTTTACACATGGACTGAATACACGTGTCGCCGCTTCACACCAAAACAAAAGTGAGGGGGCTTGATTGATACGGAAAGCAATTATCAGCAACTTTTTTTCAAAGTAACAAAAACAGAATTGGCATCATTGTGAATATTTTTAGACAATTGAGGAAGAAATACTTTTGATGCTCAATGCAAAGGGCATATTGCACTATTTCTATTCTAAAAAGTCATATGTTTATGACAAATGTACTTGTTAAGGAACCCATTGTTATTACAATTAATGACTCAGCAAATCACGAGCACTTTCTAGGATGTAGGTTGTGTTTCCTGATCTCTGCTCACTTCTCACCCCCAGTCCCCACACCTGCTATCCTTAAATCACCCACTAGATGCCCTCACTCCGGCTAGTCACCTGACGGCCCCTCCCACCTGCACACCTGTTCCCCTCATCAGTCCTTTAAAAAAAAACTCCCTTTCCCACACACTTCCGGTTTGTCAAACTCCCATGTGGTGATGCCTACAGCGGCTGCTAACCTGCTAAATGCTCAAGTGACTGGTGAATGCTATCTTCAGTGAGCTGTGTGAGGCTGACCCTGGATCAGATGGAGGAGGACTTCCCAGAGAGACATTCAGACTGGTGGGGAAAACGACACACTCACTGTGACGGTTGTGTGAGCATTGTGTGTCTGTGTGCTACATGATTTGCTGCTCTCTAATGTCTGCTGCTGGGTTCATATTGTTTCTACTTTGATGTGTTCTTTGCATTGCTTAATTCAACTTCTGCTTGTTACACCCGCCGTGGTGTCCTGTTGTTGTTTATTGTGGGTTGTACTTGTTTGTATTTAGTTGTCTGAGTTTCTGGTCAATTGTGGTGAGCTACACTGAGGAGCATGGTTGTGTAACACAGTACCTTTTAATGGACTTACTTCAGAATTTCATTGTCATTTTTACACAAGTAATTTTCCTTGTGTTGAAGTTTCATTAGAATAACTGTCATTTTACTCCAGTACAATATCATGGTGCTTGTTTCAAGGTGTAATCGTTCTAATTCTGTCTTTTGATCAAAACATTATCATGTTTTTGGTTTTCTTGCTAAATGGGAATACTCTTAAACATCATTAAATCACTAAGATTCACCTTATGGATTCAAGGGAGCTTTTTATACAGGATTTCAGTAAACTAAACTACCTTTTTTAAACGACAAAATTCACCATTAATCGTCTTTTATCATATCAGACAAGTATCTTTGGCAGGCGAGTGTGTGTTCATATATGCAGGGTTGTTTGCAGTGTGTGTTTCAGACTGTGTGCCGACAGGGAAAAGTCATGACTGGCACATAGTGGGCTGGCAAGGATCTCCCTGAAGGATGTGTGTGTGTGTGTGTGTGTGTGTGTGTGTGTGTGTGTGTGTGTGTGTGTGTGTGTGTGTGTGTGTGTGTGTGTGTGTGTGTGTGTGTGTGTGTGTGTGTGTGTGTGTGTGTGTGTGTGTGTGTGTGTGTGTGTGTGTGTGTGTGTGTGTGTGTGTGTGTGTGTGTGTGTGTGTGTGTGTGTGTGTGTGTGTGTGTGTGTGTGTGTGTGTGTGTGTGTGTGTGTGTGTGTGTGTGTGTGTGTGTGTGTGTGTTCAGATACATCTGCCAGTCATGCTGTAAAGGACGGAAAGATATAAAATGGAAATGAGACATACGGAGGCTGGAGGTCACTTGCTGCTTGTTGTTCTTATCTGTCATCTCATGTTGCTGCTGTGGTATCTCAGCTCTTTACTGGCACCCTGATCTGATCCCTCAGCTATCTACCTCTAACTCTCCTCATGCTCCAAACAAATCTATTTCCACTAATTCTCACCCGGAGTACACTGCCAGCTCTGGGGAATTAGCTGCATCAGTGCTAGGATTTTCTCTCTCTTCAGAAATGAGAGAGTTGACAGTTAATTGTCATCAGCAGAGCTCTGTGAGCATCAAAGAGTTTAGAGCAATTATAAATTATAATTGCAACCATTTTACACACCTGTCATTTGTCTAATTAATCGGCATCCTTTTCTATTATTACACTCAGGGTAGTTCTTGTTTTTTCATTTGTTTTCACACTATTCTTTGTATTTTATGGTACATGTGTTTACTGCTTCTTTGAAATACAGTGATATATAAGATGTATTGACTTTGTAGGGGCATACAATAGGGATAGGCCCATTTATTTCCTTCTTTAAACATTTAGCAGATTTTAAATCCAGCCTTGTTTGCATCCATGTAGTATCTGACACCATGTCATCTATACATTCCCATTGCACTACTTTACCCTATTTGAGTCTGTAAAGTGGACAGCTGGGGCGGGGGGGGGGGACGGGACGGGGCTTGTGAAACACGCGTTTACCGCCGCAGTCGTTGATTCCGCCACATGATTAATAGCCTAATTAAAGTCTTTATGTCTAATTAGTCTATGAGAGATGCAGTCTGGACAGTAAACCCACAATGCAACATCTGCTCTGTGTGCCACAAACATACTCATATTAATGGAGAGGAGTGGAAGAGATCAGCTTCTCCTACCTCTGCGTGTGGAGTCATTTACTGGACGTTGAAACTTGTTATTACAATTGTAATGTGTGTCCTCTATCCTATCAGCTGTGTTGATATGGAGCTTGCAAGCACATGTTGATAAATGAGGAATGAGATATGTTAAGATGCTGCCCTCTGGTGGTGACTATATAACATCACAGGTACAATCAGAACACAGAAGTTTGATGCACACTTGTTGCAAGAACACCCTCTGCGGCTAAGTTCTAATAAAAAATTGTACTCACACAATTTCTTTAACTTGCATTACAGACTTTTCCATCATGCATTAGGATAAGTAGAGGAAAACATCCACAGTTTTAGTACTTGAATACCTCTATTGACTTTTTTTATTTTGTTGTTAGACTCTTGATTCAAAAATAATACTGGACACAACCGTTAATTTACATGATTAAATAAAGTAATATGCTAATTTCCGTTTCCACATTTGTATTTAGTGCCTCTACTGTGACATGCTGTAATGTTCAAAACGCTCTTTATTCTTCTCATACTGCCTGTGCTGCAGCACCTGTTTTCACCCTCTGTCTGAAACCAGAGCCCAGTCTGCTCTGATTGGTTAGCTGGCCAGCACTGTTATGATTAGTCAAATGCTTAGAGATTTCCCGCCCCTTTCAGTTATGAGCGTTTGCAGACCATTTACATGCACACAAACCTATGTAACACACAGGTATGGGGGAAGCCACAAAGCAAAATAGGGCCTCTTTAAAACTTAGGAGCATTCCCACAGCTGACATGATTTGTGCTGGATTCATCTCTTTGTAGTTATCTTAGTATTATAGACTCAAACAACATGCACATAGTTGGCATTTCACTCCACTGGCTTGAAAGCAACAGACCAGTCGTAAATCAACGAGTGAAGCTGTGGAAACACATGCAGGTCGGTGTTGTTCTCATCCTCCTCACCTCACAGTGTTGTTGGCAGCGTCGGGGTCTCTAGCTGAAATAGTCTTCACCAACGTGCCGATCTCTGCGTCCTCTGACAGCTCCACGTAGTACTCAGGGGATTCAAACTGCGGGGGCTCGTCCACGTCCTCCACGCTCACGTGCACGATGGTGACGTCCTTGAAGGGCCCGCGATGGCGCAGTGAGGGGTCCAGGTGGTTGTTGGCGCCCTCCACCTTCAGAGTGTAACTAGGTTTGCCCTCAAAGTTCAGTGGCTGGAAAGGGAACACACGGAAAGGAACATGAAACATTTGATTTGTCAATATAGATTATTTGAAATGATCATACCTTTGACTTGTAAAACAGCGCAACATTGATTTATTCATGCCTCTGTGTACCTTTTTCACTGTGATGATGCCAAAAAGGTTGGTGGGGTCGGTGCTGATGTCAAACTGGTCCCTTCCGTCTCCATCGATGATGCTGTACACCATCTCTGCGTTCAGCCCAATGTCCCTGTCCTTGGCCCAGATACGCCCCACCACTGACCCCACGGGGGCCGCCTCTGGGATGCTCATCTGGTACAGCCCTGAGGAAAGAAATAATCATCCTGTTATACATGTCCTATCCTCTAGAGGGAGCCACAGCTCTTCCATCACCTTAGTCTCCGCTCAAAATCACTTCCCAGACAGCCTGAAATAAATGGCTCCATAAATGCCTCACAATTGGGTTATATACTGTCTCGTGGGCTGCCTTCAATTTTCATCTACCGTTTAACCTCAAAGAAGAGGTGACAGCTGCCCAATTTGTGGCGCTCCCTGCAGTCCGAAGTAAAATGCCTCCACATTGTGGCGGACAGAGGGGAATCCCTGAAGCTCTTCACAGCCGATCAAAGTTCCATCGAAGGTCTGGCGCTAATTGGTGGGGGACTAATGATGGGAATGGGCAGCGGGTGTTTCCCTTTGTCTAGGAGTGGAGCCACCCGTCGGCCAGGAAGAGATGACTGCGGACAGCTAGACAACCCCTGACCTCCGGGGGACGTTAACGAGAGGAGCAGAAATTGGGATAATCAAAGAGACAGCATGGGGCGACTGGTGGCTGAGCGAGGGAGTGGGGGAGGTAGGCCAGGGGGTAAATGGTCAGAGACTGGTGGCCAAAAGTGGACCGAGGGAGAAGGGCAGAGGGGCTAACGGCTTGAGATAAATGGTGGATATATACTGTATGTGAGCCAATTGTCATCTTCACAGAACCCTGTTTGTTTCTTTGGATTTAGGCATGGATTAGACAAACTGCAGTCTCGTGTTTTTCTTGCTTGGATGTGTGCCCCACTGCTGCCCTACATGTAGCTGAAACACGCTGACAAGTCAAACCACAAATTGAGTTTAGCCCTGAGACAAAACGGCGTGGTGTTTTTGAAATTAAAGCCAACTCCAGGGTCATGTGAGGCATTGTTTTGGTTTGTGGTGAAATTCAGACTCATGTTAATGAAGTATGCTCTTGGTACTGTATAGTAAACAACACAGGACTCTCTGTACACTCACACATTTGACATTTGAAGGGCATACTCATGATCATTTTAACCAAGCTGCATTGAAAACAAACCCTGTATGTTCAAAATGCCCTACTCATACCTATAAAAAGCGCCATTTTCTTTCTCATAGACTTTTTGCAAAAGGCTAATTAAAAGATTCCTTACATATACAAAAAGCTGCTAACTTGAGCTGCATAATATTAAATTATATACATATCCCTGGCTGCACTGTTTCTCCTCTGCTGTGAGAACATTTTACATTTCAGCTGTAAGAGTATCAGGAGGGATTAGCGTGGGGGTGATGTGGGTTCACGTAAAGCGGGGAGTGAACCAGGGGCAGAGGTGAGAGTGATGAGACAGAACTTCTCTTACTCTGGTCAAACACGGGCGGGTTGTCGTTGATGTCGCCGAGCATAACGTTGACCGTGGTGGTGCCGGCGAGCCCCCCCAGCTGGCCCCCCATGTCTTTGGCCTGGATGACCACGGTGTAGTTCTCCCTGGTCTCCCTGTCCATGTCTGCCAGGGACACACGGACCACGCCTGAGGGGAAAGAGAGGGTTAAGAAAAGGACAAGCAGAGACACATGAGGTGAAGGAAAGGTCACCCGCAGAGAGCTGGTGACTCAGATTAGGGTCATGTGTCCGAGCGATGGTGTCCTGGAATGTCAGCGCTCTCAGTGGAGCGGACAAGAGGCTGCATGAGGGATTTATAATGAAACTTGTCTGATTTTTAAGTAATTATTATAATCATATAATAGGGTTTCTGGTTTTAAGCTGTTCCAGACAAATGGTTTTAACACTTAACGACTGGGCTATAACACAGAAACAACACGTTTAAAAAAAAAAAAATGGGATTGTGAATATGTTCCTACAATAAGTCATAACTGTAGACTTAAGTGGTCAAATGTACATATTGATTACTCTTGACGATTATTATATGGAATGTCATATCTGTTATATATGTTACCATCTCAATCCTAGTCCCGATTTTACTGAATTTCATGCATTTTATCACACTTTTAGCCTATTCTGTTTACAATTTTGAAATATATATTGTATCATTGGAGGTTATTAGGGCCACTATCTTACTCTATTAAACTTCTTTCATTTTTTTTAGGGATACAATCATTGAAATTACCTACAGTATAATATAGCAACATTTCTGCAGGTAAAAACCTCCATTATATATATGTAATCATGTCAACATGGTTTTACATAAAATATGTGACTCTGAACTGAAACCAACCACAGAATGAAGGATGGCAGTGTGGGTTTGTGCTGTATTTGTTGAGTTTTACATTGTGTTGGCCCCGATAAAAGCCTCAGTGCTGTGCTTAAAGCAGCCTCAGGCGGGCTGATTGATAGCTGTAGAGCCACTTGTGTTTCAGTGATGGATGAACCTCCAGCAGCAGCGGTCTGCTGACGGCAACACAACCCCATACTGACAAGGAAATAAGGCAGCTGTGGTAAAAAATGGCCCCTGCTTTTGAGAATATAACGGATTTATGGAAGTGTTAGTTTGAGTTATTAACATTATTACCATGTGTTGCATAGAGATACTTTATTTTTATTGCCACCTTGCTGTTAATGTGATATAACTCAACATGGCACTGTTTGCTAAATGATTTGCAGCATTACAAAGTTTATTTGGTTTGTAGTGAAAGGACATGTAAAGTCATCGTCATGGTCGAGTGGTTCTATTTTGAAGGGATTAAACGTGTGAGCATCTTAGGGTGGAGTGGCTTCCAGTCTCATTTTGTCTTCACTTCTATCAGACAGTCACACTTTGAGTTCAGCACATCTCTTGCTGTTGAGTACTAGTAATATGAGTTATTACAAGTTGCAACAAAGCCTGTTTCAGACAAGTGTTGGGTGGTCTCGTAGCAACGAAAGGAGCCACGCTGTGAGCTGCCATCATTCAGAGCCGCTCGGTTGAGGGGCTTCAAGTGTGGACCGCTAAAAGCAGCCGCCTGTGCAATTACTGGAACAAGTTGGGGAATCATCAGAAGCTATCAGTAGGAGTAAATCCTGAATGTCGGTGGTAGTTTGTCGACTTTATCAGGTCATCTAACATCATTCATGCTCATTGAAAATTCACGAGGAGCTCATGAAATAGTGAAAGTGTCTGGTGAAGTTTGAGATCCATCAGCCTTTACATGTAATGGATAAAAAACGCTGGTTGCTGTGGTTACGGGAGGCAGCGTGTGGAAAGTCGTACCGGTTTTAGCGTCCACAGAGAAGTAGGGCTGGCCCTCCACGATGCTGTAGACCACCCGAGCGCTGTTGCCGTACGTGGGGTCGTCGGCGTCCGTAGCAGTCAGCTGGATCACAGATGTTCCTGGGCGAACAAAATGAGGTTACACCAATATCAACATTTACATCAAGATAAATCATTATGGGAGTTTTCCATGTGTGGCTGGAGCTCTCCATGAATTAACAATGCTTCAAAGTAACCACAAAAAGTGTATGAATAGTGAATGAAGCAGATGGAGAGGCAGCGTTGTTTTGTTCCTCGTTGCAGTTACTCCTTTTAAAAACTAAAAGCAGGCGTGCATGGGCAGCAGTTTTGTTTCCGTCTCCATCCATCTGCCTCCCCGCTGCTTACCTATATTGGACATCTCGGGCACAGTCGCCTGGTAGGGCCCGTCCAGAAACCTGGGCTCGTTGTCGTTGATGTCCTGGATCTTTACGATGAACTGGGACTCGGGCTCCAGAGGTCTGTCCGTCAGGCGGTTGCGAGCCTGGGCGCGGAGGAGGTACTGGGACTTCACCTCCCGGTCCAGCCTCTGGAGCGCGTGGATGTCCCCCGTGCTGTCGTCGATGGTGAAGGTGGTGCCCGCGCCCTCGCCCGACAGGATGTACTTAATGGAGCCGTCGCCTTTATCCATATCTGAGTGGAGCTGAGAGTGGGACAAAAATGTTTTACTCCACAAGGCATATTCTAAGGGACAGGGTTATTAGTCTTGAATATCATGACTATATCTACAAAGTATATGTGTCACCACAAGTTGACACAAATGAATACATATGGCGCAGTACGAAAGTATTACAAAATTTGTTTGAGGACATTTAATTAGGACGCGTCCCCTAATTATAGAACAATGCAGCAACACAGTGATCCGAAACATAAAAGACAACTAGTGGAAAGTTCTTGTCTTTCAAAGTCATATGATCCAGATCCAACTGAACATGTGTTTGGTTGCGAAACAGGCCTCAATGTGAGAATGCTACTTTTCTGATCTGAGGATTGTAAATATTGTATTTTAGGGATTCGGGGATAAGTGAGACAAAGAAAAGAATTCAAGAAAAGAATTTTGGGCCCTGGCAGATGTGCATTTAAAAAAAAAACTATTTTCTGATACTCTACAGACTAAATCGATCAATTACTGTAACTGGAAAATGTACTGCCGTTGGGGGAGTATGTATAAATATGTATATAATACAATGGGAATATGAAGACTGTTTTAAACCTTCAATTACCAACAATTCATTATTAGTAGAGAGACAAAACAAAGAACAAAACAGAGTGTATCATGGGGCTTATACTTTCTATGTAGCAGCCCATATGCATTTAATAAGGATCAATTCCATATCAATTCATGTTTACAATTTGTTTTCTATTCAGTCTTGATGCGCAGAAGTACATTACTTAACCATCATTCCTAATTTAACCAGTGGTTAAATTAGCTTCAGACCCCCAATGGTAGTATGTGGTTATATGTGTACCTTAGCTTTAATGTAATCACAGTTTACAGCCTGCTTGTTGCCATGGGCCCTGCAGGGCAATCAGCAGCCTTTTGTGGCCTGTAAGTGCAAATGGCTGCCTGTTGATGTGCAATCACTCCTTACTTTCTACTTAAAGTGTGCCTGCATGATGAGTACTCACAGCCACCACGCTCGCAGATTAAATGCCCCCATTGACGTCTGTCTGCTTTACAATCAACAGGCAACGCAAACAACATAAACCCCCCCACTGACTCTTAAAATACTCTTTTTTTTTTTTTTTTAAGATCTGGCCCTCGTTTCGGCCCCTAATGCATAGTACAGGTCTGCTCAAATTAACAGACTTTTCAAAACTTGCTTTTCTGCAACTTTTCCCGATAGAAAACCAAAAAATAACAAGTTGAGTTGAGTGGAAACACAAGTGTTGTGAGACTGCAACAAGTTTGCAGCTACACACGACTCATTGTTGTCATTGTGGTGATAGCCTCAGCAATCTTCACAATACCTATCATTCCCCGAGCAGCCAGACTATACAATTCCCCCTATCTCTTCGGACAACGTGCCCACCTGCGCTGACTCCTTCAAAATGCGGCGCATCCTAGCTCGGCCCAGGATACATTTTTTAATCAACACCCCATTGTAAGTTTCAGCCCCGTGTCTCGGGGTGATTTATCTCGGGCCGCTGCCTTTCCTCCGCCTCATCTGCCTTCTCTGCACTGATCCTTCCTCTTTACTCCAAACCTATGAAAAGAGTTTGACACTCAGGCTATCAATTACCTGCTCCGGCCCAAAGCCCAAACCTCCGACATCCCCACAGCTCTGAATACTAAGCTCCTCAACAGTGGAGTGTAAGGTAGGCTGAGAAAAAACCTCTCCGGCACATGTTTCTCCTGCTTTGTCATATTCTATAATGCCTTTCTGCCCCGAGTGGCTCTCTGGTAAACAGCCCGGCCTCTCAGTGTCACTTATTTCATTCCGTTTGGAAAAATTAGGGTGGGCGGCTTTAAAGAGAAATGGTGAAGAAACTGTAAATGGGGAAAGAAGAAGAGGTAAGGTGAAAATGATTATGCTATGGAGACTGTAAGCAGATACAGTCCTTTATGCTACAGTGCGTGCAGAAATCTCTCAGGACTTGTTATTCTGCTATCTGGTTGGAGCACTTGACTTTTTGGAATCCATGTTTTTAGGCGGTATTCCCGAGCGGTGGAAAGGAAGTTATTCCAGAACACTAATTAGGGAGGGTTGCTTCATTTCCAAAGGGAAACTTTTTGAAGATGTGTGGTGCAGGGTTTTAAATGTCGATGAGGAACACAGAACTACTTCAAACAATTGGAAGATCAGGGCAAGGTATTTTCAAAGATTTAGGAATAGATAACTACTAACGCCTCCATATATAAGCACTGAGAGATGTTAAAAGCAATGCTCTGACACCATGCAAGTGAACAGAGACTTTTTCGAAGGGGTTACACTGACATTTTTTGTGATTTCATGGCAACTTGTGTTGTGAGATTGTTGTCTCACTACTGATGATGACCAACCTTACAACTATTGATCAAATGTTCAGTTCACTTTAGCGACTGAGTGATCAAAGTGCTCCTTTGTGAGTATTTCTTGTCTGCTCCTTTCAGAGCATGTCAGTGGATTGCAGGCGAGGAAGGGGGGGGGGGGGGGGATCTGAGTGAAGCCTCGGTTCGACTCAATTAACTCAATCACTGCTGTTTGGCTGTGGTTCAAAGTGGACAGAGGAGAGGCTGTCTTCGTATGGACGCAGTGCAGCCAGGGATTAAATTGAGATTTTTTTTTTTGCCTCTGCCTACCCATGATGTTCTGTTTTGCATTCATGCACTCCACCGAGCAGCAGATGACCTCCAGGCTGCTGAGCTCTCCTATAGATCTGTTAGTTTGCCCTGTTTGAAACGTACTGGTTGAATCTCTTTGAAACACCTACACCAAAGCACCCTGTACACCAAGTGGACAGAAAAGATTCTCCTCTACCAAGCGAAAAACCCTCTACGCTTTACATTTCTCCAGGTTATACCTTTTAAGTTCACCTTGCACTGCAGATGGACTTTCAGATGAATGATCAACCCTCTAGTCAGGTCAAGTTACTGGTTTGTATTCGGACATTTTAGCGTTTTGTAAGGAGTTACTGGAATCTTTGGGCGTGCTTACTGTAGTGTAACATGAACAAAAGAGGTGGCTGCTTGTCAAAAACAATGGCGGCCCCCAAAGATGTTAGCATAAACTGCAAAAGCATATTAGAACAAGTGTCTCTTCATTTAAGCAGGGCAAAGCATGGCACTGAGGGCTTCTCTCCTAGGAAATACCTTCCCCCTTCCGCCAGAGTTTGATTGTCGGATGGGTTATTCAACCACCTGCCAAGTCATTTTTTAAAGTGCCTGCCCTTTACAGACAGTTCTCAATGACTGCTTCTCTTATTGTCCTGTGTTACAAACCATCTGGTGCGCCGGGTCACCTTTTATGTGTGTGTTTATGGCGCATGTTCTTACAGTTCAGCATGTAGGCAACACTGACCTTTCCAATATAAAGTGGTTCCAGTCCGGTGTACTCCTCCAGCACAAAAAACTGGTTCCACACCCAGCCTCTCTTCACCCTCTGCAGCAGTGCTGAGCTGCCTGCGTTTTCCTCCTCTGCAGGTCTACCCAGAATGCTGTGGGGCAGAAGGGTCAAAATGCAGAGGGCCACAGGGAGCAAGGTGCTGGCAACTTCTGGAAGATGAAATCGCTCTCCCATTGTTAGGCGCAGAGTAGTATTTCAAAAAAGCTTTTCCTTTTTCTTCACGAGTGCAGTTGCCTGCTGGGTCTTTCCGGCTACTGTTGCTTTCCTGGAAGAGAAAAGACAAGAACAGATCAGTCTCGGATTTATTTCCTTTTGGACAACGTCATTCTTTTGTCGTAAACTGAGCCCCAGTCTGTGTTGCACTGTTGGATACCTGCGGATGACACATTTTCATTGTCCTTTCTCCTGCTTCCAGATTAGCACTGCGTTTTTGTTGAGTTACAATGAGCCTTATCACAGCTGAATGTGATGCCAGGAGATAATATGAGAGATGAAGAAGTGGGGATAACACGTACCCAACAAAACATCGATGTCATGCTGCCACTCGCTATAACAAGCCTTCCCGCATCAGGTAGTAAATCAATTCTAAGGAGAACTGGTGATGTCAAGGGTGTATGCAACAGTAACGTTTCCAGTGAGGCTTTGGGTGTAATTTTAGGTTTTACAGGAAGTTACATGCTCAAACTTTTACCATTGGAACAATAGTTGGGTATCTTGAACCCTAAACGCAAAACAGCTCAACTAAATGAAATACTGTGGGTTAATTAAGTGTTTTTGAACTTCGGAGACAGCAAGGGAAGTCGTTTCCACACGGTTAAGAAGTTAGCGCAACAGTAAACACAGACAGTGTTAAATATTAACTCGCTCTGAGTACGAATATTTACGAAAAGTTAGTTGTAATGAACGTGCATACCATTTCCTGTTGCTACATTTCCAGAAACGTTTGACAAACTTTGAAATAGAAAAATAACTAAAAGTACTTTTTGGAGACTGCAGGAAAATGATTGCACACTTTGCAACCCCCAACCTCAGCCCCTCTTTCCCCTCCAGCTTGGGACAATCAGGCATTTCACATTGAGAAACAAAAAGAAGAAGTGAAACCACAGTCTATGCCTTCCTTCCTACTCTTCCTGTCATGAGTTTGCGAGCTCCTTCACACCTCCTGTAAAAGGCCTGGGGGTGTGATGTTCTCAGATTGTAGTGTTTCTGTTAACACCCCTGCGCAGCTTTACTCACACCATGTTCTACAAGTTCCCTTCAGCCCTGCACACCTCATTACAAGTGTACTGTGTGCGTTTTTTTTGTCTCTCCATCTCAGGTTTCTGAAAGCCCCTATGGCATTGCCTGAATGTCAGATTTCTCTTTTTAATACAAACATCATATGAGTCTTTAAGACGGACGGGACTTATATTCCATACATTTAGTTCAGGAAAGGTGACGCATCGATTGAAGCTAATCAATACCTTTCGTTATGCAGTGCACCTACGCTGCCTATTTCCAGCTTGTTTTCATGTACTAGGAGGACGGACGCATCTGCCTGCCTTTCCAGCGTTAACGAGCTCGGGGGGGGGGGGGGGGGGGGCGGGGGAATAGGCGGATTTATGGTGAAAAAGGCAGAGAAAGAGGGGATAAAGGAAAAGAAAAGCCAGGGGGCTGTTAGCAGGGGGAGGTGGAAAGTTCGGGAAGAAAAAGAGACTGTTTGACTCAGGGCTGACTTCATTATGTTTTGTAAGAGAGAGTGCATTGTGCTGCTGTGGACACTCTCTGAATCGCTAAACTCAGTTAATCATTGTTGCAAAAGGCACAAAAGGCAGGGAAGGGTGGAGGGTGGGGCTGCATTGTCAGCGGGAGGCTGGGCCAAGTGTGTGTGTGCAGGCATGCATGTGTCTGTGTGTGTGTGTGTGTGTTCCTGGGCCTCTTCTGCTACTTGGCAGGACGCCGGGTGACACTTGACCCCGCTGCACCCCTCTTTTCTGCCCATTCAAGCCGCCTGGTTGCGATTATGAAGTGAAATTAGCTCCCTGTTCTTCGCTCACAAATCCCCGGCCTCTCTTCTCAGCTCCTCCCCTCAAAGGTCACAGCTTGCACCCGAGCATTTTGCTCCGTTTTGTCATCCCCAATGAGGTGACATGCTACGTAATTGTTCTGGCAAAACACTTCACACATCTTTCTTATGGCCTTTCGCTTGTTTAAAAAAAAAAAGCAGCTGGTGTTTGTTAGCAAGCTGCGAACCAGGGGATGGGAAGATGGAGGGATGAGGTGGAGGAGACATCATATGACACAGCTTAAGGCCAAAGTATTTTCCCACTGGGCTGCAAATCTATCAAAGACGGATTTTGACCAATGTATTACACTTCGGATTTGTTGGCGTGAAAGAAGATTAGATCAAAAGAGAAAAATAAACGTTTGATTTTTATGTTTGTTTTGAAAAAACCCTTAAAGGAAATGTGTTTTTTGGAGAGGAAGAGGGACATTGAGTGGCCGTGGAAGAGACAGTGATTGTCGGAGGGAGCAGCTGGTGTGGTAAAATGATGGAGCACATTGTTGAATTGTCTAACTCCAAGTCCACCTGCTGCTCCAATAAACTGCAAACTGACAACAGACTACATCAAACTGCGAGAGGTGAAAATGTGGAAATAAAAATGAACAACTGCTATAGTACGACTGACACATCACCACTGATGCACAACAACTCCCCCCTGTACATAATGAGCATATTACTGTTTGATTACTTATTACCACTCTTGGATGTATGCTGGACTGAAATGTGTTAAAAGTTGGAAAAAAACGTTGGCTTTGTCAAACTTTTTCCTATTTCAAAAGTAATTAAAAATCTTTGCTATTTGTTTGTGGTATTGGCTCAGATAATTAGACGCCCATGCATCTGAGGAGCTTTATTTAATACATTTTAAAAGTGCTTTATCTGGTGAAAGTAAACTTTAGTTTCAGGCATGCTTTTTTATTATTACATGTTACTTGTTAGACGCTATTATCCAAAGCGACGTACATACTCAATACTGTGGGCAATCCCCACAGGAGCAATTTGGGGTGAAGTGTCTTGCCCAGGGACACAATGACATGCTGACTGCTGTGGGGTTTGAACCTGTGACCCCCTGATCCCAACACCAAGGCTCTATCCACTGTGCCACACACCTCCCTGCATGCTTACACTTTCTATAATTTTATAGACCAAATTAATTATTGATGAGGGGAAATGGTGAATATAATCGTTAGTTCCAGTGCTAATGTTATCGAAACCCCCAAACAGGTCCCATTCACTGAGCGGGGTTACCGAGGGCCAACACAGTGTGTGGTACATTACTATGGGATGGTGCTATGTGGAGCATTATTAAGTGTTAATTTCACAGTGGCCATGTCTGTGCCCCACTCACCTCGGCTCTTAAAGGAGGCCTCCCAGACTGTGGAAAAGGTCCTTTTTAAAGACTGGGTGGACCCATGAAAACGGTTACACCCACCCCGGCAGGGCAAAACGTCACGGCCAATTTGTTAACCACAATTGATTATGCACGCTGGAAGCCACCGAGAAGGCCCTGTATATTTCTGACCCAGACCAGAAGCTGCATAGATTTGTATTTTTTAAGCGCCGGCATGAGAAAGTGTCTCTCAATAAGCCGAGCACAATAAGCCGAGCTGGTGCTGTTACAAAATGTAGAAGCGTTATCCTAAATACAGCTGCTGAATCTAATTTCACTTCCCGAGTGCTGAGCGTGACGTGCCACATTTCTCACCCGAGCGTGTTTTTTTACATTTCTAAATGTTTATTTACTTATTTATATGTAATTAAAGTCTGCCGCAGCACAAACTTTTAATAAGCCGTCCCTGCAGTATCCCCTCGGATATATTTTCCGTGTGTATATAAAGCTAGAATAAAATGACCAGGTTTTCGAAAGCAAAAGGTCTATACTCTGTGGGCGCCTGCAGCAGAGACCCAGTTTCCTCAGCCGGCTCTCGGGGAGCGATGGCAGCCTTCAAAGGTTCTGTCGGGCTCAGGGAGGTGTATCCTGGCCAAACTCTCAAGATCACACGTGTGTGTGTGTGTGTGTGTGTGTGTGTGTGTGTGTGTGTGTGTGTGTGTGTGTGTGTGTGTGTGTGTGTGTGTGTGTGTGTGTGTGTGTGTGTGTGTGTGTGTGTGTGTGTGTGTGTGTGTGTGTGTGTGTGTGTGTGTGTGTGTGTGTGTGTGTGTGTGTGTGTGTGTGTGTGTGTGTGTGTGTGTGTGTGTGTGTGTGTGTGTGTGTGTCCCTCTATTCGTCCTCATTCCTCCAACGCTGTCCCCCCTCAGGACAGAGACGCCGACATGGGGCAGGCTTTGAACCTGCTTCTGTCGTGCTCTCTAATTGTGGGGGGGGGGCTCCCCGGGCCTCGTGCAGCTGTGTTCGCCGCCACCGCTGCGCCGTGACAAACGCCTCCCTCCCGGCGGCTCGTTTACTGTAAGGTGTTTTTAATTACTCCTCCCTCCTTTCATTCTATATCTGCCTTTTGTGTTCTTCAGAAGTTTACTCAGCCCTGATATTTGAACCCTGCATTTCATCCAGGCTTCTTTTTGTGTGTGCTCTTGTATGATTCAAACTTTCTTATTTAGTTCCCCTTTAATCCTTTCTCTCCTCCCTCTCTGCACATTCAGTTCACTCAGCGCTCGGTGAATGCCATAAAAAGGAGCCTTGTCATTTAGGGAGAAATTAAATCACACAAACTGGCATTCATCCCAGCCACTGGTGCATGGAAATGATGTCACCATGCATAAGCGTCATGTGGAAAAGTTTGCAATCAGTGTCGCCCTGCCACAATTAAACAGCGGTGTCTTGCGGATGGATCCTTTCAAATTAATATCGAACACCATAATCTCCTTTTTGAATTTCAGGGGGTTTTGTCTCGAAGATTTTTGGGATACTTATCCACCACATGGCTGCATCAGGAGAATCTCTTCCTCGATAAAACCATTTCCTGGATTACCATTAAGAGTTTCTTAACCATGGTTACCATCACAGAATCCTGAAAGGTGTGGTTAATATGCAGGACTGTACCCAACCCTAATTTTTCAGAGGATCCGTCACTTCTTCTTTCTGACACTGATAATGGCCAGAAGCGCACACGCCAATCTAGTGTCTAATCTGGAGTTTACAAGACAGGCGATATCTTAATGGGTTTTATAGGAGGGGAATAAAAAAATGAATGTTCTCATCTTGAGAGACTAGAACCGTGGATCAGGCTGAGGGATGAGGTCTGAATGCCAAACAGAGGTCCGTTAAAAGCAGGTAGGCATTCCTCTGCTCCAGCATGACTTGTTTGAAGTAGCGACAGTGCAGTCGTGCTGAGAATTGGAGCCACGCTTTGAGTCAGAGCTTCACAAAAGTTTTTTTTCTTTAATGTGCCACTAAACCCCCTCCCAACAGAGGAGAGGCTCTCTAAATATTCACCGTGACCCACTTCAGACAGCCAGACATGCGATATGTTTGTGCCTGTAAACATTGTTTTTCAATTAACACAAAAACTATCAATTCGGGGCTTTAATGAAACAGTGCTCCCAACCTCGTGTCTTATTCATCGCAGCACTCCTTCTCCACTAAGAGCTTCAACGCTCAGTTACCGCCGACAAATCCCCAGACACCCTTAAATCATCCTCACTGTTTACATCTTGGAAGTATTATTTCTAAATGGCTGTTTTTCAAAACCCACCGGTTGAAAGTCAATGATTATTTTTCTTTGTGGCAATAAATTCAATGGCTTACCTTTTTAGTCCTTTTTCTCAGTCCTTCGTTTTTCTTCTTCTCTTCTCGTTTTCTTTTCCCTGCGCGCTCCTTAAATGTCCCTTGTAAAAGTTGTGAAAGCTCATCTGTTTCCCAAAAGTCACCTTGAGTCCTTGCTCCCTCTCAGTGTCCTCTTTGTAAAGTTCCCACTCACTATCTATATAAGTATATTTCTTCTTCTGCTGCCTCTACACTGTCACCACTGCTTCCTGCCTCTCATTGCTGTCTGCAAACTCTCATCCCTGGTGTTGCCTTTCTGGAGACCCAATCGGACTGAAGGACCAATTGTCCCTCTCTTTACAATCAGTGGACGGCCTCCCCCACGTCTCCAGTATAATCCAGCTACAACTTCAAGCATGGGAAGGACTGAAAGGAGGTGGAGAAAGGAGAAGAAGAGGAGGGGAGAGCAAGAGTCGTAGGGGGGTAAATTGACAGCGGGGAAAGGGGTTAAATTACAGCACGGGGGGGGTGGAAATCAACGATGGGGAGAGGAATCAGGCAAACGAAGGGATGGAGGAATAAGAAGCCATGAGGTGGTGGGGAGTTCTCCTGTAAAGGCATTCCATCTTAGGGAATTTGCAAGGGAAAAAAAGTGAGGGTGGAAAACTCGGGGGTGTGTGACGGCTTGGAGTGTGTGTGGAAATCGAGGGTCCTTGGATCACTGACCAGCGAAGTAGAAAACGAGTGTGTGCGGTGGGGTGGATGGAGGGGAAATCGCCTTCTCTCTGACGGCGGCCGAGCTGCCCTAATGCATTTTAATGAGTCGGTGTTGTACACGGCTGGACATGTAGAGGGATTTATGGACATACAAGATGAAGCTTTAAACTGCATTATATTCCGCTGCTGGCCAAGTCAGAGTCAAAGCAATTAGTTTTTCAAATTGGCAAAAAAGATCCGGAAAAATTAGGCGCACGCCGATACACACACAAAGCTCGGCGGAAGATTAGTCATGGTCACGGAGATCTGATCCCTGTTTAGTGCGGAGCGAGAAATAGCAGTGTTTCATTTAAGCAATCATGGAATTAATGCAGCAAAAAGAGGTTTTCAGAGTCAAGTCTCCTGCAGATTTCTCCTCGTGGGGAGAAAGTGAAATCGTATTGTGGGTGTACTCAACCACGTTCAAACAGAAATGAGAATATATTACACCGTAGAAAAAGTGTTCCAGGCTGCTGCTCGAGTTCTTATTTTGTTTATCTTTTCATTACATCGTCTAAGCTGTTTACGTACTATATTTATAGACTGAATAAAGTGAGGGAAATATCGGTAACAATAGTAAACTTTTGTTTCCCAACGCCAATGGGGAGGACTTTGCTCTTTTTTCCCCCTTCCACTCAACAGCCCTTTGACTCTCCTTAATCTTCCTGACAGAGTAATTTGGTTTGTTGTCCGGCTCTAAAAATACAGATGAAGGCCGTTGTCACCCACCGAGCCAGATGGTCAAAAGGTTGTACTTCTCCATCGGTTCAATATGTTTCTTCTCTCTCCCACTCTCTCCCTTTCAATATGTCTTCTTTCTCATTTGGCAGGTCATTATTCTTACCACTGCCACCCCTCCTTCCCAACTGCCCTCCCCGTGGTCTTTGTCTCTTTGAAGACCTGACTGGTTAGCGCCCCAGCCAATCTGTCTGCAAATGCTTGACTGGACCCCCAGAAAAAAAAGACAGGGGCTCCCCCCCCCCTTTGTCGGGGCGGGCCGCGGAAAAGGATGGCATTCAGACCCATTGAACAGCACCTTCCATCACTGTGGCAGAGCTGAGGATAATAATTGGCAGAACAAATTGAGGCTATCGGGCTTATGGAGGGGCCTTTGCCTGTTTAAAAGTTTGTTATGGTGGTAGACGTCTGGAAAACAGGTCCCTTTGGGTCCCTTCACAAAGGCCCAGATCCGCCGTAGAAATAGATTGGATACAGTTATTTTCTTCATGTTGCTGGACTTTGGGTTTGTGATGAAATGCAGGATGTTATAGGGACACGGTGCTTTCACGCATCAGATCAAGTACGCCTACTCTCAAAGTTTAGAGTTGTAGGTTTGTAAAGCCGTGACGTGTTCTGTCACCTCAGAGTACCTTGTACCGACACAGCAGACTGTTCACGGCTTTCATTAGGCTAACAGATTTCATGGATATTAGAGTTACGTTTCCTCTCTGGACAAGTATCTTCTCAATTACCATTCCATTACCACTTCATTAATCAGTCTTACATTATGGTCTTATTTGCTAATTTTTCCCTTAAGCAATCATTTTTTGACTTAAGTGTCTGCCTGCTCTTAATCAAGTATATCAATGCAAATTGAAGGTGGAGGTAAATAATAAAATAAATAAGCAGAGGTAAACAGGCATTTAATTAAATGTTTTTGATATTATAAGACCTTTTGATTTGCATGACTTAGAAAACACAACACTCCAACTCCAGTACTGCGAAAAAGTTTCTCATTGGGCTGGTTGTATAACAAGGTAAGTAGAAAGCGGTCCCACAGAGATATCTCAAAGGACTGTGAAAGCTGAATAAACACTCCTGACCCTCTCTCCCAAGATTGAAAGTTAAAAAAGCTCTTAAAAGTGCTGTGCCTCTGATAGACAATTAAACATAATGACAACAGTTATGGGCACCGGACTTGATGAAAAATGCAGCCCAGGAAGGCAATCCCCTTTTTCTCAGTCTGCCCTTCCTTACCCTCACTCATCATGTAACAGCCTTCAGACAGAACAACCTAAACAAAAATGTCAGTCAGTCTCATGGAGCGTATCACTTTGTCACCACAACCACCGCTAGGGGAAAGCATGACAGAGGGTTAGGTTTCAAAAGAAGGAGATGACAGAATGCCGGAGAGAGGGAGCAAAGCCTCCATGTCATCTAAGATAAGAGGAGCAGCTCTCTTCCCCTTCTGCACCAGATTAAAAACGGCATGGAGCAGAACAAGCCTGAGTACAAAGAGCTCTTCTGTGTCTTTGGGGTGTGCACTCGAGCCTTTGCATGTCAGATTTTTGGCTACAGGTCGAAACAAAGACAAATTAGATGTAGGAATTTATTTGTGGTGGGAGACAAGCAGGATTTGTATACAACTGAAGAAGTAACCTTTACAGCAATTGGTAGAAAAGACAAAAGTGAGATGTTTGGTCTAAATTGTGAGAGATCAGAATTGGCACAGGGTCAGAAGAGTGAACTGTGACATTAACCGCCTGGCACCATATGGCTTCCTGCTGTAGTACGCTCTTATCTCCGACAAGCTGTGTCTTTCAAGATCCCATATTTCCTGGTGACCTTTTTCACTGTCCCCCCCCCCTCCCTCGCGTGCCTGAGCTACGGCACCTCGCCAGGGTATTGACTTTCACACCGTTGGTTCAACTTTGCCGTCCGTGCACAGACGCTCCACCGTGACAAGGGGCGGCATTCTGTTGGGATAAAAGGCTCCCCGGGCTGTTTGATGTGGTATTCCAGCGGGGATAGGCAGGGACTTGGTCTTGATGAGCTGGCAGGAGCCGAGGAAGACGTGGGGCCTCTGAGCAGCGGGACCACAAACCTCAGGCCTCCGTTGATATTCACCCCTCCTTATTCCGTCATTCCCCATAACCCCTCCTTTCCGCTCCGTCTCTGTCTGTGCTGCTGAATGCAAAATGAAAGTAACTTTTGAAGTAGCAATTAAGGGGGAGGTGCACATGTGCTGCGACTGATGCCAGATACAAACACAAATGCACACAGAACATGAAACGCCTGAATTATGAATGACCTGTCTGCGATTTGATTCCAGCTTAATTATTTACATATAGCCTAACTCAAATAATTGTAGTAAAATGAAACCTGTTTCTACAAATTAAGTTTTATCCCATTCCGGAGTATTTAAACTCACACAGTGTCAGCTTTTTTGAAACTAAATCAAACAAATAAATGGTTCAAAAGGGCTGCATGCCCCGTAGTGAATGCACACGTCTCATATCAGCAGGTTCGGTTGACTCTTCTTCTCTAACCCCCCCCCCCCCCCCCCTTTTTTTCAGAGTCAATAAAACAAGTAGGGCGAGTGTGCACGCTCCATTACACATTTGGTATGCGTGGAGTGTATGCAGAGGCAACCACGTCGAACCAGAAACAAACACACACAGGATAATTGTCTCCTTTGTCGGTTCCTGTGTGTTTGTAGTTCCACACTGATCCAGTGATCAGAGGAAGAAACAGTTCAGCGGGGGTTTAAACAACACCGTCCGCCACTCGCCTTCAAATAAACCTGGCTTATCACAGTGGAAAAAACAGTGGTTCCGTTTAAAGCTACGTGCGGGGAAAAGTTTCCGTTTTCTTTTCCAACTACATCAATTCAAGCAGAGGAAAGGAACATGAGTTATGGCGGGAGAGAGGACGCTATATTTGTTTCATTAAAGTTGTCTCCTAACTTTTGCTACACTCTACATTAAGCTGTTGCCCTCTTGGCCAATTACTCTTTAACTACTGGTGCATGAAAAAATGCAATTAGGATGGTTATATAGTCCTTCCTCCACCTGCAGTCGGACTCACAATGTTTGCAACAGCATGCTCCGATGAATTGTGAGGAGAAAATATTTTTTTTTTCCTGTCACCTGGCAACTAAAAGCCTCAAAGGACCTGTTAATCCCAAAGGTCTTCGATCAACAAAACCTTCGCTTTGCAGCTAGTTTTATTCAACAAATCCACTATCTGGGGCTCAAAAAAAAGTATTTGACTGTAGCCTTTGAACCCTTTTTACTAAAGAACAAAATCTTGAACACGGTCCAAAGAACTTCCTCATCTGTTCACTTACTGTAGGAGATATTGTAAAGGCTCTCTTGTTGATAACTTCACAATGTACGGCAGATAAAAGGGGTCTGTGTTTATATCATGTGTCTGTGTGTGGTTTTAGGCACTAGCCTGTCTCTGTGCGACCTTATGTGAGTGTACTGTACACCAGGACAAACAAGAGAGCATAAGCATTAAACATCCCGTTTGAACACAAGATGATCCGGAGCAAGACAGATGTAGAGAAAAAAGAAAAAAAACTGAACGCTGGCATAGAATATAACTCAAACCAATCAGTTCTGTTGAAGAAACGTGACAATGTTGCAATTGTTCCGACCGCCCATTATCCCTAAATCCCAATATTCTAGAAAATGTGTCCCATTCGACCAAAAACCCATTTGCCCGTTATTCCAAAAACAAATGCCCATTGTTCCCTGCAACAAACCCAGGGCAAATTATTGTGCAAAGTTACAACAAATACTTCTCTGATTGGTAAGTGTGGGGGTAGAACTATGGGTAAACTAATCTTCTGCCTTGTGCCAAAAACACTCAACAAAGGCAGGAAGGGCTAACCAATTAGAGGCAGAGTTCTTCAAACCACACCACACAGTCATGGTGACACAGCTTTGGAAGTCCAAAGAACTTCTATTGGGACTTTCAGTATCTTTAACAGTGTTGAAAGCTATATGAGTTGCTGAGATATCATTGTCTAGACTACTCTGGTTTCTCGGGAACACTTATGCAGATTTCTTCATTTCTTAAAATTGCACTGATGTCTTGTACAAAATGCGCCTCTTATTTTCTTCCAAATTATTCATGATTTGTATTTCATGATAGTCAGAATGGTGGAACTTTAAATCACATTTCTTGCACTTTTGATGCCTGAGAAGGAATTGATAGCCACAGTTTGTTTTTTACTTTAACACACTTTCAAGTGCATTGATAATTCCTCATGTTGTTTCTTAGCAAATCAAGAGCTGATTGTATTGTTCCACTGCTATTGGAGGGACACAAGTAGATACAGCAATACAATGCAATGTCTGCTTTTTTCAGGGTGAAATCTGGCACCTATTTTCCTTTGCTGATTTAATAATGTTTCTATTAACACTACTGGGGTTGCAACACAGGGGACTTATTTGAAATCATCTCACTGTCTGACTGCTCTGATGACTCTACCGCTGTGCTCAGTCCCACAGAGCGGTGACTGCTGCTGAAATCCGGAGGCGTCTGAGAAATGTCGCCATTAGTTATTTCTAAAAGAGAGTCATTTGTGTGCCGGCTAGACGGACGCGGAAGGCAAAGGAGGATTTCAATACCTCATTCGGAGGGCTGACAGAAACTATCCCAATAATGTGAAGACATTTGACGAAAGCAAAAGGAATCAGGCCGACTCTCCTAATGTCAGAATGAATTGCCATCACTGCTGCAGAGGCTGTGAATGAGGTTTTGAAGATGTGACACTTCTGGGTCTGATCCAGGCACTATCTGAGGGAAAATTGAATCAGAATTCATTTCCCATGCACAAAAGAGGATAATGTGATACCTCCACATTTCCCGAATTGACATCTGCAATAAAGTAGAGATGCTGTAGCCAGGAAGTCAGAGTGACATGAAATATTAGGAACACCATATCTGTTTGTCGGAGTACTTCAGTTCAGAACTGGAAAGAGTGACCAAGTGAAGCATTCAGTGCTTGTTGCAAGAACATCCCACTTTTTACTTCCTAATATGGGTACAATTATTAAAGAAAACAAGGTCAGCAAGTAGTTTGTGTTAAACTCCCTTACATTTTTATTCTGCAACAGAGCCATGGTAATATTCTAATTGAAAATGTTTAGTCTTTGATGATCTTAGTTGGGTTTAGTTGTCACCTTTCTGCAGTGATATGGAAGTGTACTCCAGGGTATGCTCAGGAAACAATGTGGGACAGGACCATTTAATCCAAATGTGTACCCAAAATGTTCTATTTTTGTTTTAAAAATGTGGTTATCAAGACATTGTAGATGTTGGTTTAAAACCGTCTTGGACGTCTTCAAAGCAATGTCGTCCCCATAGGTAATTATTTTGTGAATTCATAAATTCGAAAAATAAGTTTTGCTACTGAAGCAACAGACCTGAAACAGTGAAATACTAGTTTGTTGGTCTTCTACATAGTGAAGAACCATCTGTGGAAGTAGATTTTAATTGGACAAATCCCAAACACATTTCCCACATGGACACACTAACTACAGGTAAGAGCAGAAATAACTATTCAATAAAACACACGCGGAAAAATAATCATTACCACAAGTCCTCTGAAACTCTTCAGTTCTTTGGCTTTTCCCACTGAGCTTTAACTCAATCAATGAGATTATTTCCGCCACCAGAGCAGCTCTGTCTCCTTGTAGCCAAAACTGGAATGTGCTCACAGGTTCAATTCCCTCTACAGCCAGCAGGCGTCCATCAACAGCCATGTGCACTGTCAAAGCGTCCTTGAGCGAGACTCCAAATCCCAACCTGTTCAGTCATGCAATATGATTCACCACAAGCTTTGCAGGATTTCATTATTTCCACCGCTGATATTATGAAGATTAAAATAAAAAAAAAACACCGAAGCTGTAGTGCTGTTCCCTCTCAAAGGAAACAAGGGAGATTTGGGCTGAGTGGATCTGAGGACAGCTGAACCTGTGCTAGTATCTTTGTGTACAGAGTACGCCAGACTAAGCTCTGCGGCGTGATTCAAGGCGACGCACCAGCAGAGACGAGGAGGAACAATTGACAGAGCTTTTGTTACATCTTTAATTACAGACCTTGTGTTTGTCTTGTTCAAACGACGGGCCTTTGGGAGAGGCAGCTCTCTGAGTCTGCTCTGCTCCTGTTTCTGCCAAGTGAATGGCCCGACCTCACATCTCCCGGATTTATCCTCATCCAACAAAATGCATGGATGGAGAGGAAGTGTTGAATATTAGAGTGTACACCTGCTTCAGTGCATTTTGCAAGAAACAAACCTGTCATCCTTCACATGCGGAGAGTGAGGATGTCTGCGAAAGGCAAGCGCTGCACGCAGAGTACATGAAGCGTGAAGTGTACCTGGGAAGCGAGGAAGGAGAAGGCGCTCCGCTCGATGCCTGTTGCTTTAACATACCCTCCGCCCCCCTCCTCCTTCTCAGCAGTGTGCACAGATATGCCTGGCAGGTACAGGTGTGGGCTCTGCGCTGCTGCTGCTGCCACTGAGATCAACGGCTGTGTCAAAGGAGATGATCCACGGCTAATATGCAGCTGACTGACCTTATTACCTTTAGTGGCAGGGCCAGGCTGCTGCATCCCCGGAGAGCTCCTCGGATTCTTCAGAAGAAATGTAGTCGGGCTTTAAAGTGCTCCTCAGGCGCACACTGCACTCTGCAGACCTCTGTAAATTGACAGCGAGAAATTGACAGCATGGATTTGAGCTGAGAGTCGATCCGGGTTGACGTTAATGAGCTGATGTGTGGCATGCCAATCGGCCTCTCAGCCTTCATTAAAAGGTTAGCCTTTTAGCAGTTGTCAAAGCAGGCAATTGCTAAATTCGTTAGCTTTGTTAGCTTGCGAGATTAGAACAAAATGTCCAGGGAAAAGATTTTCTAGCTAAAAAAAGGTGAATGGTGATTGAGGTACAGATAGACTACAAGAATATTTCATCAAAAATCACTCTATAAAGGTTTAGTTCGCCAAATGGACCTGTTTAAACAAACACATTAGCTTTATTACCTCTAGTGGTATATAGCCAGGGAGATAATTGGTGGTATTTTGGTGTCACAGAATAAAAAAAATGAATACAAATAAATCAACAGCAGCATAATTCATGGATTATTATTTTATGCTGAAACAATGCCTGATACAAGGATTATAGAAATGTAACCATACCAAAATGATGCCAAACTCAAGGTTTATTAGCCTGCCAGTGAAGTCAAGAAATAAGAAATGCGGAGTGGGTGGAAATCAAATATCTGATATAGTAAAGAAACATTTTCCGTCTTCCTGTCTTTCTCTCTCTGCTAGATCTTGTTACCGTGAACATTGGCTACATGTTAGGAAGCATTGTCACGCGTCCAACACTCTCAAGCTCTCCTCCTGCCTGATGGCTCAAATGGTGTCGGTGTCGAGATCTTGTTACGGGAGGTATGATCTATTCATAACAGCCTGCCCTATAGTGAGCGGCTCGGGTGGATTTCTGCTGCTGGTGACAGATAAGTGGGTGGCTGCCTTTGAGCAGGAGTCAGCTCACATCCAGCTCAGAGTCAGAGAGGGACTCAAGTCAAGTTTAACTCCACAGAAGTGTAAAGTTCTGGGGGACCAGATTGTAATAGATTACTACAAATGTAATGCTCTGATTTTCTTCTTACAGTGTATCAGAAAGTGTGTTTCAATATCCTGTACAACACATTTGAATAGTTATTTGACGGACATCTATCTGAAACTGCTCACGTTTCATGTGTGCAACATAATCCTAAAAAGGTTCTTCAGGTTAAAGTAGTCCACATGCTTCTCTATTGTTTTTCACGTGTGTGTAACTACTTACAGTAATATTAGAGCTGTAAGTGCTGTCATAAGGCTTCAGTGCAGCTGAAATGGTTTTCCCGTGTCAAAATATTACTGTCGCTTGCCAACGTGCACTAATTTGTGGCGCAACATTATAAGTGATAATTATTTTTCTAAATCATTATGTGGCAAATGTTAAGGAACATCACATAAAGAACAAACTGATAAAGAAATACACTTTGTTTTGTTGAAGTCAAATGTGTAAAACAAAAGTTTGAATTAATACAATGTCCTGACCAACTTGAAATAGAAATGCATTTACACATAAACTATAATCATCTATTAAGTGTTAAAACAAGTGTTATTGATGATATCCATATTACATGTTTGCATAGTGGTCACTTTAGAAATTCTGAAATTACACATTTTTTTCAACTCTAATTATTCTACCAATTCTGTAGTGAGAAAGATGTTGACAAGAATTAATTGGTATGAGGGCGAACGTGAGAGCTATTAAAGTTCTCTATGAAGAATTAGTAAAGGTGTTGATGAAGAAATGCCATGGAAACCAGCTAATTATTGGATAGATAGAGAACTGGTGTCAGAGCCAGAGGGTTTCAGATTCGTAACCAGCCAGTGAATTCTCAGTCGTAAACTGATGATAAAAAAAACATCCTTGAGGTCTTCTGAAGCAGCTTTCATTCCTGATGCTATAAAGCAGCCAGCAGGAGAGAACTGTACTTGTGATGGCCATCTTCCGGATATTTGTGTACTGTGAACTGCAAAGAAATGGCAAGCAATGTTCCCGTAACTTTCCCAAAAATAGTACAGGTAGAAAAAAGGCTAAAGGACAGTAGTGATTGATGAAATGGTGAATATGCCCTGTAAGCAAAAGTCCTAAAAGCAACAAGTCATAAACTGAGAAAAATACAAACGAAATGAGAATAATACAATAAAAATCTCAGATTTAAAAGAGTAGCAGGAACGAGAACACAATGAAAACAGGCTACCATAATATAAACAGAATATTTTGAGTTTTAGCTAAAGGTGATTGGACATTCTCTAATTCCTTGGTTTTAGTTTAATCTTATGCCGGCTCTGAGAGTAATAAGCAATTACCGTGTGTTTATCCCCACAACTCAGAGAACTAATCTGCACTCAACAGCCAGGGCCAAAAATAATGAAATTAATTGTGAGCATTAAGGCTATGCAACTGGCAGAGAAAGGTAGAAATGTAATTATCCACTTTGAGACAGAAACCTGCCAGTGTTTCCCGTCTCATTGTGAGACTCTGTCTAACTATTATGCTTCTTCTCTTTCTTGCTCTTCAGTTCTTTCTCGATGGGAACATCACCCGCTGGTGCTGCTGCAAAAAAGAAAAAAGTATTCCAGCTTTGATCCACATCCACCTCCATCATTTTATGGCAGTCATACAATTGACAAGAAACTCAAAAATATTGTATTTATGTTTGATTACTTCCAGCTAATTATTTTTGACCTGGTTTTAGGGAAATAAGATTATAAAACTCAATTTAAAATAAATGATTCGTCCATAATGGGATTATAATGTGCTGTCCTGCAAGCAGGCTGCTACATTGCACTGATGGGGCAATCTATCATCAGATGGAGAGTAGCCATTGAAATGCAGTTTAAGTTGCAGAAAAATAATGAAGAAACCATGTGAAGGGAGTTTAGAATAATACTAGTTTCGCTTATTTTAAGTATTTATCATTTGTGAATTAAAATCCATCCGAATAAGGTGCATAGCACATTTGGTTTGCTAATTTACTCTTATATTAAAGCAATATGCAAGGCCTTCTTGCTATTGAACAGAGTGAATTAAAGTGCAGCAAACCTTAAACAGACGTTGACAGAAAGAAAACATTTCAATTAAGTTGTTTATCTCCTGACGAGAGTTCAATTTGAAATGTTTTTGTAGCAATTTTCACTTAAAATCACCAACATAAGCCATTAATCACAGCCTTGACATATTGGGCCATTTTGTAGTTATTTTGGCAATTGTTGAGTCCATTTTGTGTCCACCCATAGACTGTATTGAAAATATTGTATAACATATAAGTCTTTTTGATGTCACCCATAGGTTGATGAAGAGTTATGTGAAACTCAAAGTTGGCAGATTTAGCCGTCGCGATATAGATCAGCAGCTGGCAGCAAAATCATTCAACCTTTAAAAACCCAAATTGTCCTCAATTAAATATTAAATACGGTCAGACCGATGAAAATCGAAGATGTTTGAATTAAAAGTGTATCTGCTGCTTCTGTGTCTTGTTAACAGGAGCTTGTTGTTTTCCTCCACCACATCCCTAGTGGCTGTGGTCAGTTAACACCAGCAGGACAAACCCTCTCCTGTTACCGCCAGTCCCTGGAGCGTTTGGCCTGGTTGTCATGGGAGACAGGATGTAGCAGCCTTGTATTACAGCGGGCAGCGATTGTGCTGAAACATGACTCTGCCTTCAATGGCTATTGTTCTCATTCCTCACACCTTGCTCTGGTGGGAGGGAAGCGCCTCGGGGAGATGGATTCCACTTGCACCTGTGCGCTTGTTCTCAGGGATATAACTAGTGCCTGTTCGGCCTGAAACGAACATCTCCCACTCACACACACTCGCAAATCACACACTTCTCTGATCTCTCCACATCTACCTTTCGGGCCATCGTGATCTTCACAGGAAACACATTTTTCCCGCGTATATTTCACGCCTGCCTGACGAGAATTCTGACGCTAACTCATTTGCAAAGGCTCCAACCTCAGTCTTCCTCAAAAGGCCTTTTTTGAGGCGATGTGGAGCGTGGCGCGGGGGAGTAATGGCGGCCTGTTTGACCCTGATGGATGAAATCTGGGCTGGTTTGGGGTGCTAATGGTCTCTCTGACAGTGTGAGGGCACTAAGCAGCGCTAATGGCCCTCTTTCACTGGTTTACTTTGCATTAACACAAAACACACACATGCTCACTCCACAGTCATGCTAAATCATTTTCCAGGTCGTACAGTTATTGACTGGGGGTCAAAGTGTAAAGAGGGTCTCAACATGAAATGTATGAATAAGGACCTGCACACACACATATTGGAGTGTGTGTGTGTGTGTGTGTGTGTGTCAATGGCATAGTGAGTCAGCTGTGTAACTGCACATAATCAGATGCAAGCCTGGTATTGACTTAAATAAAGAGAAAGGGCAGGCGTCCTTTGAAATAAACCGAGAATGCAGTTTCCCATTAACTTGCTTGTGTGAATGCATCTCCACACAAGGATACAAAAGCTCACTGCTCTTTGCTTTCCCCCTCAGAGGACAGGGAGAAGCGAGGAGAGAGAGTGAGTAGGTGATTGAATTAATTATGTTTTATCACCTTTTAGCTGATTGAAGTCTACCCTACTCCCTTCAGACAGCTTGTGTTTGTGTCTTCGCGGCGCCAAATGGATCGGGCCTGTCACCCAGTGCAGCGCTGCCATCTCTGTTGTCAGAGACTTGGACTTTTGGATCTGAGCGCTCAGGCTGTGTTGTCAGTTGGTGTCTCGGCTGCGTTTGTGTTTTTGTTTTTTTCCATTTTCCATTTCTTTGTCTGTTTCTCAGTAATTCATCTCCATGAAAAAAGGACCCCTGGGGCCTGCAGATCATTTCTCACACAGTAAATGATGGGTTTGATTTCTAAAGCCCTGTATATCTGTCAAGAAAGGTGTGTTTGTACTACTGTTGTTTACCGAATCAGGTGTCAGACCAAAAAAAACCAGAGCTGCAACTTTATCGATCATTATTTTTATTGAATATTCTATAATTAGCCTTTTTTTTTTTTACATTGTTCAAAGCCCAAACTGACATCCTCAAGTTGCTATAATATCCAAAACCCCAATATTTTCAAGTTATAATGACGTAAAACTTAGAATATTGCATTTAGCATCACTGTACTTTCCCCCTATATCAGTCCATTGTATTTTCACCTACATGACTTGCATCCATCCACCTCCCTGTGTATGTGTTCTCTGTGGCACTGTGATAAACACATGTCGAGACTTCTGTGCGTCAATACGATCGATCGGCTGATGGATCACGCCTGGGGATAAATTACACACCTCTCACAATAGCCGACAATTAGCTAAACGGGCATTGATCCCGTGAACAGCTAACCAGAGAGAAGGGGAGCCTAAGTAAACAAAACCTGACACGTGAGTGCACAGATTGCAAAACAGAGAGGAAGAAAAGTTGTAAAAAAAAAAAGTTTCAGAGATTTATTGTGGGGGAAGCAGGAAGCCACCCTCGTAGCTGACATCTTCCTAACACATGTGACACATCCCAGGTCCCAAACAACAGAATTCCTCGGTTGCTCTGCATGCTAAGGTTTGACATATGGGTTCCTGCAAGATATTGTTTACAAAGAGCTGCTGGGAGCTGGTGTCTGCATGCTGCATAATTCAAACCGAGGATATTTCTCCTTTTGCATACTGCTCAGAGGATTGGCCTCTTTCATGTGGCTCGCTGCATTTTGGCAAATACAGGCTTTACAGTAATTACCTACACCCCTACAGCATGTGCATAACTTTGACCCCAATCTACATAGTACTATAAAGCAGGTTATTATTTTGAAATGACAAACTATCTGCTTGATTTTCTTAGTGTGATGTCTGTGTATGCATATTTATGACACCTTTCCCCTCCTTGACAGGGATGCAATTACTAAAGACTGTGGTCATGGAAACGGTCTGATTAGTAAATTAATATGCAGTACAAACTTTACACTATTAGTCGGAAGCATGACATCTGGACACACCATGGGGCGACTGTGGCTGTGAGGTAGTGTGGTCGTCTTTCAACCAGAAGGTTGTGGGTTCGATCCCAGCCCATGCAGTCAACATGTCGATGTATCCTTGGGCAAGATACTTAACCCTGAGTTGCTCCCGATGGCATGGCCAACGGTGTGTGAATGTTAGGTCCTAGAGTAAGGTACACTGCTCTGTATGAATGGGTTCGAATGGGTGAATGACATGTAGTATGTAAAGCGCTTTGAGGGGTCTTAAAGACTGGATAAAGCGCTATATAAGTACAGTCCATTTACCATTTACCATTTACCATGACTTAAAGTTCCTGAAAGCTATGATCTTTATAGTGTTTGAACCCAAACAACCTCCCAAGTGTCATCATGTTTTGATTCAAATGTTAGTACATGCTGATTGGTGCACTCATGTATGGGACATGACCAGACCCCGCCCACTTGAAACCTGCTTGAAACCAGTGAGAAAAGTACAGACAAAAATCTCTTGTGTGGAATCCCATTGAAAGAAGATATTTGATGGACTTGCTTTTGTTATTTCCCGTGTTTGTTACACACAACTTTTCATACAAGGGCTGTTGACTGTTGTAAAAGTCATTCGTCCCCTGAGGATGTTCTGCACTCACATTATTTGGTGCTGCCCACCTATCCGCCTGTGCATGGCACTCGTAATCACCGTAAAGCGAACCCTCCTGGGCATTATTATGACAATGACATTTGCCAATGGAAGGGCATGCAATCACAATGGATGTTTCCATTGCAGTAAAAATGATTTATAGCAGCTCTCATGGAAATGATGATCCAGAGAGGGCATGTTAGCGAAGGAGGATAATGGCACCCCCGTGCACAGCGGCCGACCCATCCACCATGGAGTGTGGAGCTCAGCCTTGACTGGCTCACAAACCCTGCTCCCCCCCCCCCCCCCCCCCCCGAATGACTGAGGCTCTTGGCCTTCACAAAGTCTATTTCTCCATCAGATAAACGCTGCTATAAATAAAATAGTACAAAGCCAATCACCTCACTGTTTAAAGAGACGTGCCACCTTCCCACACACGGGACCGTTTGTTTGATCTAATCTGTAGTTTGGTCTGGGGCCGTTGGTCTGCTGTTGGCCTGACTGACTGTTGGAGCCTGCTGCTGCTGCTGCTGTGTTTGTTAGGAGACCGAGGCCAGGCTGTGGGTGGTATTTGCCATCGGAGGATATTCAGTGCTGTAGACCAGATGGCCGTCAACCTCGTGTTGATCTTGGAGCTGGGTCTTGCCAAGACCGCTTTCCCCCCACAGCGAAATAAGAAGAATCGAGATGTTAGACATGCGCCCTTCCCCGAGCTGCTGGCCTCAGTGTACCGCAGAGGGATTACGTTTGTATCTGGCGGGGCAGCAGGAGCTGGTACAGGCTGTAATAGAGCCCAAAGGGAATAAGGCTGGCACAGTGATAGGATTCAACAAAATGACACAAAACACAGGCCCAGGGGTGCCATCTACTTTCTTCATATTATTCCTACTCGCCTCTTGTTCGTGACAAGTTCACTTCTTTCTCTTATAGCATATAGTTCTACACCCTCTTATAGTTGTACTGTATGTCTTAATGTGCAAGGTCAACATCTTAAAAAGAGTTTCCTACAATGCAACCTTTTGTGTCTCTGGCTAAGCAAGAAGAAACAAGGACAAGGACCCAAAATATTGGCATTTTTTGAAGATATTCACTTTTTTGCAAGATGAGAGGATCAATACCACTCTCATGTTTGCCCAGTAAAACATGTCTGTTTCCCCCTATTTCCTATATTCATTGTTTTAACGTCCAGATTTGCGATCTTTTCATTTAACCCTCAGCAATAGTGAAGCACACTTGTTTAATTTTGAACCTACTTAAACTTTTCCTTCAAAGATCATGGAGAAAAGACTCTCGCTAAAGAAAGACATCTGGTCCGAGTAAACGACATAATCCTGGAAGGTCAGCCATGAGTATTATCTTATCTCCGAAACGTCTGGCAAAATTATCTTTAAATTCCACACAAGCTCCAGCCTATGAGGGGCTTTACTCTCCTCCCTGAGGCTCTGCCTTGGCAAACCGTTGCTGCAAATGATTTTCATTGAAATGTAGCTAAATACAGCCGGAAAGGTCACTAGATTACTCATGGCCCATGCTTATTTGCATATCTGTTACGCAATCATAATCTAATTATAAAAAGGATGGACTGGCTGTTAGTATTTTCCAAGCCTTCATCATCTCTACAGTATATTTAAATCGAGTTAGAGGTGGAACTGAGGATCTAGAATATTGAATAAACACTTGAAGTTATAAAAAAAGAATGGGAAAACCTTGAACTTGGAAGCGTTGTCAACAATTCTGAATATTTTTGTATGGAGTAGTAGAAGTAACACGTGTCTTACAAATCCTTTGTTTAGGAAGGATACAACCCAAACACGTGGTAGCTCAGCTCACCGTCTGCAACTTCCTGCCAACATCCATTAATTAAAAACTTTTGGAAACTTTCGAAAGAAGAATGTGTTTACGCCACAATGAGCAAGTCTCGGAAAAAAAGTTGTTAAACTAACAAAGTGTAACTGAACACCTGGGTGGAAAAAAATGAAAGCAAAGCACCGTAACAATACATCTGCCTCTTCAGATCCTCCACTGCTGTCCAACCGTGATTACATCTTCACTCCTAATTTACTCCTCTGTCCAGCTCCCTCTCCACGCTGCATTGAACGCCCTTTCACTTCCAAAAAGTTATCTTGGTGTGTCACTGAGTTTCCTGAATTAGACACGAGTACGCTGCTTTGCCCTCCAGTTCACCGTAACCCCAGAGCCTATCGTCCAGCCCGCTCCAAGTACCCCTCATTACATGTAATTCCCCCTGCTCCTGGCGACAGAGCCCATGTGAAGCTGTGGCTGTAGGATGCACTCTAATGTTGACCTGCGTATCTTCACGCCAGGTATTTCCCATCCCTGAGAGGCGCGGCTGTGCTCCTCTGATGCTGCGTCTAATCTATCTGGTAATTTGAAGCTTACTCTGCAGCAGAGGTGCAGCATCTCCCATCTCCCGTCTCCTGCGAGGTGGGGAGGGAGAATATTGGGTCGCAATCCCTTCTCAGCACGTCTGAAATGGAGTAAGGCTGAGGGGATGGCGAATGGATAAAAACAGCTCAGTAGCAGAATGCTGCGATAAATTCTCTGATCCTCGTCTGTGGGGTGTTTCACTGGCAGACGTGCCTCATCTCTAATTTAGCTTGGACATCCATTCAGGACGCTTCTTGCATCGTGACACTGAAGGTAATAAAGATCAATAAGAATAGGCCGACAGAAGGTTAAAAAAAAAATAGGAAATACATATGATTATAACATCTATATCTATGTTCCTAATGCATAAGGATAATATTGCATTTAATTTAACAAATATATTTGTTTAATTAGTTTAATTGATGAATTTTTGGAAAGTGAATAATACTACTACTAATTATAAAAAGTCATACAAATTCAATTAATATTGCTCAATTCTATCTAAAATATATGAAATAATCTATTCAGGAAAATGAGAAAAGACAAATTAAAGAATGAATTAATCTAATTGATTAATTATTTTTATTATTATGTGACGCAGCGTCCACACGGTGGCGTGCGTTGAAGCTTGCCGGCGGGCATGTCAGAAACTCGACCAACAACCAATCACACGAATCTCCCGCCCCGGACACACAAGCACGCGGTTTGATTGGCTAGAGCTTGTACTGGGATATGATTTGATTGGCTGGCGCTTCCGTCGAAGCTTCAAAAGTTGAACATTGCTCAACTTTTGCAGCGAGCAAAGCGAAGCAACGGAACCACAATGCAGTTCGGCAAAGCGTGACGTCGCCCCATTCAAAGCGTTGAAGCTTCAACGCACGCCGCCGTGTGGACGGGCCGTGAGAATCTTCCTCCTCGGTCCATCCCTCTGTACCCATGTCTCTCTCAAAGTCAGATCTGCAGACTTTGACTCCCAGGCTTTTCACATCTCACTGCTGCTCGTCTAAAGATCAGCATTTGAGTGAAATGCACACAATTTGTAGTGATTGTTCCCGCTCTGCAAACTTACGTCAAACTTCTCTTAATATTTAGCTTCCTCTCTGTACTCGTGAACTCCTCCCCTCTCCCATCCAACATGTGCATACATCAGCACAAAGCAGTGTTTCTGAAGCTTGTTTTCTTCTTGTTGTTCTCCGTGGAGGAGAGAGATGAAGAGGAGGCAGAGCAGATGTCGGGATTGATAGCAAGCTTATCTAAACGTCATTGATTTCACACGTTCTTACCGAGGCCAGCACAGGTTGGTTTCCTCCTCCAATGCCTAAGCATTTTACAGAGTAGCCAGGAAACTTGTCAGAGTGGATAATACTGATAAGAAGACACAACAAGAGCTGTCCGCCCACACCTTTCCCGCTCCCCTTAAACACATTTTTAAAAAGACAAGAGAGAAGGTTACTTTCCACTTTTGAAGTAGGTCTTATCAGCGTGCATTGTACATGTGAAAAGGGAAATAATTGAACATGGAGCAGAGGAACACAAAATAATTGGCATCCAGCTCTAAAACCCTGTGTGGACTGCACTCCTGCTTCTGTTAGTGTTTGACCTCCCCATTTAAGATGCTCCATCTAGGTACGTGTACACCTACTGAAGCATAAAAGCTGTCCGAGGCAGCGTGTTAGACAGACAGAAGAGAGAGGGGTGCAAACAGGGAAAACGAAAAAGGATATCAGAACCGAAGGAGACCTGTTAAAAACTAAACCCATTTCAACAAACGGTTCAATTTAGCAGCAAAACTCTTTCTCAAAACAAGAACATCATGCCATCCGGATTTGATAAGATCTCTGAATGCTACATGAGAGAATACCACTTTGTTTCAAGAAGACAACTGAAGCTGCATTTCAAATCCCCTGGCAGATTGTTTTACTCATTCTTAAGTGATGCAGTCTTCGTTTTCTGATTTCACAAAATGATCCTCGATTAAAGCAACAGGTACTTTGCTTGGTGCTGAGATTTATGGCTCCCTGACAGCCAAATTGTTCAAATGTAACATTGGAGGCAGCTGCAATGTGCTGTAATGGGTATACATTTGATGTAATTTCATGCAATTTTGTAAGAAACCCTCCAGCTGCTAGTGCCAACACGGAAGAATAAATTAAAGGACGTTTAAAAGATATGAATAGAATGGGCATTGCACCATGAGGTGAATAGGTCAGGTATGTTTTTGCACATTTGGATTGATCGCTAAGGTAGTATCCCCTCCTGAAAAAAAAATCACGGTTTTGTTTTATGGAGTGCAGAATGTAGTGAACCAGAGCACAAAGCCATTATCTAAATTTGGCTCCGTTTAGACAAAGTCAAATGGCCTCTCAGTGTATCTGTGCCTCCTCACCTCACACCCAATAACTCTCCCCTCTGGAGGTCCGGCTAAATCTCTCCCCCCCCCCTCACCCTATTGGTTATTTATCATTCCTCTGCTCAGATGATGTATTCAGCTCATAGCCAAATGCCAAGGATTGCCTCTGCCTGACTGTTGTGTTTACTTCCTGCTCCCGTACCCCCTGTGACACATCCCTGTCTTTAAAGTGCAGCTTTGATGGCACATTTGTTCAACATGACAATGCGGGTTCTCCGCCCCGAGGCAAGCTAAAAGAAGCCTGTACACGCATCACGCTGTGCCGGCGCACCAGTGTTTGCACACACATGAATTTATGATTACTTAGCTTCAGGTATCCGCTGGCTGAGCTGCTGTTTATATCTGCTCATTCAGGTGATTTGTACAGGAACACAAGAACGATGAGTGTTCTTATTTGACTTCCTCCAAGGTCATTACATCTATGAATAGTTTATACTGTTCACATATTATAGATAAAAAAAAGTCACCTGCCAACATGAGTGCCCTGTTTATTAAATATTGCCTTCCTGATGCAGCACAACATGTCTCTCAGCATTCCCCGCTTATTATGGGGTTGAAGCAAGATCCCCTCCTAAATGCACCCAGGACTCCGAATCCATTAGTGGTTATCACCTCAATCACACCAGGGAAAGGGAGGCAATCTTCTGAGCAGCAAGGAGGGTAAAGAGGGGGGTGAGGGGGGGGAGGTTGTGCGTGAGGAGGACACAGCTTGGAAGGGAGGGGGGGCGGGGGCGAGCTCTCACAGGGTTAAGAGAGGCAGGACATGCTCCACAGAGAGAATCACTCAGCCTTATTGTGCCGACTAAATCAGAAACTATTGCCGGCCCATCCATCTCTCTCAGCTGGCACTATAGGTGGAGTTACTTCAGAGTGTGATTGTGCGTGCCTTCGTGTGCGATTGTGTGGAAGTGGGAAGAAAGAACAGGGAAAGGAGGGTGGGGAGGGAGGGGGGGGTGAGGAAGAGTCTTAAAAGCCTTAAGCTTTGCTTCCTGTCTCCTGAAATCCACCTCTCCCATGAATCACCATCGCTGCTGTTTTTAGCCCGATTACTTTTCTTCCACTGCTCCACAACTTATTTAATTTCTACATGAGCCTTCAGTGGGCACCAGCGAGAACCATTTTATACTTCTCTTCACAGGATAAAAATAACAAATAACCAGGAAATTTGACAATCTTGTTGTTACAATTTCACAGTATTTGCTGGAGCATACAACTAATATTAACTGCAGATGCATGAGCACTGTTGTTTCTTTGTGAATAACACTTCACTATTTAGATCAGTTTAAGCATTTAGCTGTAGTGACATTTTACGCGTGTTGACATTTGGACCGTTGTTGGATTGTTGACCCCTTTCACAGGCTTTTGAATGGACACTGGATTGTTCAAATCTTCAGCCTTTTCACTTTTCTCCAACCTTTACACCACCTTGCCACCGGCTGTTCATTCCCCCTAATCTGCAGGCAGGTCAGGACAGCGCAGGGCAGCCGAGTTATTGGACAGAGATATGACCGATTGCTCACTGGACCTTAATTTCCTTTTAGTGGTGGTGGAGACACGTCAATTATAAACTTAAATAGCCTAACTTTAAAAAGTGACCACCACTTCAGTTGATTGCATGAGCTTTCCATTGTTTTTAGAAGACGTTCCCGGTGTATTATAATTGCCTCTGTAATATGCAGAGCCTTTTATCCCGCTCATAAAAGCCAGCCACATTAATCACGTTGTATTGGTGTTGGTGAGCTATAGGAGATGATTGGGACAATAAGTGGTGCGTGTCTTTGAGAGATGCGAGCCTCGGAACGTGTCAGCCAAACTAAGTTCCCAACCATTAAATGTTACGACACTGTACTTCCATTAACATTCTGGATATTAATCATATCAGAGGCCTTGGAGGACGGGAAAGAGACGAGTGCCAAACTATTCTGTGAAGTTCATTCTTCGGTGTCACTCTCGCTTCTCCGGTAATTGTGGAGCAGGTCATATATGGAAAAAGGAGAAGGGAGGAATAAATAGATTCCTCGAAAACATGGCAGGTTTAATTTGTTAGCTTGGATAAAAATTGGCTGGTGAGGAAAACAAACGACGGTTACAGGGGCTGATGGTACCAATTCGTCAGGGGAAGATTGAGGAGCTGTTCTAGAGATAGCTCACGTCTCCATAAATCATGTTGACAATTGACTTGAACTGCAAGAGGAGGAGGTCTCTCATAAAGCCAGCCTGAGCAGCCCTGATATAGGACATCTCCCTCCCACATGCCAGAAATAGAACGACAGCTTGATGCATCGAGGATGGCCTCTGATGGCTGACTAAAACACTCTCTCCACACTCATTTAAAGTGCTAATCTGATTTCTTTTTAATTCAATTTTGGCGCAACCTTCGATAGTTTGTTACTATCGCTGTTGTGTTCCTTTCCAACAATCACTTATCAAACCGTGTTGGCGTCATCCATTCTGTTTCCTGTTGATGAAGATTAAGTTTATGCAGATAGGGATCTTTTTTGGTCCGCGATGCACTACTGCAAATATATGAAACACTAATTCATCACCTGTAAACAACCTGACTCCAGCGAGGCAGATTAATAACTCTTATTTACTGGCTTTAAATTTAATCTTTTTCTATTTACATACAAAAAACTACTTGTGAGTTGCTCTCTAACATGCACTGCTTCAATTTTTACTGACAACCTCCTACTTTTGAGTTTGAATGAGCTTAATGTAAGTTGCTTTTGGGAAAAAGCTCTAAAGCTGGGTTTAAACCTCGGATTAAAGAAGTCTACCAAATCTGGATGGACAGTCGGATTGCAATACATAATACCACTGGATAGAATGAATGTGTGCAAATCCTGTTTAATGTGTTGGCAGTTTAATAGGGAAAGCCTTATGTTAATGTACAAACATTAGTGCAACACTTGTAAAAGCATTAGTCAACTCGATAATGCCAACGGTGTAATTGTACCTTTATATTAAAAACTACTGTCAAGTGTTTCAGCATTTAATAAGCTAAGGATGTACTGTATGACTCAAACTGCATTTCCTGGATCACGATTCATCCTTTAACAAGCACATTGGGTTGATCACGATTTAACAAACTGCTTGCAAAGTAATTACGGTTCACTCACCACACCTATTACCCCTGGATATGAAGCTTTGTCAGCTTACGATAAGCAAAACTAAATATGTTCTCCTGGCTATTAGGAGTTCCTTCCTCTTACTCTACGGTGTAATCTCTCATCTCACTGCCTCTCATCTTTCGAACACACCTCTGGTTGTATTCCAGATGCAGGAGAAAAACAAACTAAGTGCGTTAAAGGGTATGATATTTCAGATTTATTTACAATACTGTACATGCAATATGAGCCATGACCTGTTGATAGGATCAGAAAATGTGATGAGCTAACTAAAAGTCGAACTTTGATATGCAGCGTGACTATTACAGGAAGCAGTAATGTGATTACAGAGCTCTCTAATCCATTACTTTCAATGGAATTGTCTACATACATGCCGAACAAGTCGTATCACTTCTCCCTGTGTTTTCTCTGTATGTGTATTACTACTGTGCCACCCAGTCGAGTGTGTAAGCTTCTCCCTCTCCCTCACTGCCTCCTCGGCGGCGGCTCAGGGAGCTTGTGTTCATGTGGGTTTCACCAGATGTTGATTCAACCGCTGAACAGATGACAGACTCAGCCAGCAGCCGAGGAGACAAATCCACAGTCCAACACTCAGCAGGCTTCCACTGCGTTGTTTCACTGCCTGCTTTGTTTATATACGTCTGTCTCTTTCCTCACACCGCATGAATGTTCTTCCAGCTTGGCACATTGGCATGGATCGTCTACAAACAGAACCACACAGTCGCTCTCTTCCTCTTGGGTTTGAATTCTCCATAACTGTCTTTTTTTTAGGAGATGAAAGTTGCAAATTATGATTTCAAACCGGCAGTAAACAAAAAAAAAGTGCAGTGCGTGTTAAGTTTTTCGATATGGAGCGGTGTTATTGCAGGGAATGAACCGCGCTACGCTTTCCTTCTGTAGTGATTTACTCTAGTTAAACATCCATAACAACAAATTCATCCAGCAACGCAGAAAGTGTAAAGCTGTCGCTGGTGTAATGACAGATTGCAAAGTCTACTTGGCAAATAAAACATGAAGGTGTGAACTCCTTTTCTCAAATATGGGTTCTCATAAATATGTGGCCTCAAACTCCTATTACCAAACAAAACAGAACATAATTAGGCTGCTGTTGTTTTAGACGTTTTTGGTTTGTCCGCTCTCCAGAGAGTTAATAGCAAGGGATTTGTTTTTGTGTAGTTCAGAATCTCAAACCATAAACTCACCCAGCCTGCGGCACTTTCCCAGATGTTATCTAATCTTTGAAATACTACCTTGTCGTCCACAGAAAGAGTCCATCCCAAAACACTTACACCTCTCTGCTGAACATCTATCTCTTGTTGTTTGGTGGTATATGTATTTTTGTGATGGAATACCCGAGCCACAGGCGCATCTGATAGCAACATTTCCAGCCATCAGAAGCATCAAACAGAAAAATCCATTGTAAGACAGAGCAATTTCTCAAACAACAGTGGGTTCAGTAGACCACGATGACATACCGCTACAGGACATGAGCGCACTACACGACTCCCATCTATTCTCCACCGTAGCTCACATGTAACCCACAGCTCCTGTCTTCCACTTTTCAAAAACATTTTCTGGGAAATGTTACAAATGACAAACTGAAGTTGACATACACAAACCAGGAGGAGAAGAAGTGTGTACCTGAAAAATAAAGCCCCACACAGCCTATCTGAAATGCTTTGACAGAGAAAATGGCAAATTTCCTTGCAAAAAGTCCTCGCATTCACAACTCTGAAAACATTTGCTATTCACATCACAGGTTAAGTGTGTGAAACAGGTTAATTCGCTCTCACTCACTATGCTCATTCTTCTTGAAATAAATCAAGAGAGGAAACTGAGGCACATTCATTACGAATGCATTCTTATTCTTGTATGGGCGCTGTGCAGCCTCCCTTCTCCTTGTGCTTAATTTGCGTCTGGCTCTTCAAATATTTAAAGGTAGGATTGGAGAATTAAAGTGACTGCAAACATGGATCCCATGGCCCACTTGACAAGGCGAGGAAGATTGTTGTACAAGACAGGCACTTACTCAAACATATGGCCACGAGAGCTAACGGAAGTTAAGAATGGAGGCCAAAACCATTCGGTGTCTCCTGCTGGCAATGCTCCACACACCTAGCAATGGTATATAGCAAACAATTCTTTTTAGGGGAAAGTAGATATTAAACCAAAACCAGTAGGCAAATAATTTCTTAATTTGCACCTAGTACTATTACATATCAGCAGATTACAGCCCTTGATACTAACATTAAGGTCATGCAATTTAAATGTAATGTTTATTAGGCAAAAGATACATTATCTTAAGTAGACTCAGTAGTTACTTTTACTTTTTTTTTAAGCACTTTTTTAACGTGAAAGTTCATTAATTGGGTTTTGAGACACTTTATTTTAACTTCTCTCAATGAACCTGTTCCCAGCAGTTGTTGTCTTCCAAAAAAGGTCCAGTTAACCCCTGTATGTTACCTGTCCTGCACTAAATGGCAGACATTACAGAGAAGTGAAAACCAGGCAAACATAGTGGAACAGCAGATAAGAGATGGATATTTTTCCAAGAAGGCAGAAACTGTGCATATGTAATGTCGCAAACAGAAAAAATCAGTTTCGACTGGACCTCGGCAATTAAACTCTTGAAAAAAACACTTTTAAAAAGTCTATTTAGGCCTTGTAACTAATTCATGCACTTACAATGGTATGACCTGCTTGAATTGAATGTATCTGCACTTTCCTTGTTGTTGGGAGTTTGAGTCTTGATGGTTTTTCAACTTATTGCAAATCGCTTTGGATAAAGGGTCAGCTAAATGAAATATAATGTGATGTAGACCAAACAAGAGCAAAAAGTAAAATTACTAATGTACTGAAAAGTGTAGGGTAGAAAGAAAAACAACCCAATCTCCTGTATTTATAAAGAGGCAACTGTTAGCTTGCATGTATGATTTGTCAACTTTATAAAGTGATCTTGTGATGTATCATGAGGTTGTGCTAATTCTTCAAATAATGACTTTGTGTCCTCCATCAAATCCATTTTGCTTAAGCCTTCAGACACATCTATTGATCTGCAAACGATCAAAACCATGCTTGCTGGGAAATGGTAACAGGTTTTCCACAAGTTTGATTTTTAGGTCTACCGCATGAGACACTTAAACTTCCTCAGGAGACACATGAGACCCTAAATATCGCACACAGACGAATTGATCCACCTTTCTGACTGGGAATTCCCGTAGACAGCCGATACGGAACTCTTGCTGCGGTTATTTCCCCTCTTTCACTCCTCTTCTACATCTTCCATTCTGTCTCATGTACGCTCCTCGGATGAAGAAGAGGACACAGGTAATGATATTCCAAAGAGAGGGCGGAGCGGTGTTGAAGTGTTTGTTTTCAGAGGAGTTTTGAATCCGGATGAAGGGGGGATTGCTTTTGAGTGAGATCAAACAACTCTCCTGTTTGTGTGTGTGTGTGTGTGTATGGTATGTGCCCCGCCCCCACCACTCCCACCCATCACAGCTACATGGCATGTCGGCCCCGTCAAACAGCCTGCATGAACGCAAGGGACTCAGCGCGAGCGAATACATGCGTTTTGATTGGAGCTCAGCAACATGTATCATTCATATGCAAAAAAATATAATGTCATCACAACAAAATCAATCATAAATCCTTAGCTTATTTTTCTTTTTTGTATTATATATAAAAACGAATATGACAAAAGAGGAACAACCAAACATCTTTTTATTTGTAACTCATTTTGGGGTCTGTTTAAAACACTATTGCCAACTTGTATTATATTGATTTGACAAAGGTTTTATCAAACTGTTTTTTAATTGCAGTTGATATGAGAAACTTTAACATGGATTTGGAGTAGTATTTTTATTGGCCTTTACCAAATCTTCAGGGATTTATTTATGTATTTGTTTACATATTCTTGCCCTTTTTTAGCAGGGCAGGCAGTATACATAGGGGGGTTTTGTAGCCAATTATCTGCAAAGTGTGGCAAGAAAAACAATTGTTGGAAATGTGAACTAAGACAGGGGGCTTAACCAAGCATTGAAGCTCCTACTCAAATGATAATTCCCTTTGGCTTGATCCCTACAACCCGTTTCACATAACATATTGTCATTTTCATAATTACTATAGTATAACATATTGATTGTAGCTGCGTTATACTGTAAGCCCCAGAGTTGTTGATTTAGCAGATCATTTCAACACTTTACAGAATAATGTGTGAGGCTGTAAGTCAGTTTGATGGTTGTGAAGTAGAGTTTGGCCGGGGTGGATGAGTCAAAAGTATTTTATTTCCAGTACTGGAATGCAAAACATGTATTTTGAAGAGTTTTGCTTTTACCTCAAACAACCAGCAATTCTTCAGTGTCTCTGCAAACAGCGGGGAAGAAACAGATGTGAGACTTCTCTTTTCTGCCTCTGTCTTCTTTGTCTACATGACTCTCACTCTATTGATCGGATGCTTCGGGATATGGGAGAAAAATGGTGTTTGAGGATACAGCTCAGACAAAAGCTTCCCAGCCAATCAGAGAGCAAACTGTATCCTACAGTACAACATGTCTCCGAAACTTGAGTCACACATCCTCCAAGAGCTCCAAAAAATAAACCTCATTACACATCAATCAGATGACTGTCATGGCGAGACACTCTCACTTCCCTCACAGCTGCAGTGGATGCGGGTGATAACTGCAGTATGTGCGAGTATAGGTGTGTTTGTGTGCATAAGCAGAGCCAACACTCGGCACCTGATCTCGTGCTTCTCTTTCATCCCGGCGTCTGTGGCAGGCTGCCACAGGCACATATCATTTAACACACTACACCTGTTGGGATGAATTTGATACCTGACAATAATGGATTTGGAGTTCAAGGGAGGGGAACGCGGACAGGAAACTTTTCCAGAGGTCATATTTCATGACCGATCTGCGCTGATGCATATCCCCCTCCCCCCTGCTTTCAGAGGTTATGGACAAAGAAACACACAAACACGTGCTCCAGAGGCAGGTTACACATCAAGCCTCGACATGAAAGGAGGAGAAACTCAAAACCAGTTACTGCATGATCTCAGAAAAATACATATTGAATGCTTTTAATGGGAAATGCATCCATGGTTCAACTGATCCATGTTTCATGAATAGGCTTTTTATTTTCATGGTCTGTGTTGAATTGCATATGTAGGATCCACCTATCTCTATCATTGGGTGACAGTGACTGCTCATTGATTGGACTAACTGTGTCCCGTGCTCGAGTTGTCTTTTTGTTATTTGGGTGTACAGCGTTTTGAGTTGTCCTTGGGTCAAATTTGGACAGGGTCTCCTTGAATTGTTTTCGGAAGACATTTCTGTTTCATTTTTCTCTGACTGTCCATAGCACTTATCCTTTTACATTTTGGTGGATTGGGATTGGGTTTCAGAGCATGAAAAACACATTTGACAATAAAGATCTTATGGGCTTAGGATATTCACACGTCGTACTACAAAGACAGATGCTTTCAAAAATGCATGCAAAATCTGAATTACATTATCTGAGACAACAGATGATTTCTGTCAGGGCTGTTCCAAAGCGCAGTGGACAGAGTGATGAAAAGTAGCCTGCTGCTGCAGAGCACAGAAACCTAATGGATCTCTGGGTCAGATTTATAGCCGCTCATCCCCTCCATTGCTATAGGAGAGAAAAAGTTGACTGGAGCTCACCGACTCCAGAGACTATAATTCATTTCTCCCCTCTGCACTCCGTTTTATTCCGCCAGAGTACATTCGTGAGTATTGGACTCCTTCTTTGGGCCAATAAAACGTAATCACTGTCTGCCAGAACCAAGGTCACACAGTATTCCTTATGCAAAGTGATGATTATTTTGGCCTCGGCTGAAGGTCGATAAGCTGTTTATTTTACGCCTATGCCCGAGAGATGGATTGTTAAAAATGAAATAGATGATGTTTGGTTTTCATGTAATTACTGACCTTCGTTTGCACTTATATTTTCGGTGCTCTAATCCAGAGTGTGATAACTGAGTAGGTAGCGTGTTTGAACAGGTTGACAGTGAGCACATATTCTGTCACATTAATTAAGCTGGTGGCATTTCAATAGAGGGACAGCTTCCTCAACTGCTGGGTCTCGGCTAATGTCAGTTTTAGACAGTTTGACATCATCCTGTTTGCTTTCCCTCCTCCCATCCTATTGCACCATGTATGGACAGTTTCTCCCTGAGTTTAAAAGTCCAGCAATTGTGATATTGTATATTGTTTTTTTTACCAATTTGAACCATGAGGTCCAATTTAAAATGTGTAGAGAAGTCATTAAGCTCAGGAAATATGCAAAAGCTTAATTTCTTTTTTAGTGTATGCATCTATTAAGCCATTTGTTGGGGCTGAACTTGGAACATGGTGTCCAGTTCCCTTAATACTGCCATGATGCTGCCGATTGGACGTAAGAGAGCGCTTTAACAGCAGAGCTTTAGACTTGTCAGAGTAAGACAAAGGTGGAACTAATGAATTGAACGATGGCTCAGTTTCATTAAATGTCCCAGCAAGCTATTCCAGTGCCTCCCTAATGTCAAATTCAGCCATCACTAATCTTGGGCTATTAAACACACCTGTGCTTTTATTCTGGACATTCTGCATGAAAAGCAGGAGACTTCGGCTTTTCATCATCACCATTTGCAAAACCTTTGGTGATGTAAATAAAGTGCAAGAGATTTTAGATTGCTTACTAACTAAATATGGTTAGACACATGCATTTAGTCTCAATGAAGCTAACAGTGGCACTTCGGGATCTGAACTCAGATATGAAGTGCGTTATAAATTAAACCCATTATTATTATAACAGATTTCTGATTTGATCTTTGTTTCAACAAGGAACATTTTGATCTGTCAAAATTGTTTTTCTATCAAGACCACACACCTGCTTGGGTGAGCTGCGAGCTGTCTTTTTTTAATAGGAAAGCCCCATTGTTCAGTGAAAACTAATGAGGTCCACAATGTGTAACAGTTAAATTAAGTTAGGTGTGTGCTCTGACTGCTCTGCTATCCACAGTGAGGACTTCAGAGAGGGAGGCAGCTCTTCTCCCGGATCTGCTTCATTTGTGAATTGATTTTTTTTTACATGTGGCCTTGAATGTTTGCAATTTCCTTCTCAAAACCTTGTCAGAGCAGTAATGGGGGAAAAGGACCAGGGAGAATCAATTCAAATTAATTTCAGAGATGATGTGTTCCTGTCTCTTACTTTAAGCGACTCTCGTTTTGAATGCATATATTGCCTTAGGTAAGTCCTGGTAAAGAAAGAATGAAGTGAGAACATGATTGCTTTTCTTCAATTCAAGAGGGAATGTTTCACTGTCTGAGTTTAGAGGGAGTTGCAGAAGCAGCTTAATGAAATGAAAACCTGCATCTTCTGGGCACCGAGGAATTAGTTCCGACTAACTCACTAACAATGGTCCATGCACACTTATTGTAGTGTATTTACTGTGAGGGAAAAGGGGAGGTTTTGCTGGTGTTTAAAAACCCACGATGTATTAGCGGTGTTGTTGCTGACACTTAAATGACTGTGGTATTATTTACTGCCTCATTGTATTTGTCTGCCATGCGCCTTTTGTGGTGCTAAACAGATGCTTCTAAAAAAAAAGTGCTGACCAGGACTCATTGTAATTGAGTGCACAACATACATTATATTGTTAAAGTTGCTTATATTTATAATCCTTTCCACAGTTTGGGACGGAATATAAATTATATGTATGTTATTATCGGTTAAGATTGGATTGGTAGTTGTGCCAATGTATGAAAGAGACTCTCAACTTACTGAGTATCCCAATGCATTGAGATGTTCTAATGTTACGATCCATTACTTTCTATTAAAGGGGCCCCTGTGCCGGCCAGCTAACCAATCAGAGCAGACTGGGCTCTGGTTTCAAACAGAGGGTGAACAGAGGTGCTGCAGCAAAGGAAGTATGAGAAAGAGCTTTTTGACCATTAAAGGATGTAAACATGTCCCATTAGAGACACTAAATACAAATATGAACCTGGAAATTAGCATAATAGGGCATAGAAAAGAAAGCTAAGGAATAGAAATAGGATTTTATGTGAAAAATAAAAAATGTTGTTTGTCATTGTTTCAATCCAAAAACATGAAATTCCATTCGTTTCAGTTTAAAAAAATACTTATTACGTACAACATTTCTATTATATCGCATCTTCACACTTTCCATTGTGGACAAACTGGTTAACAAAGTCAAGGGTGAGATTCTTCAGCGTGACATAAGCATGACACTAACCAGATCCACCAGAAGTATGCATTGTAGTGTTCAGCTTGTGTTGAAGTGGCTACAAGCGCCCCAAGGTCAGTCAATCCATCAACAGCTCACAGCTCCAACAAAAGGATTCGCTCCGTTACAAAATACTGTGAGGCTGCTTCGTGTTCAGAAAACATGTGTCTCCTTTTCACACCAGGTGTCAATTTCAGCTATATGTTTCTAACCAGAGGGTATTTTTCACCGTGGTGACATCCACTCTCGGTGTCACGTATCACTGGGAAAATGTGCCGCATAATGATCAAATGAACCAAAACCAGGAACAAAAGATACTATGACACCGGCTCCGGCTAAAACGTAACAAGACAGTTGGACAAGCTCTAACACACTTCCTCTGACACCTAGTCTGATGGACCTGACAATCTTTCCCAGACCACAACAATGGCGACGGGGTCTTTGTTATTCTTGGGGCTCTCAAAGGCGCCTTCTGGTATCACATAAAGGACCATCGGGCACCAGTCCCTGCAGCCATTCAATTAACAATTTACTGGGCTATTGATTTCACTGCAAAAGAAGTGTCTCACATCCTGCTGACAAAAAGGAGCCTTTTACCAGCCTTTAACCTAAAGAGATGATGACTTTGAAAGATTTGTTCAGTGAACACAAACAAAAAAACCTTAAATCAAGCTTTTTACAACTTCAGTCACCCCTCTGAAAAGATAGCTTTTGCAATTTCTGTGTGACATTAAAACTGCGAAAAGTCAACCTGATTTCACACCGTGCCAAAATCCCTCAAATTCCCACAACGCCGGCAAAGTCACAGGGTTTTGCTCTTTTGAATCTCCTTCGACACCCAGAGGCATAACGACTAATGCTCCAAGGTTGATATACTTCATGTTTGGGGACAGCCAAATAGAAATCCTACCCATATATGTTTAATATTCACTGCAGAGCTTTACAGAACATAGCTGTTGATGCAACACGAGTCAAGCTGATTATAGGGCCAATTGACAGCATAATGGAAGTGAGAGGGGAGGAGCAGACGGGGGAGAGTGAGTGTCAGCCGGAGAGTTAGTGGAGAGGGACCAGGAGAGAGTACATGTAGATGCTTAATGAATTCGGTCACAGCTCCGCACAATGAAATCTTTATCCGTGGGGGGGATGAGGCAGGGGACTTGGCAGAGCCCCGGCGTATCTCGGCGGGGGTGAAAAATAGAAATCCCACTGTCCCCTGTTGGCTCTCCCTCATGTCAGCTGCCGTGGTTACTGAGTTGACTGCCAGCGAGCCCCCGACACTCCGGTCCTCCATCCCTCCTCCTTCCTCTTTTACTCTATCTGTCCAACTCTCCTTCACACTCGGGTATTTCTTTTCAACCTCTCCCCCTGTTCATTTGAACTCCCCGTTTCTCCCACAGATTCTCCGTCCTTATTCTCGGCTCATCTTCTTGTGTTTTTTGTCCTCTCTCTCTCTCACAACTCTATTTGACTTCACACTGTTGTCACACCGCTTGCACCGCATGCTGCTCAGTCAAAGAAATCAAGTGAAAATTGCTGCACAGTCAATAAATAATCGTCAGGACAGCAACTCATAGGAGAAGACTTACCGTATAACAGGTTGTTCTAATCATTATTTGAAACAAAACACTATATATGTTGGAGGCATTTCCTTTTAACCCAGATGTAAGTTGTCACAGTATTTTTTATCGGATTCATATAAGCAACACAATAAATAGTAAACAATTCAATCTTACCTTTAAAGCCCTAGGTTGTAGATGTTCAGAGAAACTTCTCCCTTGCAGCCGATGGAAATTACTGCAGCTTTCTCACTTTTTTTCTTCTTCTTCTTCTTCTTCTGTATTTCTGTCTCAGTGTTTCCAGTGGAGGTTATCTTCTGGGTTTTGTAGAGAAGTCCAGCTGACCCCTTTGCAAAAGAAGAAGAAAAAAAAAGACCAGAGAGCAAGAGCTGGCACCTCCTGATCAACTCTGCTCCTTCCAGCGCTCGGGGTGAGAGAAGTGTGAGACAAAGTAATCTTCAGGTGGAATTGTAAGACTTCCTCCCTTCCTCTGTCCTCTCTCTCTCTCCTCCCTCCCTGCGCTCGCTCTACCTGCTCAGAGCGTTGTATTGGAGCTCACTTCAGCAGCTGCCTCTCAGCTCTCCCTCTTGTGTCTGAGCGCTGTGCTGTTGCTCCATCCATTCCCCTCCTTTCTCTCTCTGCGTCCCTGCCTCTCCCTTCCTCCTTCCATCCCTCTAACGGCTCATGAATGTTTAGACACGCCAATTGTAGCTGAAAGGCACCAAATTAACCCTGCAAAACTCAAAGTATACTCTATCGCTCGGCTCACTTTCCCCCAGTTTTCCTTTAGTCCGACCCCTTCCACTGCGTATGACCCTCCTGAATGGTACAATCAGTTCTTTTTAGGGGGAGTGATAGTCCATTAACTTTGTGGTCCCCGCTCTCCCCTGTACTTTATCAACAGACTGTCTGAAACTGGGATTATGGTCTAACATTCGGTGAATGTGCGATCAGGGATGCTGCGCACACGAGCACACATTATGAGTCAAATTGGCTCATAAAATAATCATGAGCAAAGCGAGAAACGCGTATGATGAATAAGTAAATATTTACCACCCTCCTCTCTTGGTTATTTAATGATTAATTGTCCTTAAACAAGTCTAATTGGAGTTAATTGGAGATATTGAGCCATTGGAAAACAGATCAAAGTCATCCAGTGACAGTAAACTGGTCGGATCCCCAGAGGCTGTGGAGTGTTTCCGGTGAGCTCATTGACCCGAGAGATGTCAATGCGTCACCGAAAGAAAGTTTGTGTCAGTAAATGTTGGATTTAGGACTGCCTCAAAACTGCCAATTTCATCTTCCTTTCAATAGAAACACAACCGGTCCACAATTACGCGGATACATAGAAGGCAATGCTGTCAATAACTCCCAATATTGCCCTATGTTTCAGCTGCTCCTATTTCTATTGTTGGTGGAATAGCTGATGGCACATCTTATGACAACATTTTTTATACAAATAACATTAGAGTATTCGTCCTTTTTATAAACTTAAACATCCTTTTTAAAAATCATGTCAACCTCCCAAAGAAACACCAATACTTGTTTTAGCTCTGTTTTGGTCCCCACCACCTCTAATCAACTTAGCCAATTAGCTCTTTGCTAGGAAAACCTGCCATCTGTTGCCATGTGACCAGAGTGAAACAAAAACAAAACATTTGCTAGCTTGAAACTAAACAATGTGCTGAAAGTGGCTAAAAGTGCCAAAACTCCAAAGGTCACCGCATTGCTAATTTATTAATATTGATCATAGCAGTTCAAAAGTTGATTTCTGAAAGTGTCAGGTCATGGGTTAGCTCCTGTAAGAATCCACTTTATAATAGCCTGTAAAACTGCTGTGTGAAGACTTCACAGCACCTCTATTACAAATTAGAGCCAAATACGGTTTTGCAAATGCCAGTCGTCAGCGGTATTAGCTTAAGGTTAATGCCTAAGGAAGTTAAAAAAAAAGTTGCTTGTAGAGTTTGGCTGAGCTGGATGGAGATGATTCACAATCTGTACACATCACATCTCGTCTGTTTAGGCTTGGGGCTAATTGTGAATAATTAACTGCATTGGTATCGATCTTGTGGAAGTCACGCTGTTACTAACACAGCTTGCCGTATGTTGACTTGGCGTCACACATCTGTCAAGCAGGTGCACAGTGTGATCCATCATCGAGTATACGGAGATGCTTAAAAAATCACAGAAACTGTATTCAATACAATCCTTGAAAGGTTTGTATTGTCTTTTAGCCTCTATAAAATAGCCTGTTGTGAAAGTGATCAATGAAAACAAGCTGCAAGTCTTCAGTCAATCTAGGTCTGAATGAAGAATGGTGTCTTTTACTTAGTCTTCTCTGATTAAAAAAAAAAGGGGAATCTTTGAAAAAATACGACAACAATTAGCTTGAAATCTGGCTGGGAATCATCTCTACAGCTATATGGGTTCCTGCTGTCCTCCAGAGGGCCAATGTGATTATGGTAACAAGAAAGCCATCTGCATCATGGCAAATTACTGCACAGTGCATAAACAAATTAATCAGCATAAGTGAAAGACAGAAAATTGTAACTTGTGAAAAGCAAAAACAAGTTTCCAGGTGTTTCAGCTGACCAACACCAGGATAGTATATCTTTTTAGCATTCCCACAAAGCACTATGCTATGAAAAAAACCTTATATTTCACTTTAGGCAAAGAAAGAACCACTTAGAGACAGGAGCTGGATTTGAAGAGGGCTGTTGCTTCCATGATGGTCTTTGGAGTCGTTTCAGGTCTGGAGTGGCCCACACACACGCACGCACGCACGCACGCACACACACACACACACACACACACACACACACACACACACACACACACACACACACACACACACACACACACACACACACACACACACACACACACACACACACAGCGAGTGTGATTGAGTTCTTCGGTTTATCCCCAGGAGATGAGAAAGTTAGCATGTCTCGCTCCCTAAACCTATAAATCACATTGATCAGCAAGGATAAGAAGGCCATGCCTACACATCCCCGGAGAGAGAGATGAGAAAACAATTAGAGGAGCATGGTAACAGACTGAGACAGAGATGAACCAAAAGTAAGACCTAGATAGACACACAGGCAATAAAGAATGGAGGTGAAATGAGGATGATGCTCATGAGCTGTCAAGGGTGCAGAGCGTTCGGGAAATAAATCGTTAAATATAGGGCAGAGCATTTTTCCTTCTTGCATATCTTCTCCACACTTTGCTGACATTTTGTGGAAGCCCTATAAACAAAGACTTGTCTCAATAGTATTTCTGTGAATATATGTTACTGTATGTAATTGAGGCCCCTATTATGCTTTTTTGGGGTTGTCCCCTATCCTGTAGTGTGTTTATAGGTTTTTATGCATGTGAATGGTCTGCAAAGGCTAAATTCCCAACACATTGTTCATGAATGGGTAAGGGGGCGGGACATCTCTAAGCAGTTGACCAATGACCACATTTTCTAACAGAAGTTAAGATTCCATTCTTTTTCGTTGTGAATCTATCTCAAATCTAAATGTTGGGATTTGAAAACAGAAACACATTTTCTACCAGTCTAAATGAAAATCTGTTTCTATAATTCAGCCATTTTCCAGATAGTATCCTAGACCTCTGAATGAAATGATATTCTTCAGTGACTTCATGGGTCTGTTGTCCTGTGCTCACTGTTTCCTCAATTGGAAGAAAACATTGATGTATGGATATTAAGAATGGTGACCTCATCATCCTGTGCCAGAGCTGGACTCCATTCTAAATGGAAATAGATAAAAGCATGAATGAGGAATATATATATTCCTGTAAGTCGACTTGGAGAGATAACAACTGGTCAATTAACATCTCTTTGACATGAAAACTGAAGGTGTATCTTCTGTATTTGATGTCAAAAGGAAAGTAGTGGCTGACATGAAGGAAGGATCTGATTGTGTGTTCTCTGATCTTTTGTAAATGAATTATATTGTAAAGTTATGTCTCTTGTGTTGCATCTCCTGACCACAGAGAGGGAAGTTATATCATATCTGATACATATGGTAGTATCTGAAAAACTATTTATTCGCAGACACCCCCTGTGAGACGACGCAGATGCGACTGAAATACATTTAATTACATAGCCTCATGGTGTTCTACAATTTCCCATTGATCGTCCACAGTGCATGGATACAGCTGTTTCCTGGAAGTATCTGTTGAGGGAACACTGTGTGCTATGGCCGAATCTCCAGTGAGTATTGACAAGTGTGTACAATCTCTGTAAAGCATCAACAGGAGATAATGATAGAAAACAGTGAAGTAAGAATCAAAAAACAATGATTGAAGTAAATCCTCAATATTCTTGACCACTGGCAAATGTCAAATGTGAATGATAGTGAGTGACAGCAGCAGCTTCCTAATTGTCAGCTATACCTTGACGGTTTCCTTTCTTTGTGACTAGCTGGCGAGTTGACGGTGGCTTTTGTACTGCGGTCCAGCAAACTGCCATTTGTGCTGTGATGGACATGTGCAATGGAGGCTGGTCCTGGCTGTCTGATTCATTATTCAGGTCCTTGTAACTGTAAGAAGCTGTGGGAAAGAAAGAAAGGACTGGACCTGTCAGGCTGATTCTTCACTGGCTGAGAAGGCTTTCAGTTTGTACTCAGACCAAGAAATACACAATATAAACTTTGAAATAGGCTTTCAATGAAAAGCACTCACATTTAAATTACAGTAGCAGCATTTGTGAAGCTGATAAATGCCCCAGAACAGCTTATAATGGATGTCAAACGGCCAAATTCAGCTTTTTTACACACTCTCAAATTTGTACAGTTTTACACAATTGTATGAGGAATATGAAAGAACAGCCTTGTACTCAGAAGATGAAACAGAACAGTTGTGAAGTTCCAGAGACAAGTGAGCCACCAGGGTAACATATATGGCAAATTAGATTTTGGAGGCACTCACTATTCTATATATATATTGAATCAGTGCAAACACAACTGTCACATAAAATGTGTCATACTTTGAAATAGCATACAAGGCTCCGCCGCGAAAGCCCTCATCGCCGCTGTAAATTGTTGATATGGTCTGGCTGCGTAACGACAATGGCACAAATTATTCAAATGACAAACAGAATCTAGCTGCAAAGGTGTTCGTGAATCTGTCAACATCATGCAAGATTGATGTGTTGTTTTTGTTTTGGCAGCAGAGGCGACATAAAAAGGGGCTCGACCAATTTCTTTGAGGACAGTTTGTCGCCATTTCCTCAGTTCCCATTTTCCAGCAGATTGTCTAGTCTTGGAATGATGAATAATTTGGAAGCAGAGCCGCTTGCTTGTACACTGAGAAAAGTGAGGAGCACTTTGTCGAGGGAGGGGTTGCTTGAAAAGGTCCCCGAGTGGACGGCTGGAGGATCAGAGAAAATCCGAGCTGAAATTTTGATCATGACCTGATTCCACTCGCAATTGTGATGTGCAATAACCTGCCAGTCAGAAAGCAAATGAACCAGATTGCCTTTTTTTTTTTTTTTATCCAGCCGAATTCTGTCAGTCTGCTCCAAATATCTCAGCATGACTGAGGGAATGTGTGTTTGTGCCTCGGCGTGTTTGTGTATTTATTTATATGATGGACCCCTGGCAGAAGCTGCTGTCTCACCACGGGGACCGTAGATGTGTGAAATGTGAGAGTGATCCATACATGCTGTGCACACGGGGATGCAAATCAAATATCTAAAAACGATTGGAAAAAAATGTAGCATGGTGGATCAGATGTACTAAATAGAACAGCCGACCACAGCAGATGGGGAGAAGTTTTAGAGATTTGTCTTTTTATTTCACACACAAAGACAGAACTGCAAATATTATCCCTTTTTGTCTCTTTCGATACCTTTTTTTTAATTTGATGTATCTCAGATTAAAGATGTACATGTTTACTGATATCTGGCTACTAAAGAGTTAGAGGAAAAACAAACCCTTGTTATTCCAGCTCATGAGTTTGCAAATATTCACTGCAGCTTAAATGATATCAACTTTCTGCATGAAGTGGTCATCTCTTTCATATTAACCTTTTCAACCCAATCATTGATCGAGTCAACGTCTTAACGGAGACTGTAAATACTTTATAGTTTGTTTTAAATTGCTTTTTTCATTTAAAAAATCTATTTAAAGGTGCCCTATTATACTCATTTTCAGGTATTTGTATTTTGTGCTCCACTGTGACATGTCTCCACGCTTTAATGTTCAAAAAGCTCTTTATTTTTCTCATAGTGCCTGTGCTGCAGCAGCTCTTTTCACCCTCTGTCTGCTCTGATTGGCTAGTTGGCCAGCTCTGTTTTGATTGGTTAACCGCTTAGAGATGTCCCACCCCTTATCACGTACAATGTGTTAGAGCAGTGGTTCTCAACTGGTCAGGCCTCGGGACCCACTTTTTACTTAGTCAATTTAGAGATTTTTTGAAATACTAACATATAAACTACGCATTCTGGTACACTCTGAGAAGAAAATAAATAAATCTATTACTACCGCCCTAAACCCCCCCCCCCCAAAAAAAACATATTAGGGCCTCCTTAAAAACTGTTCAAATGTCCTTTTCAGCTTTACTCCTAGCAACATAACTATCACTTGGCATTCATTTGCAGACACAAATAGCTATATGAACTTCTCATTTATCCATGCATCATTACAAATAACTGATTGAGATTCAGATTGTGATTGCCAATACACAACCCCCCCCCCCCCCCCCCCCCCCCCTTCAGCCTCCCAGTGTTTTCCAAACTGGCAGAGCAAGTGTTGAACTTTGGGGGCTTTGCACAGGGGAATAGGAAGTAATCTGTTATTAGGTCACTCCAGCAGATTACAGATTGTGTGGATATTAGCTGTACATATTTCATGAGGGCAGTTTTTCTTAATGGATGCCCAGATGTGATGGATTCATGCATATCTGTATGCTCCGAGGTCATTTCTACTAACATTTTTATCCCCAGTGTTGCATAGTTGGCCAAGCTCTGCTTTTCTTTCTTTTCCAAGTGTAATATACTTTCCAGGGAATTTATTGTGAGCAAATGAAACACATCCATAGAGTTACTTTATAGGCTTCTCTTTCCTTTACAAGCTAGGAAAGTATATCGTTAAATGTCAATGTACACAAAAGCATCAATAACAATAGTTTTACCATCTGCTGTTAGTGCCCTGTGGTTAGTTGTGCTTTTTAAAACATTGTCTATCTGTGTTACTTCTACTCCCCCAGCTCAGTTGATTTTCCAATTATCTTTTCCTCCTCTTGTTAAAAAGCCTATTTTTTTGGCACTTTTTGGCTTTCTGGTGTGTTTTCTGATTTTCACACCATGATTCAAGGCTAACCTCGCGGCCCCCCTGCTGATTAGCTGACCGCAGCCCGGGGTGGGGATTAATCTCGGGATTGATTGTTGTGCTTCCAGAATGATTTGAGTGATGAAATAAATTGTTTCCTGGTTTAATTTTGCTTCTACCGCTATTACGTGACATAATCCAAGCTACGATGCACTGCAATTCGTAACTATACCTCGAGTAATACAAGTTTATGTCACCTTTTATGTGAATCAGGAAGTATAACATCGGAGGTCAGCATGGCGGATGGGTCCAAAGGCAAAGCATTACTTAAAACTTTGACTTTTGTTTTTAATGTGACTTCCATACTTAACTGACAGCACTTCTGAAGATATTTGTAAACCAAAACACAATCTTTTCTACTCGTTAGCTGTGAAAATGTTGTATGGGTAACCCAATCTGAGTAGCAAAATATATATTACCTGATTACTTTGAGTTACTTTGGGATCACCTCAATGTCAAATGCAATGCAAATCAGTACAAGTTTTTCCCCTAAGTGAAATTTAAGTCTAAGTGTATTTTTCAACTGAAAAAACTAACTAAAGAAAAGAAGAGACTAATTAAGTATCAAAAGTGAGTAAATAATAAGCCTTCAGAATGTTTAAGCTCACCACTGAAAACCATCAAAATGTGCTGAACATCGATCTATAATACACATATTTGTAAATGTATTGTCACATTGTAGTAATCCCCATTGTTTCAAAATGTATCTTATATTTTACAAACCTCTAAGGGAATACAGTAACCTCTTTTTGTATCCTGTTACATATAATCCATTACTACTCAAGCCTGGCCACAAGGATTCCATAAGAAATCATTCTAACCATTTTATAAATTGAAAAATCATGGCTGATAAATCTTGTACGAAATGTATGTGATAGGAGAGTGTCCCAGGAGAGGGACATCCATTTATTATAATGTGTTTTTTGCAATGGTACAGATCGTGCTCACAGCTGGCTGCACTCAGCTGGGCTCAACACTATGACGTGTCAGAGTGGCTCCCTCTGCCAATGTCTCCACTGGGGAGAACAGCACTGTGTTGGACTGTGAGCAAAACAAGCGCCCCCCTCTTCCCCTGCAGCGGTGGAGCAGTTGATTTCTGCAGTTTCTGACCGGATTTGAAGGGAGACCCAGTGGTGGAGTTGAGACCCCTTTGGGATTACCCCAGTTTGGGATTTTGGCTCGGGTTGAAACAGAACCCTGGAGAGGTTGTGGGTTAAGTGTGTGTGTGTGTGTGTGTGTGTGGGGGGGGGGGGTTGCATATATAAAATGGGAGGGCAAGTATGTACATCTGCCTCTTCCTCCCACGGGAGAAGGAGGGAGGTTAGCCTAGTTTTCACCTCCATCAGGACACTAAAGAGTCAGGAGAGTTTATTTAGTTAGATTTATTTCTGTAAGAAAGTATGCAGGAAGTAGTTTATAGGCAACAGAAAAAGTGATTGGAGATTTACGTGTATCAGGTTTGACTGGAAAAACAACAAAGAATGTACTGTGCCAACTATAATTATTCCCTGAGAGGAATATTTGTGTTTTTTCTACCAGTAATTATTTGTAAACTCCTCTCACTTCTCCTTCCCATTGTGGAAGATTGACAGGGAAAATAAAGTGCCTGTTATTGCGATGCGGCGTAACATTTCCAAGAGAAGCCGGAATCTTTTGTAATTAGAATAAATGTCAACCGGGGAGGAAGAGATTAAAAAAAAGCAGCTAATTGAAAACATAAAATTATTCCTCAATTATTTCTGGAAGGAAACGCATCATACAGGTTGTGGAGGGAAATTCTTTTAATAATTTGCATCATTAGGCAGGAGGAAAGAATGCTGTGCTGAGTTCACTGACATAGCTCCAATGGAAATGTGTGTTTTCCTCAGCAGGGTGCCAGATGAAAAACCCCTCCAGTTTGACATTGTTCTCATCCATCCACTGTGGGATTAGACTGTGCTCTATATTACAGACAATACACTGTACATCATATAAGTACACATACTATTACAAGAGTTGGGAATATTCCTGCCAAGATAGATGTGTCTGCATCTTGAAACTGCCACAGCCATCGGAGGAGAACCTTTTCATGCCCTAATAAACACGCTGGGTTTTTGTACAGAGCCCCCCTCCCAGTAAAGCGCCACTCCCAACTGTTAAGAATCCAATCCATAAAAAGCAATCTTCTTACATCTTCCATTGCCTGTCTGAGTGAACAACGCGGTCACCTATGGAAGAAAAGAAAATGACTGCATGTGCACAATCAGTCTGATGGAGACATCAGAATTCATTGTGAAGGCATAACATAAGTCTTACGATGAGTTGCTGTGAGTCTATCAAAAAGCCGTAGATTTGGAAATGAAAAACGTGCGACTCTGAGGCTGAAGTTGAGCGTGTCTCCAGCCAATTGTCTCTTTTTTTAGGCTGAGTGGAGACGCATGTGACCGCCCTGAGTATGGCTGGGTACACCTAATGTTGTACAAATGTATCTTACATTTTCGAGATACTGTGTCACAGGTGACCTTTCACGGAAAAGAATAATCAGCTTGTTTTTTTTACTTTTGGATTCGGCTGACATTTCCTTGTATCAGTCAGATAGCTTTTGACATAAAAGCCAAGAGAACATCTGCAGGGACCTTTTTCACTGTTGTAGAGAGGAGGAAATGAATAATGATGAGGAAACGGAGGCTGTTTAATGTGCAAATACAAGGTGAGGTTTGACCTGTCTTCGGCAGACTTTCGCAATTCACAGAAGACATCATAATAACAAGGTTTTCTGAAAACAAACATCGGGAAAAACAAAGGCAGTCTCTATTACACAGTTGCTTCTGTTATTATCAGATACCTCAACTATCCCCAGGAAGTGTACAAATAACAAACGTGTATTTGTTTTGGTGTTACAGAAAGCTAGATCTAACACTTCCTTTTTTATAAAGGTAAAAACAAGTATTTTCCCACAAATTGAAACATTAAAATATTGCAGTTTAAAAATAAAGGTGTTGGGTTTGGGTGTTTTAAATTCAGTTTTGGACACATTTAGCCCCAAAACAAAGATCTTCACATTTTAAATGGCCCCTTCGTCACAGTGTAGAATGGCCATCAATGTCGTTGGTTTAAAGGTTTAGAAAAAAATTACACATCACAAAGATAGGAAAGCAAAAGCGTACACACACACTGACAATGTGGACGTTAGCCTGTAGCTCTCTTTGAAGTTCCATCATGGAAATCACAGATTGAGCAGAAAAACTACTTCCAACTTGAATAGAGGCAAATATCTCTCAAAAAGACTTGAGAATCATTCTTTAGGGATTAAAAGTGTTCAGACTGATAACAAAGCATGAAGTGTGGGAAGATATTTCTCTATTAACCAAATGTCATTCACATTGAAACCTTTAAGAAGAAATGGTATCGTTGAAACAAAACATTATGAATTGGACCTATAATTAAGTTCATTTGTTTTTCAAATATCTTTTTTTTTAATCCTCATGATTTTTATCATAGCTCCGTTAAGTTTCCACTGCCTACAGGTGCAATAACCAGGGTGATTAAAAACACCTGTGCAGGCACAGCATCATTTCCCACTGGATATCGGACACATGTCAAACATAAAAAAACGGCACAGCTAAATTATAGTGAAAAACTAACAAAAAATAACGCCTGCTGAAATGATCCATTGTCCGACTTGAAATACTCATTCAATTCAAAGTACATTGTAGAAATAGTTTGTGGGCGGCCGGTTTCAGAGTAGCTCATTAGCGATAGCGCCAGCTAAGCTACGTGTGGTTGCCTGGGGACTGCCCATTGTTCGGATGGCCCATTACTCCTTAACCACAATAACCTGAAAGATCTCCCATTGGACCCAAAGCCCATTTGTTCAAAATCCCATTGTGGAGAACACAAAACCTCACTGAGAGGCAAAGTCTCTCCCTTACTATTAGCACAGCATCACACCTGGCATTGAGGTGCTCCTCTGTTCCCTGCATAACCCTTACACTCGTGTTGTTACAGCACCTGAATCGACCCATAACGGTAAAAAAACATTGTAGGTGTAATAGCAATGTGTGTATTTTAAATCACTGACTATATGTGGTTGAGTAATCCTTCCTTTTACGTTATTAAATATCATGTTGGACTCTAAATTCTGTTCATTTGATAAAGCAAATAAAGTGAGAGCATTAAAGGCTTCTTAATGAATCTCAGGAGTAACATTACCTGTTTGGAAGCACTTTAAGAGTCTAACAAAGTAATCAGAGGACACACAGTATACTGCCTTGGGGGCTGAAGAGCTGGCACGTGATGATCCTGCCGATGAAAGCTCTCCTCAGATGAAACTAGATTCCAGGTTAATGCACCACGAAGACTTTCCCCATGCATCGGGAGCTTAATGTGACATGACAAGGTGCTCGGATGGGAGGGGGAGGTTCTGGGGGTATGTATGGCCTTTTGGTGATGATCGGCTCTGTCAGCTTTCCAGGCTACCTTGTAGTCAACATCCAGGAAGGAGCAGAGTTACACTGATTGGCTTGGACTTTTCAGTCTGCTACCTTTCTCCGTCTCCAAGCATCATAAGAAAGCACACTTTGAGTCCATTTGGGTGGAGGCGACATGAGAAATTGAAGCAGATGATATTTGTTACAATAAGCGATGCTGTGAAATACTGTGTGGTAAAGGAGGAGTTGCTTTACCTCCATTAGGATGTTAATAAAGCACAATGAATACACTTGTAAGCTCTGTGAGTGCTTCGACTGAAGTGCTTTCAGATGCAGTTCATCTATTGGCCACCAGGTGCTTTCGAAATCGGTATTAATGTTAGTGGAAAAACTCAACTTTTCTCCAGGGCTATTCCAGAGATATTTGTTTTCTGTGAGTAGTGGGAAGGGCAACCCCTTCCCTTTTTCAAATGTGTCTCTTGTAGCCATGTGTAAAAGTTAATATACTACGAGGAGCTATTAAAGCTGCATTAATTGATGATTGACCACCGTGGGGCAGCAGAACAAATGTTAACACAACCTTTAACTCATCATTTTGTATGGTGAACGTGTTTTTACATCCAGCAGGAAGCATGGAGCAACACAGTATTTATTTAAGATGTTTTTCTGGCAATCTGATTAATGTATATATAAAGTTTGTTACATTTTATCTCCCGTTCGGTCCTGATAAAAAAGAATTAGCTGTTGTTGTGAACTATCTGTTTAGTTAAGTGCTTGGGAGGCAGCTTATAGTGTTTTTTAAATGTTCTTAACTTTGTAGCTAAAACGGCTTCCTGCTGTACCAAAAGTATGACATTGCTGGACATAAAACACAAAACAAAAAGCTGAAAGATGCTAAATAGCTTCTTTAGAGCTAGGGTAAATGAGAGTAGTGTGATAATACTCCATTATTGATACAAAGGGACACCTTTCCCTTAACAAATGGTCATTTAACTCATAGTTGAAACTTAGAGAGGTGTAGGGACACGTAAACAAATTGGACTAAAGCCACTAATGCTATATTTATGTCCTTAGCTTTTAAACAACATTCACGTTAATGTATGCAAGTCCTTATTACAACTCCAAAACAAATTTATTTCTTAAAGCTAAAACTTTGGGTTAAAAAAACAAACACATAATTGACCTCCATGGACTTCCATTGTTAACTGGCATTCAATCCAAATGTTATGTTGATATGCAGTGTGCTTTGATTCTCACACAAACAAAGACAAACATGGGAATCTGTCCCATGAAAACTTTATTATTGTCATTAATATTATTATGATTATAGCAGCAGACCAAGAGTATTAGTTGGTGTTAAACCTGAATCAAGTTCAGGTAGAAACTTTTTATGCTCCATCCAAATGTTCCCTCATTACTCCAGAAGCGGATATTTCCTCTGCGGTCCATATTTAAAAGCATTAGCCAAAAAATAATCAGTGCTTTAGAGTAATTTAGTTCAGTTTGGGAATCCCTTGGCTCTCTGTTGAAAAGGCCTGCTGCTAAACAGTCGGCTGGTAGATTACAAATCACAAGTAATAGGAGGAGGGGGGTAATGCCAACAGTGAGCTGCTAGCAGGAGCCGCACAACACTCTGTCAATGTTTGGCATAATAATTCATATAGAGTGGGAGGAAATGTCAAACTCCTGTCAAATAATTAACAGTAGCTTCCCAACCAGCACAGATGTTGTCCTTTTTTTTTTTTTTTTTAAAGGCAGTGTAATTCTTTTGTTATATTGAAAATAAATGATGAGAGGAGAGAGAACCTAATTGAAGTTGCTTTTCACTTGATGCTTTCGACTTAAGCTCACACGTCGGGGACCTTGAAGCTGTGATCAAAATGCCAGAGGCGGCATTGTTGGAAGACAAAAGGACTCTGGGAGGAGAGAGGAGGGAGGAGGGAGGGAGGGAGGGGGGGGGGGGGAGAATCTGGCAGACCTCTGTTTTCATTTATAAGAAAATTAAGAAGTGAAAAAACCTCACCCGCAAGATGTGGAATTCAATGTGACACAATAGCATTTTTTTTCATTTTTTTAAAAGTTGATTTCCAGCACAGAAAACGATGAATGGTTCTCCTGGGAGATTCAGCTGCTATTATGTGGTTATAATAAAAATAGTTACACTTTCTCCACTAAGGAAACATGTTGTAAGGTCAAGCTGAAGGCTTATTCTTCATTAGGAATAATAAAAGTTATTTATTTAAAATCCGAAAATTGTTATTCCTTTAGTTTGGTAAAGCCTCACTGGCTAAGGTGCCTTCACTGAATTGCAACAAGAACCCAGTATTGTCCCAATGAATGAGGAAAGTCGCCATTATTCCTATTCATTCTTACTCAAAAGAACCCATAAAAACAAGATTTAGAAAAGTTTTGTTGAGTAAAACATTCATTTATATAACATATATTTGTTTTAACATAGAAACATATTTATATAGAAACATACAGATGTAGATAATATGTAAAATCATGTATTTATTCATTCAGTTATTCCAGCTCACTAGAGGCGAAGCAGATTGTTCAGGGCTGTAATAGAAAATAATCTCAACTCCTGCTGAAGCGAGCTCTCTTCCATTTTTAGCGTTTGTTTCTTAAACCCGATGGAAGTAATGTTAAATTGATCAGGAACATTAGATATTCTGAGTGGGTCAACTAATCAATCCACAGGGACTATTTTCAGCGGTGGATTAATCCACAAAAAGGTTGTTCTACTGAAAATGTAAGGCTGTATGACAGTGTATGTGGTATAGCATCTAAAATAAACAACAGTGTGTGTATTGGAAAATAATGTATATATATATATTTTTAACCCAGGACATTACAGGCTGATTCCAGTCTTTATGCTAAGCTAGGCTAACCCTGCCCACTTCCAGCTCCATATTTAATAAGCACAGAAATAAGATTGATAAAGTGCTCTCATTGAACTCGAGTATACAAATAAAAATACAGTTAGAAATGGATTGGGCATATCTTTTTAAGGAGAGCACTTACTAACAAGGCCAGTGCAATATCACTCATCAGCAAATCTGTTTTTTACATTTATAAAGTATTATTAGAGAGATGAAGGACAACATGCAACACAGAAATAGGGACGCTGTAACCCTGCAGGCCACCAAGGAAACTACTTTTTTACAACATGATTAGCTTCAGCGTTGCTCTGCCAGATGTTACACACAGTACTCGCTATTTCAGGATCTGTATATAGAACATCCACCTACTCACAGGTGGGCATATGCTCCTCACCTGTTATCACGCACCACTGCACCTGTGGTTCAGGAACATGTAGACTCAGGCAGCGAAACATTACTGTGCTTTGTGCAGTCACACAAATAACCTGTTAGTATTTAACATTCTGACTCTATATGTAAAGCGTCGTCTGTAGGCCTACTGACAATTTAAATTGTATGTTATTAGTCATTAATTGACAGATAGTTACACAAACAGCTTTTACTATTCATTATATCAGACTTGTGTTTCCGCTTGTGCCGGAGCAACGTGTTCCATTTGTACTTCCATCCAATAATGACCTCAATCTAACTAAGGCATGTTTGTGTGAATGCATTTTGAATATGAATTCATCCTGAATGGTTTTTCAGTTCCCCCCCTGCTGCTTTTTGCAAAAGTAAATGTCAGATAAGACAGCCATTTGCGCCATATGATTAGAAGTTCCTTTAATGTCACCTTCACCAAAAGCAAAGCCTTAATTTATACCATCAGGTGGTCTGAGAAGTCATTCTGACACATCTTTCAGTGACAGAGCTATTTAGCATCCTCTTTACAGTGGGTCGCAGAGGAGGCAAAATGTTCCGCCCGTTGCCCTGCCAACACTGTGAAGGATAATTTCCCTTAATTACACACAAAGGAAGGTTTTGAATCTGACCGTTCATTTCTCTTGTCCGTGTAATTACACTCTTCAGCAGACGCCTACATCCCCACTGGCCTTTTTGGTGTGATAAGTTCAGAAGAGCTGCTTGGTAAAACATGGATTCAGTCATGCTGTCAGTAATCAGGGTCTGAAAATCCCAAATTGACTACAATCACAAGACTGGAAGGAAGGAAAACCAGATTACAGTCGGCCATAATCAATTTATTGCAACTTTTATGCTTTTTTTGTCTCTATAAGTGTTCATCTGTGCCCTTAAACTGATCCATTTCGTCCGCCTGGTTACTGTTAAGTGCGATGAGCAGGAGAAATAAATCTGAAAGTAAACATATTTCTATTCAATACAGAAATAGACAGGGCAGCAATGGCTGAGTGTACTTGTGATGCCTTGAAAACAAGAACTCATTTACATATTGAGTGGAATTCTATTATAACATCCCGTTTTTGAGAACCTGTTTCTAATGCTTTGTACTCACAACACTTCCCTCACATATGCATAATTTAAATATACATTTTACTTTATTCCCCTGCTGCTGGGCCATGTTGACATTTTTTGAGTGGAAGTATTAAGGAGAATTTTGATAAAAAGCTCATGAAAGTGTAAAAATGCTGCAAAACTGGACCCAAAACAAACATTATAATCAGGGAGTGAGCATTTATTTGCAACCAACCCTGAGAACAATGGGTATTTGTGTTTTGGGTGAAAAGTTTGAGGGGAAATCAAGTGCTTTATCAGGATAATGACAAGAGAATACCTAAAGACCCACTTTAGAATTGCAGATGTGCTTCAAATTGTATTTATTTTCTGTATTTATATATGTTTTAGTTTTTTCATGGTTTCAATAAAATGCATATCTAATTAAAACAGACATCTTCTTGAGAGAGACCCTTTTCCCTTTCCTGTAGTGTGTTATAGGGGTTGTAGTGCATGTAAATGGTCTGCAAAGGCTACAAATTGAGGTTCTCTCCCACACACCTTTCTGAAACGCCTCCATTGGACTCCTTTGTTGACTTCCTGGACATTGTCACGTTAATGTGTAACACTCGTGCTTCTATTGGCTAGTGCTCAAATAAATTGCACGTGATAGGCCTCGGGGCGGGATATCAGCATTTGAAATATAGCAAAATGTGAACCTGGACATATCTAAATACGGCCCCTTTAAAGGCTCCTGATCTTTTGGTTTGGACTTACAGTTTTGATACATTCACATACAATTTAAGACAATGTCAAGGGGCTGAAAAACGCATCGAAGACTAATTAGCTCAGATTTCCTTACATCTATTGTTTAACCTAAGACTCCTGCCAGTGAGATCAATCTTTTTGATCCCCATGATGAATTAACAACACACTGTTTAACTAATGTGGTCATTGATTGAGCCAATCATCTCCTGTATTAGCCCTATCTGTAAATCAACACCCCTTGCACTTATGATGGCTATTAAAACAATGTAGTACCAGGACTCAGGAGCCACAGCAGTGTTGGGATAAATCAGTTTTGAGTCAGATTTTGAGCCTGCGCGAGTGTTATGTTTCTCTCGTGTGTCGTTACAAGAATAAGTGCGGGCTCAGACAGATGCCGCCATTACTGTGTACCATGTGTCCTCGTGACGGGGCGTAAAACCCACCCGCCTCTCCTCATGATTCTCTCAAGGAATAAATGAACCTGAGGACTGTAATTAAGTGCAGGCTGCCACGTAGGAAGAGAACCCTTAGTAAAAGCAATAACACACATTATGATCTCCATAAATCTGCATTTTGCCGTTTCATAACGCTACAGGAATTTAATTAACAACAACATATCTCAAAGTGTGGTGTACAAAGAATTCATGAAAACATTTTGCTTTGTTTATGCTGTCCTTAAGGGGCACAATAAGAAGATTTATGTTTATTCTTTAACTTTATAATACCATTTTTACATCTGTTCTTATGTTGTACAGTATATGTCTGTTTATTCTAAAGTTTTTTTTTTGCGAGTTACTAGGATATGTTAAAACTTTCATAGTTGAGACATTTCTTAAAGTGAGTAGAGTTTTAAAAACACATTGTGTGGGAGAGAAACTTCCTCAGTAGGACATTTTGGGATTTTAGCCTTTGCAGACCATTTACATGCACACAAACCTACATGTATATAACACACTACAGGAAATGGAAAACCCCCAAAAGCAAAGCCCTTTTTTAGATTTTGAAACGTGTGTGTGTGTGTGTAATTTAACAAAAAGCCTCTGATTGGTTAATTGATAAAACCTTTTAAGCTGCTGTATTCAGCTACATACAACACAATGCGATGAATATATGCACCCTAATGTCTAGAGGCCGTTTCAAACCACCCCGGTATTAATTAATGTTTTCCCGTTCTGTGTGTTTTATCCTGATGGCGGCTGGTATAATCAGTGGACGGAACATTTTTAAATAATGAAGTGCATGCATCCCACTTTTTTTGGAATATGTGAGGGGCTGCGGGGCTTCTTATTATTCCTATTGTCTGTTGGCGCTCACCTCACAGAGAGTGTCGTGTTTTTAATGAGGCACACATGATATTCTCCAGGTCTTATTCTCCTCTTGTTCATCTTTTAGGGCATGCATTAAAGAAGCTTAACACAAATGTGACTTCGCTGCCGCCGCCTCCCCAGGGGCTTCTCTCTCTTCCTCCACCCTGGCTCTTATGTGTTTTTAAAATCTGTTTTTCATGATTCTGACGCCATTACGCTCACAATAGCAGAAGTGGAACAACAAGATGTGGAAAATGTTCATTCTACGCTGATGAGATGCATATGTGCCTCAAAATCAGCCCTAATGTTTTCTCACTTTGCAAATCCCCCACAACTCTTTGTTTCCCTCCTAACATGATTATCCCCACATTTTAATTATTTATTTTGTGTTCTTATGGCTCTCTGTGTTGCTCCACTTCCAAACCTGATGCTACTGTTTGTCCTAAAAAAATACTCACCATCAGAGAGAGAATACACATTTGACTTTAAGAGATATGATGCAACGCTACTGTGTCCCTTTGAAGGGAAATCTGATTCAAATGATCTCATAAAGGGCGACTGTGGCTGAGAGGGAGTGCGTTCGTCTTTCAACCAGAAGGTTGTGGGTTCGATCCCAGCCCATGCAGTCAACATGTCGATGTATCATTGGGCAGGATACTTAACCCTGAGTTGCTCCCGATGGCATGGCCAACGTTGTGTCAATGTTAGGTCCTAGACTAGAGTAAGGTACACTGCTCTGTATGAATGGGTGTGAATCTGGTGTGAATGGGTGAACGACATGTATGTTTGAGTCTTAAAGACTGGATAAAGCGCTATACTGTATAAGTACAGTCCATTTACAATACTTTTTTTTAGCTGGATAAGCAGCTGCACCGTTTTCATGTTCATTGTTGAAACAGAGTTCTGTGCTGCTGCTTCAAATGAATGAGAACCTCTTTCTTTTTTTTAAACCAAACGTCCTCTAATCAGTGCCTTTCCTCGCTTGTTATCTTGTTCGCAGCATACTTCATGATCCGCCGCAGATACTGGAGACACAATTGCAAAAGAAGAAGTTGACTTTTTTAGATTAATGCCACTAGTTAAAAGAGTACTTTTATTTTAACTTATTTTTGCCATTATCTTTTCCAGTTAGCAGGAAATGGTGTAACAATTAGACTTAGTTAAAGGATGGAAAAGACCAGCAGAAAGGATGCCAATGAACAAGTGGAAATGGCATTAGGCTTACTTTCATGTATTGCAGAGACTACAATGAATTATCGGCATCAGATAGAACATTTTCACATGCAATAGTTATTTTTAGTAATATAACAAAAGGAAATCATATTAAGATTTTTTTTTTTTTAACCCTGGTGTTAGAAAATGCTTTTTTAAGTAACACTTTTACTACTGTAGGCTGTAAGCTAGTTAGCCGGGCGTGCTAACAACTGTAGTTTGAGGCAGATTTCCCCTTTTATTAAATTACATTTTTTTTTACATTTCACCCATCCATAAACTCCTCCTTGCTCTATATTCTGCTTCCTTCCTTCCTTCCACATGGATTTGGTTCATAAGTCTGGCAGGGAGCAGCCTCTCTGGCAGGCTGCTGTTCTGAGCTGAGACCTGGAGGTTCTGGGCCTGTGATAATCCCGGTCCAAATGACCTCCTTTTTGTGCAAACAAATCCCACCGATAGGGCCAACTCAGAACTCGATGAAGAACCACAGGCGGCAGATTTCTCCGAGTAAAACCTTATGTGAGAAGGAGAACTGGAAGGATATGAAAGCACTTGCCTGCATCCTCACTCTCCTTCCTCCATCCTTCCTCATTTTCCTATCTGCCCCCTCCTCCCTTCAGTCTCTTCCCCTGGAGTGTTTGCCCAACATCTTTTAATTTGAGGTATTTTGTGACTGTCTCAGCTCTGCAGTGCTCAGAAAGCTCTTCAGAATCTTATGAATACCCGTGTTAATGCTCTTTAACGAGATCCACAAGCACTACCTCAGACATGTTAAGAAAGTGTCTCGGAGAGCAAACTGCACCACATCAAACAAAAGCTCACAGCATGAGGACTAACAGGCCGGCTTTCTGGCGTTTGCCTGCTGACATATTTTCATAATTCATCAGTCATGATTAGTAATTGGATTCAAAATGATTTTTATTGTTAGATATGGAAAGAAATCAATGTTGACTGATTTCACCGCCGCCCATTTCAATCTGATTTGCATCACCAATTGTTGACACTCACTGTTAATAAAATGCTTAAAGAATAGATGTTGATTATAAACAAATTGCAAACAGAAAATCACTCAATGTGTCCTTGTTAACCTTTTATTTATGTGAGAAGACGGGGAACATGTTGATGAGTATTATCCCCCAGTGAACACAGTTTTGTTTTTACAAGCAACGTGTTGTTGTGTCCAAAACTATTATTCAGGATTTGTTTTAAATCAAAGCACCTAATACTTTCAATGACACTGGTTGTTTTCCGTGCAGATTTTTAAGTTGTATTCATTATTCAAACCTTATTTCTAATCCAACTGTAGGGCTTCAGAAATAGAGAATATAAAAGAAGCTTTTCCTTTTCCTTTAAAAACCCAGGCTACCGTATAGACTCCTCTTTACTTGTGAGTTATTGGAAAGCAACAACTCACAAAAGCTGTCTCCAAATTTCACACCCAATCTGAGCAGTATTAGAGTGGATTCAAGATGAGAAAAAGGTCAGTGTGCACCCTCAAATTGATTGGATTTTGAGAGTGCACACTGTGTACTGTCTATTTGTGATCCAACACATGCATGATGCATGAGGTTCCTGTGTTCCTTTAAAAAAAAAAAATGTATAAACTAAGAATATAGCAAAAAAGACAAGATGAAAATCTGAAAGACATAGCAGAATGTAGGTTCTTCTTTTACACAGCACTTCCTCAAGTACAGTTGTTGAGATATGTGCACTTCACTGTACTGTACATTCATCTGACAGCGTCTTAGACGTAAGATAGTCTGCAGTGTGAAAAGTCATTAGAGTTAAAGATAGCTCCACCTTCACCATCTGCACAATTAATGGACTAATTCTCAAAATGGCATAAAGGCTGCAAGTTTCGGTACTTTAATTTGTTGGTAATACTTTTCAGAAACGATGTGACAGTTAATATTATCCGTATTTCTACACTTGGCAGTTACTCGAGTACTTATTCCACCCCTGTCCTTACACTGCGCTACACTAAGAGTCTGAGGCAGCCAGTGAGCAGTTCCACTGTGATTTGTGCCTTGCTCAAAAGTCAACTGATTATCCACCTCAGGGGAAGTAGGGAGCGTTACACACTACCTAGCCTGGCCTGCTTTTTCCCCAGATGGTTCAGCCTTTAAACAGCGACCTGGTGTTCTGGGCGCTCTGCAGACGTTGGTAATCTGCAGCCTCCCTGGCCGGGCTCCACTCGCCCTGCCTCTGTGTCCTCGGACTCAAAAAGGTTTATTGCCTTTCTCTCAGTACACTGAGTTCTTAGGTGAAGCTGCAAACAAAGTCCTTTTGATTATTACAGTAGCTGTCATGCGTTTGTGGGGCCTCTTGTGAATTATCCCCTCTGAATGCTTTTGATTAATCATGGCTCTAAACATTAGATTAATCCCTGCTTTGGCAAGCAGCCTGCCAATTACTTTTAGGGTCAACCGTAATCAGCACAACAGTGTGGTGCTATTGTGTGGTGGAGATGAGAAGCGTGTCATTAAACAGCACAATAGAGAATCTGACTGAATGACCAAATCAGGATGACTGCCCTTAAGGAAAGGTTCTAATAAACCAATGTCCAGGTCACAAAGAAAGTGTTCCTAAACCCAGCTGGACCATAAAGCCCGGTCTGGAGGCTGTTCTGTGCCACAAACCGCTTCATAACTGATGACTGGGTTATTATAAGTCCGGCGCAGCTGAAATAAGCATTTTGTTTGATTTTGACAAGCCCAGTCTGTCCAAGCTCAGAAAAATGAGGCTCACCAAGTCCTGGGAGTGATGCTGGCGAGAACTAATGGGAGATTGAATTAGGGGGAAAACAGAGAGAATGAACTGGAAGAGAAGTCACTTTTACCATTTACTCCCATCAATAGAGACAACTCAGTTTCTTAACTAGATTAATTACAGGAGCGATAAAGACATACAGTATATACTTCTCAGTAGAAATGACTGATTCCAGCTTTTTAAAAGTAATATTTTGTTTCTTTTTTTGTTTAAAATAATTGTAAACTGAATATATGTGATTTGTGAACTGTTTGTTGGACAAAACAAGCATTTTGCAGGTATCTTAGAAAAGTTGACAACATTATTTCCCCACTGTATTGACAGTGCAAGTTCCTATATGTTTAAATGAATTACATCAGCTGTTATGTGATCTTTTGCTTTCTTGTGTCTGACAGCCATTGTTGCCCTTTCACGCTACAAACAGCTTAGTTTACAGACCTGCCCTTTGCAGCAAAGATTTAGGAAGTCCTGTTGTCTGATCCCAGGTTGAGTCTGCGGCTCAGAGTCTGTCCTGCTGTGACAGAAGGAGGCACATTGCTCAAAAATAAGACTGGAAGATTGACTTTGTATTACTCTCAATGGATTTTCTTACTGTCACATCAACCAGAACATTCAGTTTGATTATACCTAGCTCTTGTCCAGTCGGTTGTTGGCAGCCAGAAGATAAAATCATATCTTTGCTTTACTTGTTCCCTTTAAGATTATTTCAAACAGTTGTACGATTTAAATCATAAAAGTCAACATTACAAGTGAGTGTGGGAGACGTTATAACCTAAACCTCTCTGAAACAAGAGCAAACTGAAATATATTGCACTGTGCCATGAGAGGGAGAGTATCATCTCATATTCCATTTCATCCCGGTGTCAGTGCAGAGACCATGGCAGAGCTAAAGTTCGTCTCAGTTTTACAACGTTTCCTCCTCTCTCACAACTCGCTGCAGAGCCCAGCCCTCTCCATTCACCATTTCAAGACGTGACTTATTCCTTTTCAAGATTCAATATTCAAAGGCTTTATTGTCATATGCACAATAGCTACAGTGTATTGATGGGAATAACTGAGTCCCGGGCTTCGCCAGCAAAGCAATGTACATTTATATAAGCCATAAAACAATAACAATAGTGCAAGTAGAAATAGAAATGAAATGCAAAAGAATGATGTCATAGTAGATGTTGTCATGTAAAATGCTGCATAGATCTAACTGCCTTTGGGAAAGGGCAAGAGACCATTGTGGATGATTCATTAATTAGGTTGTAATGAAGATTTGCATTAACACATAGAGGAGGTTTGTGACAAGTGAACATCTCATTAAAAAAAAATCTATACATGCAATAGCTGCCATCATGGCTGCCATGTGTAGCTTTAGTTGTTATTTGTTTGGTATTTCCTAACAGTTAATTGCTTACAGTATAAAGTTCCTTGAACACCTCCCTTTGCCCTTTTCTGAATAAATATATTTGAAATGTTTGTGAAATAATTAGTTGATTTTTATTTTTTAAATTAATTTCCCATACGTTTCTGATGTTCTCACACGATTGCTTTGAGGGGAATCTAATTCTGTGAATATGCAAATGTATTTATTTGTGTTCTCTCACATCTCCAGTCAGAGCTCACCGTAGTTTGGACGTGCTCTGCTAACCGTGCTAAATGAGCTCTGTGTTTAAAACATGATGGTTCTATTATGAAAATGTCCTTTCATCTCTTTTAAGAGAAGGGATTTTACTAATGAGCCTATGGCTGAATTACAATTAACAACTGCCATAGACCAGGTGTGTTCCTGCATTTGAATTTCAAAATGGTTGATGTTTGCTTAAAGCACATATTCAAATGCTGAGTGTGTGGAGATGAAGGACCAGCTTTGGCACCAGCTGCTTGGCTCTCCGGCCCCTGATTAAGGCACCGGGGGCGACATGTCAGCTTGAAATACTACGCCCTGGGTTAGCATGTTTTGAGGCCAACAGCTCCAGTTAAAACCCCAGCTGGATCATGACTTTACTCAATGTGTGATGGAGTGGGCAAGAGAGGGCAGCAAAAGAAGCAATCCCAGGCACGGCATCTGCAAGGCCAATAAATAATGGGGGGTGTAAAGGAGCCTGGGTGATGGCTGGCTGTATTTACTCTCTGCTATTCTCGACAGCTCAGTGAATGTGGTGTTCTTCTTCTTCTATTTAAACTCTCATGCCTGCAGAGGGGCAATTAAAGAATCCCATGCTCGGTTATAGACTCAGTGAATGATTATGGAATACTGATGAGAAGTGATGCCAAGCCAATCTTAACAGAGTTTCACTGCGGATACCTGCATTGATTTGTTTCTATTCTACCTTTTCTTTGGCCGACTGGATGGAAAAAAAGGCTCCACCAGTTGACAGGCTGATGGAAAAATTGAACATTTGGGTGAGAAATATACAGAGATAAAGTGCTGGGCTGAGAATGTGTTTGCCCAGGAAGATGTGAGACATTACAGCATTGCATTCACATTATGTTTACTGAAGCCGGGGTCATAAATAAAGACTAATGCAAAGACAGGGTTGGGGCTCAAAGCATTACATCATCAATTCTGAATCCAGTGTCCAAGCTAGGCCTCTCTAACATAGTGCCATACTCCTATTTCTATCCTTGCAGTTGTTGGACCCGCATGGCAGCAGACCCATTTAATTTCATCAGACTTAAATCAACTGGACCTCTCACTTTCCCTAACCCAGGCAAGGTTGTTCCAATCGTAAAATGCTGATTTAAAGAAGTGTTTAAATGGCTCTGACGTTGATCACCCATCAAATTGCTTTGGAAGACTCTACATGGAGATGTGGAGCCCAAGGGGTAAATTGGCATCTACCAATCAGATGGGCAGTGGTTTTATCCCCAGCCCCTGCAGTGAACATACATACTGAACTTAAAGGGGAACTATAATGGTTATTTTCAGGTTCATTTTTGTGAGGTTTCCATGATTTTATGTTCATAATCTGCTCAGTTTGTCTCATACTGCCTGTGCTGCAGCACCTCTTTTCACCCTCTGTCTGAAACCAGAGCCCAGTCTGCTCTGATTGGTTAGCTTGTTGGCTCTGTTGTAATTGGTCAACCGCTTAGAGATGTCCCGCCCCTTAGCCTATCGCGTTCAATGTTTTGGAGCAGTAGCCAATAGAAGTGCAAGTGTTATGTAGGGATGCCACTCAGGAAGTTAACAAAGGAATCCATTGGAGGAGTTTCAGGCAGGGGGAGAGAAACTCTTCTGGAGTGAAAACAGGGATTTTAGTCTTTGCAGACCATTTACATGCACCTATATAACACACTACAGGAAATTAGTTGAATCATAATAAGGGCCCTGTAGTGTGTTGTTAGAACCGTAAAAAAACTCCATGTCTTGGTGTTAAAATAAACATCCAGTTAGGCTTTACTGAGGGTAAAACCAATGAAGCTAAACCAAATAGCTACACTGCACTCAGTTTAATTTGCACTCTTTTCTTCTTTCTAAGTTGACAGCAGTTGAAACTTGAACAATGTGAGGAATAATTGCCAGCTTCAAGGTTCCCACTTCTCCCTCCTCATCTTGACTTGAGGAGCCGTCTCCAATGTAGAAGGAAGATGCGAGGTAATTAACAAAGATGGTGGAGACTCTCCGGGGACAAACACCTCTTGCATAGCCAATGAACATCAAGCGTAGCATCTTAGGTGAGCTTGCTGGGATCTCGGAAAGAGGCTCAGCATCGGCTATAATTGGACTTGAGAGGGTCACCATGGTGCCGCTGCACTGTTGGAAAGTACTTATGAAGATCTGGACAATTTAACTTGCTCCCTCCTGTGGAAAGATGCTCGAGCTCTCAAGACTCCTCAGAGTTCAGACACTACCTGTTTGACTTTCTGTTCCCTGTGTGTCTGATTGAGCTAATCAAATGCAGACACATGTTTTGCATGGAAAGGTAGTCGACATTTACTTGCAAAACCTTAAGTATTGTTGCAAAGAAGTGCTTTTCTTAACAAGCATCCCTGGCTTAAAAACAAATTACAGAGAATCATCGATGGAGCCATGCAGTTAGCGCTGCGAAGATGCTTCATGATCATACATCTTGTAAACTCTAAATTAAATACACATTGATTAGAAGTGCAGTACTTGTGTAAACGTATTTGCGCTGGGAATGTTGTACAGACAGGATATACAGACAGGATCCAAACATCCTCTAATACATGATGTCATTCTGAGACACAGCCGGAAGCTACTGCAGGCTTCTTTTGAACTTCCTGCAGAACTCAATTGAACATGACTCCACCACTAACTCAGTTAAGAACTCATGCCACCGTGCACTGTTAAATCAATTGTCAATGTAAAATAATATTTGATATACTGCAGTGTTTTGTAAAGGCAAAATCAATACTAAACTGGTTACTGCGAGCAGCCCATAAGCATGTTTCATCATGCCGTCATCCCCTCCTTCTCTGACACTGAACATATTTGATTCAAAGATTGAATCTTATTTTCCCGTATGATGGACTGCCCTTGATATCACAAAGACTGTAATTTTGGAACAAATTGATGCAATTTTATTCAAAGTACAGAAAGCTTTTGGCATGACAGCTTGATTCTAGTGCTTGAAGGCAGGATAGTTTACTCTCTGATGAGAACATGCTGCCAGGTTTTTATTTCTATGTATTTTTGACTGCCAGACTTCTTGGCGATTTCTCACTGCCCTGAATTCCCTGCTGTCTCTAGACAGAGTCATTCTTGGTGACATTTGTCAGAGATGACAACTTTCTTTAATTAATAATCTATTATCTACTAAGTCCACAGCATTCTCTGGCTGTTTTCCAACACGATGAAATTGGGTGACAGACATTTTGTTAATTGAAAGTAATTTCAGCTGACTAAAAAAATATATGTGTGCTCCTCGTTTTGTCTCGCATCCCTCTTGTATTGTGTTGTTGACAGACAGAACAGTTGTTGATGGATTTGACAACAGCCTAAATGAACATATTAAGTGCACAACATTTTTTTATATGAGGATAGACTTCAGTATTTGTGAGATTAGTTTGCTGTCGCTCTATTTTCGTCTTAAGGATTTATATAAGTTATAGAGACACTTGGACATGTCTTATAGGAATATTTATAACTCTCCATAAAGGGGCCCTATTTTGCTCATTTTCAGTTACATTTTAGTTTTTTTGTACCTCTGTTGTGACATGTCTCCATAATTACATTTTCAAAAAGCTCTTTATTTTTCTCATACGGCCTGTGCTGGAGCACCTCTTTTCACCCTCTGTCTGAAACCAGAGCCCAGTCTGCTCTGATTGGTTGGCTAGCCGGTTCTGTTGTGATAGTCAACCAAATGTTCTGCTCCTTAGCCTAGCCACGTACAATGTGTTGAAACACTAGATTATACAAGGGGAGTGTTACATGGTGATGTCATTATGTTACAGAAGTATCAAGGGAGTCTAATAAGGAACCGCAGTGACGCGTCCTAAAACCCGGAAGTAAACTTCTTCCGGTTCCTTCGACAAAAATACAATGCAATTTCTCCATAGGATTTTGTAAAATAGCTCGAAATAAGGTCTGTGGTTGATAAGAGCTGGGTAGACATGTGGAGATTATCCGACTAAACAAAACGTGATCTTAAATGTGTGTCAACCACAGACCTTATTTTGAGCTATTTTCCAAAACCCTATGGAGAAATTGAATTGCATTTTTGTCGAAAGGAACCGGAAGAAGTTTACTTCCGGGTTTTAGAACGCGTCACTGCGGTTCTCTATGGAGGCGTTTCAGGCGGGGGAACTTTGGGAATTTAGCTTTTGGAGGCCTGTTACGTCCTCTCTAGGGTAGAAGGAAATAACACACCCCAGTATGGAATTAGGTATATTACAAGCGTTTATTTTATATTTATAATATAGGTAGAAAATAATGAAGCAGGCAGCCTGGCATAAATAAAACCCAAAAGGGTACAAAGCTAAATGAAAGTCAACAGAAGAGCCTTGATAAGTACAATCAAATATATAGGCTAAACAGAAAATAATAAATCAACCCTCTCTATAAGAAGGGGACAAAATAACAAAAGAAGGCTGTCTAAGAAACACAGCTGTAACATGGAGCAAACAATCAACACAACGCTATGCTAATAGGAAACACACTAGGCTATATCATGTGACACCAGTCAACACAATGCTAAGCTAACACGGAACACTCTAACAAACAAAATGTACAAGTCAACCATCGTTGACGGAATTATCACAGCGAGAGCAGAAGTAAAATAAGGGCCCCTTTAATCAGCTTTTTAGCTTTAATATTCTCAGATTTCTTTAAAATGTCTTCACAATCAGAAAGACTTACTACTTTGCAAGGTCTTTCTCAGTGAAAGAACACTGTTGTAGATTTAGCTCCAGTGACTTTAAAAAAAAAAAAATCTTTTTGAATTATTAAAAGACTTTACTGAAACTGGTTTGGGCACAAAGCAAACAATCAAAAGCACATCAAAGACACCTAACCTTCAGTGTGTATTCCAGCACTGTCAGTTTGATAGCTACAAACTAATGTTGGTAGAAGTCTTTGTGGGCGTCTGTGTGCTCTAGTCTCTCGCTCGAACCTATTAAAGGCAAACAAAGGTGAACAAGCAAACAGTAAATCTCATTATTTTGTCACACTTGAAGTTTTCTTAACAGACTTCAAAAGGCTTTATTTCACTGCACATTTATGTAAACAGCGAAAAGTTGCCTGTCAGATTATTTTAGATTCTAAAGATTGGTTAACTTTTTTCTAGCTTGTTATCTGATGTCACCAGAACAGAATGAATGGGGGACAGACGCTGCTCTGAAAGGCTTTGCAGATGACAGTAAAAGACCACCAACCAAGAGCCAAGTCATTTTGATGTGTGATATTTATCATGTTCTTACTGTGGCGGCACACCATGGCAAAGAGGAAGGAACAGCCTCAGAAGAATTGATATTTTGGTGAGATACGAAGAACTATCGGCTCATAACCACGCTGAGATACATCGCCAATCTCACATGGCAACCAAGCTAGCTGTGTGGATTTAGCCTGAGGGCGAATCCCGTCTTTTTTGGGAGTGCTTCTCATCCTAAATCTTTGTTGGGAAGTTATATTGACTCACAGAGAGGCGTAGGGGCTCTGTAGTAGTGGAACATATTGACAACAGGATGCTGTTAATAAACAACAATGCTCCCATTACCTTAGCTACATTTCTGTGTTTATAGTGTTTTTACTGGAGCATGCTTGGTGTAGTTCCTTGGTGCCATTAATCCCTTCGGTACACCTTGGACTGATATTGAGGGTAAACTTTGCATGTGATGGATTGCCATGAAATTTAATGCAGAATTTAATTTCCCCCTCTGGATGAAATGTAATAACTTTGATGGTTCCCTCACTTTTCATTTGCTCCATCACAGGTCAACATTTTGACTTTTTATTTTTTTATGACTAAATGAAAAATGACTATGCTGATGGGAATGTCAAATGTTAGCATTTAAATTGGCAAAACTAAGAAGGTGAACATGTAATGACTTCAGCATGTCTTTAGCTGTATGTACCAGCTCCAAAGGCTGTAATATGGTTTCAAGGCGAAAAACAATATTTTGCACTCGGATGAAGGGCAGCACATCACTTAAAGTGAAACTTGACCATGGTAGAAGCACTAACATCCTCATATACAGTATAGTGACCAAATTGTGTTTTCTACCAGGCTGTAAACAAGTTGTGTAAAGTTGGGCATTTTAACATGGAGGTCAAAGGGGATTCATTTGGTATTGGAGCTAGCCTCAAGTGGCCATTCAATTAACTGTCGACGGCCCGTCCACACAGCGGCGTGCGTTGACGCTTCACCATTCACTTTGAATGGGGTGATGTCACTTTTCGCCGAACTGCATCGTGGGAAGCGACGTGGAGCGTTGCTGGCGTGGCTCCCTGCAAAAGTTGAGCAATGTTCAACTTTTGACGCCTCGGCAGAAGCGTCAGCCAATCGAATAATATGCCAGTACAAGCTCTAGCCAATCAAACCGCTGCTTGTGTGTCAGAGGCGGGAGATTCATGTGATTGGTTGTTGGTCGAGTTTCAGACACACCCGCCGGCAAGCGTCAACGCACGCCGCTGTGTGGACGGGCCGTAGTCTTTTCTCTATTTTTCAGCACAAGAAGATGCTGTTTGGCTCCGACATACAAGACACGCAAAGTATGTGCAATGCATATCTACTGGTCAAAAGTTTAATTTGTACTAAGGATTACTCACAAAAATAATACAGTGTGTATAAAGTATGAATGAGAGGCCTGCTAACAGCATTCACTTTAATGTAATGGGGGGCTTATAGTGCAGACAGGTAAAGGTAAAGCAGAGGGGCTTTTTCTGCTTCATAGGGATGTCACAGTGGGCTGCTCTGGTTCAAAAGTAGGTACTCTCTTAGACCTTTTTGTGAAGTATTTTAGTGCAGCAGCCTTTGTGGTTTTTGCAGGATGTAACTCTGTTTGCAAAATACCAATCGCAGTGCAATTACATTAATAGGAAGAATACTTATCAGGTCACATTTAACAGTATTAAAACTACAAATAATGTTGTAGTTAATTCTATTTTGTTTGGAATATTGCTTATTATAGGTATTAACAAGTATTTGAAGCCATTCATTTCATATAAAAGGCATGGCTACAATTAAGAAAAACGTTTTGATGTCTCAAGTATTAATAAGACCTTGGCCTACAGAAATAAGCCTATGGTAGAAAGAGTTTATTTTTGAACAACTTCAATAATCCCTAATAGATTTACATTAGATTATTAATTATACAATTGTTTTATTGCCAATTTATATTTTCCACATAGTGTACGTCTGACCCATGTAAACACAGGAACAGTATGTGTGAATAATTTGGTAACTTGACACTTTTGTCCAATATTCATTAGATTTCTCACAAACATATATTGGGGCAACATGGATTTCTGTGTTTCAATCCAAGTGAATACCATTCAATTTAAAGGAACACCAAACCTGTTGTATTAACTTAGCTAAGCCGAAGCCTAAAACATATCTGCAACTAACTTGCTACCCTTTCTTTACTATATTCAAAGCACTACTATGGTGAAAACTATGTGTACACGCAGTTTATTCTCCCTGATGTTAAATATGATACTAAGATAAAGGACCATTATGTTCTTTGTGTACCTTTCACTATAAGTGAATTTTCTCAAGAACCAAACTTGATAGTACAAATGGCAGTGAACATGCATCAAGTTTTTTTTAAAGTAGGATGTACAGTGTCACTTCAGGCTGGCCAATCAAACGCAGTCTTCTTTCTTAAGAGTGAAGAAGGTGTCAAGATCATTTTCACTCAACTCAAGAATTCAACAAGATGACGTCTCCAAAGTTGGTCTTATATCTGACGTGTTTGTTCTTGGGAAAAATCGGTGAGTAGTATGTGAATGCAGCTTTTTCTTTTCAGCAACTTTTCATGGAAATGCTTTCAATATGTTTTCATGTAAACAACAGTACTTGCTGAATTCATCCAATCTTATTAAGTGTGTATTTCTTTCACTCTTATTTCAGCTCAGACGACTGATCGGAAATTATCTTCACGTATTCGTCAAGATAAACGTTTTATATCAGCTAAGGCTGGAGAAAATGTGACTTTGCGATGCTTCTATAAAGCTGGTGACACAAGTTGGATTTACTGGTACAAACAAACTGTGGGACAGAAACCGAGGCTCATCTCTTCCGTCTATCTGTATGATGCTCGACCCATTTTTTATGATGAATTCAACAACAAGTCACGCTTCACACTGGATAGAGGAAATAGTACAAGTCAGTTAACAATTTCAAATGTGCACATTTCTGACTCGGCTAATTACTACTGCGCAATTTTCTCCGAATTTGTCTTCCATTTTGCGGAAGGCTCTTTTATCGATGTTCAAGGTTCAGGTTTGAACATCCCAGCTTCAGTCCATCAGTCCGCATCTGAGATCATCCAGCCAGGAGACTCTGTGACTCTGAACTGTACAGTACACACTGGCAGCTGTGATGGAGGACACAGTGTTTACTGGTTCAAAAACTCTGAGGACTCTCCAGCACTCATTTACACCCGTGGAGGCAGGAATGATCAGTGTGAGAGGAAACCCAACACACACACACACACCTGTGTGTACAACCTGCCAATGGAGAGCCTGAATCCTTCTCATGCTGGGACCTACTACTGTGCTGTCGCCTCATGTGGACACATAGTGTTTGGAAACGGGACCAAGCTGGACTTTGAAGGTAGGTAATTCACTAGATTATTTAATGAAGAGTAAATTATGGCCAAGTGAGATTCAAAATGAACAACAAGATAAAAGCTGACCGTTCTGTTTTTGGTGTTTACTCTCTACAGATGAGGTCAACTCTCTTGTGTATTTCTTGAGTATAGCTTTGACATTCACCACCATCCTGAGTGTTTCACTGGCTTTCTTAGTGTGCATGATGAAGAAGAAAACCAGCCGCCAATCAACAGGTAACTTGTACGGTTTGTATCTTATGGCTTGATTTAGCAGAATTTGGCCTTTGATTAAAAAGAACCATTTCTGTTTTTTCCAGTTCCGTCCAGAGCAGAAGCCGAAGTGAGTAAAATCAGTTGACCATAAATAACCGCTAAATGACCATTCAAACACCCTTTTCCTTCCAAATCATTCTCCTAGAAATAGTTTTTACTCACAATCATGATCTACTTATATATATTGTATTGCAGGAGTACCAACGTGGAGAAAAGATCTGCTATGCTGCTTTAGGTGTCAACCTGAAAAACAGATCAAGAGGACAGAAGCATCAAATCTGGAGTGAATGTGTGTATTACAGCGCAAAGCAGTAGAACCTGACAAGTTGCAATTTGTACTTTTGAGTAAAACATGTGTTTTTGTTTCCACTTCCTTGTGGTCCGCAGCTAAAAAAAAAAAAATCTATTCTTCGTTGATGTACACTTTAGCATAGTATTTTTCCACTTTGTGGTCGAAGCAGGATATTTCCGCAACGTTCTTTCAAATAAACAATGTATCTAAAGATAGTACTTATGAATACTTGTTTTTGTATGACTTAACCTGTAGCCTATATTTAGAAGCTAAGATGCTGTAAAAGTCACTTGAATACTTTTAAGTTTAGGATCATCTTATTTTTTTTTATTATCATTGTTTTTTACCAAATCAAATGTGTAATTTTATTTGTGCAATTTCTATCATTGATCCAATAAACATCAACATTCGGAACAATACTGTGTGTGTCTTCTTAGGAGCACCGTTTTTATTAGAAAACTTGGGTTCCCTAACCCACCCCAATACGTGAATAAACTCAAGTCAAACAGGTGAATTGTTTGTACAGTTGCCATATAGTGGAAAGCTATCTATATGGACCAAACCCTTTTAAACTAGGCTGGAAACGTTTCTCTTGGTTGTAATGTTGAGCATTTTAACATGAAGGTCATTGGGGATTGACTTGCTTTTTGAAGCCTGCTTAAAGTGGCCATTCAATTAACTGCAGATGTGTTACACTTCTGTGTTAGCTTTATTTTTCAGCAACCCAGGTTTAGCTTGGCTACGACTTACAGAACTTGCAAATAACTGGCAGCTAGATCATTCAGTAAATTACATACTCATAATTACAGTAGCTGTTTTGGAAAGCTAAACGTGCAATACACTTGCTAACTTCTTAAATATATCAAAGTGGTAGAGAATGTGGTATCTCCCTATAACAAAAAATCATGGAAATGCGAACACATAAGTGAGTGAAAGAGTGAATGCATATTTTAAGCCAACAGTTTTTAATCCGGCCATTTGGCTAACGCTTCAAAATATTACAAATCTCAATAGAGCTCATATAATATAAAATGAGAAGCCAGCTAACAGCATTGTTTTTTTCACTTGAGTTAAGGGGGGGGGGGGGTCTTTGGGCGCACAAAGGTTAGTATCAGGAAGTGTTCTGCTTTAATGCGTCACAGTGGTCCGTTCTGGTGCAGACACAACATAGACAAATAAACTCAACAGTCAGTAGCTTTTTTTGTGTTGTACCTCTCTTAGTGCAGCAGCGTTTGTGGTTTTGAGCAGGATGTAAGGGTGTTAGGGTGTTTCTTTTCTCACATAAATGATACTTCATTGAGAGACCACTTGCAGTTTTATTTCAAAAGTAGAATACTTGTTAGGTCACATTTAACAATACTGAAACTACTAATACTTAGAGGTCCGGTTATAAGTCCTTTTGGTTTGAATATATTGGTGATACATACTGTATATAAACACGAATGAATCCATTAGTCTCATTTGGATGCGTTGAATAAAATCAATGTCTCCCTTTGTATGGCTCCATTATCACTGAGACATGTGGCAATATATGGATAGGCCTATGGGAGGAACATTATTTCTTTTTGATTTACTTTAATAATCTCCTTTTTTAAAAATAATATTAATGTTTTAACTAACAGAACCCATCATGGAGCCAATAAAGATTTACATCATGCCATTATCTTATTGACTTTCCACTGTATATGTTCCACATACCTCCGACCCAGTATAGTATTTTAGAGTCATCTGTATCCAATATTCCTTTGTTATTCTCATAAACTTACATGAGGGGCAATATAGATTTCTGGGTCTTAAAATACCATCCATTTTGATGATTAATGACTACCAACGTGGAGAAAAGATCTGCTATGCTGCTTTAGGTGTCAACCTGAAAAACAGATCAAGAGGACAGAGGCATCAAATCTGGAGTGAATGTGTGTATTACAGCGCAAAGCAGTAGAACCTGACAAGTTGCAATTTGTACTTTTGAGAAGGAGTTTTTTTCTTCTTTGTAATCTGCAGCAAAAACAAAATCAATCTATTCTTCATTAATGTTCATTTTAGCAGTCTTTTTCACTCTGTGGTCGAAGCAGGATATGTCCGCAACGTTCTTTCAAATAAACCATGTGTCTAAAGTTTTTTTTAGTACCTATGAATAAAAAACTGTATGATTTAACCTGTAGCCTATATTTAGAAGCTTAGATGCTGTGAAAGTCACTTAAATACTTTTACGTTTAGGATTATCTTAATATTTGTATTATCATTGTTTTTAACCAAATAAAATGTTTAATTTTGTTTGTGCAATTTATTTATGTAGTTAATAATCAAATAAACATATCGCAATAGTGGCACTATTTTTATTAGAAAACTCAGTGCACAAAGGTTAATAACAGGAAGTGTTCTGCTTTAAGATGTCCCAGTGGTCTGTTCTGTTTCAAACACAATACATAGACGAATGAAATCAACAGTCAGTAGCTTTTTTTGTGTTGTACCTCTCTTAGTGCAGCAGCGTTTGTGGTTTCGAGCAGGATGTAAGGGTGTCTGCTTTCCCACATAGATGATACTTCATTGAGGTCGCATTCAGACCTAATAGTCCGCTTCTCTTCTTTTCACCAGACGAGAGTTTGTTACATTGTTTCATTTCTCAGAAGGTTAGGTTTGCGTTCACATGGGAAAAACTCAAACGGACTTTAAACACGAGTCATGTTCACGGAAATGCTGTTCAACAATTGGTCAGACATTAAGGGGGTACAAATATGTCATCCACAAATGCAGTTGGGGTCATTTCTTTCCCATTTTGGAAAATGATTGTGCCAGCTTCCTGTGCTATTTAGGTTAAAATTGCCAAGAATAATTTTCTATGGACTCATAGAATTGTTAATCAATGTCAGAATAGAAGTCCATATCATGTACATCATGTATCAGCTTACAATAAGTCATGGGATCATAGTTAATGGACTTGTTTTTTACTTTGTTGCCAGACTACTCAATAAGACACACACACACACACACACACACACACACACACACACACACACACACACACACACACACACACACACACACACACACACACACACACAAACTGAATATCCACCACTTCAGTATAAATTTGACAAAAAAAATAAATGTGCAAATATGAAACATACATGTCAATATCACCTTGCTATCGGTAGTTGAACTGTCAATACCCCAAAACATATTCTTCGATAGAAATACCTAATTTTTTGTTATATTAATTCAATCAATTAACACACATAGATTCATATCTTGTTACATAAGAATAGATTATTTAAGTGTTATTATGGGAGAATTACTATTCTTTTGGTACTACTGCCTTATTAGGCCCATATTGAGCAGCGCATATTAAGACCAAAACTCATGTGCAACAACTTCCTTACTTGCAATAAATAAGCACTAATTAGAGGGTTATTGAGGAAAAACTCAACTCATGGCTTATTACTTGTAGAATATGGTCATTTAAAATAAGGCATTAATAAGTGTTTTATAATGACTAATAAAGAGCCAATATACTGCTAATATGCATTTTAATTAACAACTAGTTGATGGTGAATTTGTGTACCTTAATATAAAGTGATACCAAAAAATACCACTTGTTAGCCTTTTTCTTTAAAGGTCACGTATTATACTGTATTTCAACAATGTTATAGGTCTCAGATATATAAGAACATTAGAATTTTCGCAGCCTAAAAAAGCACAGCACATAGACATCTTGCTGAAACCGGTGGCCAAAAATACACAGACACACAGAAGAGCTATGGCAGGGGGTTCAGGTAAGAGTGTGGACGAGGGGTTACCGTGGTTGGTTTGTTGCTAATGCCATACAAGCCATAAAATACAAGATTACGTCAACACATCCGTAGATCCTAAAGTAGAGACATGTTATCATAAGTGGAGCAGTGGGTTTTCACTGATGCAATTTGTAGCCAGTGTTAATTTTTCATTTCAGACACAAATGGAGGGAAAACTGGTCTCAGTCCACTGGATTGTTTTCTTTTGTAGCTTTTTATCACATTACTGATCAGATTTTAAAGAAACAAAAGGGAATAACGCAACTCACGAGGACATGATGGCATTTTTTGAAATTACAGATTAAAGGGAGCCACTGAAACATTAAAACAAAATGTGTGATTCTTCCTCCAAACTCATACGGGAGCTGGGGGGTAAACCGTTTACAGATGTTTTCTTATCATTACAATAGTCTACAGTAACAAACAGTATGAAATAAGTACATTTGACCTTGTTATTGTTTCCTAAACAGCCACATATAGAAATAAAACTGAGAAAGTAAAAACAAGGCTCACAATTCATCCTGGAAAAACAAAGGACCAACAATTGCATTTCAAATCGGCCTCATGACGTCAGTTTGCTCAATCATGTTTTTATTTTAATTCCCAGAAGCCCTCATAAGTGTTGTTACATTTAATCATGTATGTAATCAATACACTAATCCTCTCATCTGGCCACAAATAAATTAATGTGACTCATGCTTGAGGGCAGCTATGAAAGGAATTAAAATAATGACATTTCTATCCTGCGTGGCCCTTATTCTTGTTTTGAATTGATCGCACTGTATGAGAGACCTCTCGGCACACGTGGGAAGAAATTCAATGTGGCTTCTCTCTGGAAGGAGAACAGGAAAAAAAAAACTCAACTGAAACTTGGCTAATTTTGTAGTTGGCTGGAATCGAGATTGCCCATTTGATCCACGGCAGGGTTTCAAAACAGTTTATCTCCCGAGCCTTTGTAATTTACAGAGCTTTGATTACTGGAATTGGGAGGACACAGGCACTGAAGCCTGATTTCTGCCTCTAGCTCACTTGAAACTGAGTTAGACTTTCACCGGCACTGAATTCTCATTTGATTCTTGGCTGCTCGCTGTGCGGCTTCATCTGAAGGTGACTGACTCATCAGACTCAGCGGGGTTTGTTGAGAAACTTTATTAGCATTAATCTGCCGTTTATATGCAGTCGCATCACTTGTTACACACTGGCTTTTTGACTACATTTCCTCAGATTGTTTGTGTCAGAAGTTAGCGTAAATAGTGACAGGGGGCTTTATTTAAAGCAGGCTGAGGAAGCTAGTTTGCATATTTGTGTACTACACATTGCAGCTACTGTACAAACAAAGGCAATCTGTGTTTCTATATTATTTAGATTTCCTAGTTTAATTATGCAGCTTACCCAAACAAGAAGAAGAAACTAGATGCAACTTGAATATGAGAGTAGAATTTTATTTTAAAAATTGGAACACGTTGATCCAAGTTATCCCTTGCTGTTGTTCCAATCCTTATAATGTCAGACATCTTTACTGGCCAAGAAATGTTATTTGTTGGGCTATTTGTGAACTTCATGTTTGTCTCAGATGTGGTTGTTTCTTGGCATTACCATTTCTGAGCTAACATTAGCTTGCAAGGGCAATAAACCATTATTGCTGGTTTATTGTTTCAGTATAGTTGTAGTTTAATTATTGGAAATGATGTTAACAGATTTTGTCCAACTCCCCACACTTGGGACACAAAGTATAGTAACAGGTTTAAGATGAATTTAAATGACAAACACTTTAAATAAATCAGCCCACTGGTTGTTATAGGCAACCAAGAAATTCTCAAGTTTTAAGTAAGGCAAGAGTAAATTCACACATTGGTACCACACATGTATTAATACATTGTTTAACGTCATACCTTCAAACATGTCAAACTTCAAGTTGTTTCCTCTGTGAGCTAAGCCTTTTGTCTTTCCCTGACTTCTACCTCATGAAGTCATGTTTGTGAAAAGAGTTTTTGATCTTCAGCGGGTCACATGACACACCTGGTTCCTTATCGTCTGTCCCCTGCTCACCAATTACTCTCCGCTGCCTGTCATGTCCATGCTGCACTTCTCCTTCAGTTTCATTACATCCCACTGCCATTGTGAGAACTAACACCCGTACTGATATCTTAGACATAAGATTCAATCAGGTCGCCTCTTTGGTAATCACTTCAAAGAATCCATTTCTCTTTCGATTTTGCTTCTTGTGTCGAATTTGTCGAACTACTCTGCTTCTGATGAAAAAAGGTGGTACATTCTCTCTGTGATTTTTAACACAGGGAGATATCACAGACATGAAATAACAGCCCCTGTGTCAACGGAATTTTATGTTACCTATTGCATACACGTAATAATGTAATTGAATGGGCACTGGCATTGAGGCTAACAAGGCTTTAATGCTAGCCCGGCCTTCTTGTGACAGTAAATTGGGGTAATTTATGCTCTCAGTGCTGTCGGTGAGCGGGATTCTTTTTTCCTTTTAGCTCAGTGCCTCTTGATTATAGAGTATCTTGCACATGAAAAGGGAAAATGACAGGCGACATGTCTTAAAGTAGCAGCTTATTGTATGCTCGGTTAATGGACATCTCCTCTCTGCCCAAATAATTGATGAGCTTTAAAGGAGATAGTTAATATGTTCCTCTCAGTGATGTAGAGCCATAACACAGTCATTAAACGCAGAGCAGATCCAGCACCATGCATACGTTTATTTATTTAAATGTGGAAAAGCAGCATCTATATTTCATCTAGCCACTTTTTTTTACTTTTTATGTCATCTTTGAAAAACTCAAACTACTCTTGAGGGTATTTTTTACGTGTCTCAAAGAGGCCCTATTGTGCTTTTGGGGTTATTCCATAGGTTTTTGAACCTGTCATTGGTCAGCAAATGCTCAAACCCCTTCCTGAAACGCTTCCATTCGACTCCTTTGTTTACTTCTTTAACAAAGTCAAATCAATATTTAACACGCTTCAATTGACTAGCGCTCTGACACATTGTACGTGATAGGTTAAGGGGCAAGAAATCTGTATGCGGTTGACCAACCACAACAGAGCCAATAACCTTACCAATCAGAGCTTCATTAACCAGTGCCATGTCAAAAATGTTAGCTCGGAACTCAAATTTCAGCCATATGACATAAAATGTATAAAAATAAATTACAAGCAAAGCAGGAGTGATATGATAATATAACATTTGGAAAATAAACATCAATAAGAACTAATACAATTAAATAACATTGTACTAATTAAAGGAGGAATGTAATTCCAGCGAACATCATTGGCTAAGTTTGGAAAGAACATTTGCTGCAATCGAAATACTTTTAACCCAGATGAACAGATTTTTGAGGATTCTGGGAATGATACAAATGTTTAGATAACATTTATTTGATCAGAAAATCTGATCCAGTTATTTTTTTGGCCTTGACCAGATCTTCTATAATTTTATGAACGAAAAGCAGCAGTCTTTTCTGATATGTGCACCATCAGAAGCCCCTGACTTCCCCCCCCGCTGAAGCCGTGTGACTGCAGCAGCGCTAATTATCTTCAGGTGCACGTTGAAACCCAGGCCATGTAATAAGCAGTTATACAGCACAGTGGGACCATGGCAGCTTTATTTCACACGGCAACATGCAGCGAGGTGAGGGCTCTCTATGGGAGGGGAGAACATTGGGAGCTTTGTGTTTACGGTATTGATTTGAAAAGTTGTATTTACCCAGTTTTTTCATGGTCTCCAACCAGATTCCAATGATGAAAGCCGCACCAGGGAGTGATACACTTGTTTCTCCTAAAAAGAATATTATTTTGCAATGAAAGCTTTCATTTTTTATTTTTTTTGGAAGGCAAACCGTGCAAAACCAATCCGACTAGAAGTAGCAAGAAGTAGTGATAATTAACTGTTATGAGCATAAGTCAGAATGCATAAATATGATCTGGAAAACTGGAAATTGCCCCTCAGCGGTGCAACGAGGGAAATGTTCTTTACTGCTCTGCTGAAAAGGAATTTAGTTGAAATAAACTGGGAACTGTTATTGTTGAAAGGAGGCCCCATTACCTCCTTTCAATCATATCATCTTGCAATTCTGTCAACTATGTAGAGAATAATGGGTTTTATAGACTACGTAAAATGGCTCCCTCCCCAATAAGCTTTGAAATCTCTCTGCTTCTCTCTCCTGCAGTCTGAAAGAAGGTGCATTTTTTTTAAAAGGTGCCGTGCCAGCTGCCTTTATTCAGGTAATTAATGCTTTCACTTCCTGCTGATGAGCTCCCCAGGTCACATGAAGGAGTTCATTGTGAGGAAAGCTCTCTGTGCACAAAAACAAAACGCGCTGCCAGTTACATTAGTTTCTCTCCCATTTCAGATCCCTTTATTCCTCTCCCCTAGCTGTCTGAATGTGCCTCATGCACTCACATTATGTCTTTGAACCTTGTTTTTCCTATGCTCTCAATAAATAATATAACAAATATACAAATATTCTTATGCGCACCAGCTGAGCTCTATGAAGCCGAGACAACACATGAAAACACCATCTTTAGATAATTTACAAGATCAAATCAAACGTGCAGCGCAGACAGGAAACATGTTTTAGCATTTGTTAAACATCTCTGTATTTAAATCACCCTGAAACACATGTCGGAACATTCTTTTGTGAATAAAAGCAGTTTTTAAATAACATGATTTCCCCTACAGAAAATAAATCTCTCACAGGTATAATTCCACGATTTAAGGAAAGTGAAGTGCTCTGATGTAGAAGTCTATATACTTATGTTAAGCCCTGTAAATAATGAACTCCTTATGTTTCTAGATTCTGATCCAGATCTACTTACATTCATAGTTTGAATCCATCATACCTCGAACTTAGATAGAAGGACTTTATGCCCCCACACTATTATGCCCCCTTGCATGAAATATTCGAATGACTTTTAATCTTATGTACACTTAATGAAGCAACAAAGGGGTTAAAGACACACGGGAGTGGGGAGGTGGAGGAGATGCAGAGAAACCGACAGAATTTAAGAATAGACAGACTTGGATTTGTAATATTACAGGCTTTGGTTTAAAATGTGCCTTGACTATGGAACACCAAATGGATAACAAGTGATGTCCGACCAAGCATGGTCCTGTGTATGGAAGAGTAGGATGTGATCATACATGCGAAAGAGAGTCTGATTTAAAACAATGTCCTCTGCGGAAGCCGTGCTATGCTAAACTCTGAATCGATTTTCACACGATTATCCTGTTTATTTGCATTTAGATAGTTTTACCGGCTCGCGTTAGGGTTGTCTTCCCAATAAGAACATTAAAGGACACATCTTGTGAAAGAGTAAGATAATGATTTTATGCAGAATTATGCAAAGATATAGCAGGTGCTGTAGGATTACCATATGGGTGCGTGGTGCTTGATGCAAATTAACACCCAACGCCGAGGCATCAGCAGCCATTAGAGGTGAGCTTTTTACAAGATAACACACTCTCGACTCAGAATTCAGAGGGTGTCATCGCTCGCTGCTAACAACTAGCATTGTCTCTTCCAAAACTGCTAAACAAGAGCTCTTGCTGAGGCAGCCGCGGAGGGCTAAGTGATATGAAGAAGCAAAAAACATCATCTATGTGATCTCTGGGGAAAAACAAGGCCATTTATCTGCCTCGTTGTGCTCCTCACCTCGGGGTTTGTCCCTCTCTTCCGCCTCATTAATGATGTCACAGTATGGATAACAGTGTGATTATTCCTGCCTAGCCAGGCTGCTCTTTAGCGCCTGGATGTGTCATATCTCAAATGACTCTTGATTGCAGGGATTTAGCCTGAAGGGAACTAAAAGCACATCGCCTGTGTGTTTCTTGTTATTGTCATGTCAGGCAGGCGGGAGGAAGAACGGCCCTTTGCTATTCATCGGGGTCTATCAGACAAAGCGTATTTAAACACAAAAGAGGGGAGAGCCGAGTCTGGCGAAAATAAGGACGGGGTAAAAATGTCTCCAGCCTTGACAGACTTAAGTAGCCTATTACACGATGGCGAGGCTTTCATCTATTACTTCAAGGAGGTAGAGAAGATAATCACCACTGTTATTCCCCATCTGATGTCCCCCAAGCCACCTATTACTCCGTGGCCTGCAGCACTCTCTGCTGAATACAGAGAGAGGGAGCTCGCTGTTTGCCACAAAATCCTTTCTAGACATAGGAGTGCAGAGGATTAAAAAAAAGAAAGATATTTTTGTTACATGCAGCTACCTCCAGGTCTGGAAAGTAAAGTCAATGGAGAGGCACCTTAAAGCTAATGTTCGGTCTATTGCCAGCAGGGACTGTCCACGAAAAAAATGACCATACTTCCCACTTATACTTCTATTGTAAATGTATTGAACATTATCCTGATGAGTTTATGCTCTCAATTTCTAGTTTCAAGACTTCTTCAATACACTATCACGTTTGTCTTTGTCAGTTATGGTCCTATTGAGTGTGAAATAGACAATAAACAAGCTTTGATTTTGGGCAACTTGTTATTGATTGGTCGCTACCACATGCCTTTTAGAGTGTGTTTGCACTTAAAGAAAGTTCATTGTAACATTTTGTTGCATTAGAACAGGGGTGTCAAACTTAAGGCCCGGGGGCCAAATCCGGCCCGCGATTTCATTTTATGTGGCCCACAAGAGCTTGCAAAGAATATAATATGTTTATTATACGGTTTCGTGCCGCTCTACAGGAGCACGTTGCCCATACATGGAGCACAATGCATCTCAAATTTGCCATTTTTCTCAAAATTTGACTTTTTTTCTTCTAAATATGCCTTTTTTCTTAGAATTTGCCCTATTTTTTATATTACTTTTTTTTCCAGAAATTTGCTTTTCTTTTTAAATCATTGTGTGACATTATTACTGAAGAGACTTGCAATTATTTGCCCTGGACTTCTGCTTTCAGACGTAGTTAATTATGAAGTTCTGATAATCTGATAATAATCCGATGCAGAGCAATAAGTAAAAACATTATTTTATATATATGATATAATAATTATTATTATTTTTATTTTTATAGCGCCTTTCAAGAGACCCAAGGACACTTTACAATGGGAAAAAAATAAATATATATATATATTTATATATGTATTTTTATATATGTATTTTTATATAGTCTTAAAGTTACATCATGCAAATGTGGGCCGCCATGAAATTGAGTTTGACACCCCTGCATTAGAACATTCCTTGCTAATTGTTAAGCTATACTTTGTTACTTTGTGTAATTTCTAGACCCAAAAAACATGATTGCAACAGCGAAAAATGCCAAACTTCAGCCTTTCAATTTGTTGTCGCACAAACCATTAGTTGAAGTCATCTCCACGTCTATAATTTTCTGCCTATGGGGATCTTTGTCACCAGATCACCCTCTTGTGCAAAACCTCACATAAAAAATGAAAATAGCTACACAGCTGTCACCCGAAATGTTGCGAACACCTCCGGACTGCCTCATTATGTTCATCATCACGTACTCACCTGTATAGATGTTAATTAGGTTAACGAGAGCGGGGTCCGTCCTCACGTCGTCCAGCTATGCTGTTTGTCCCCTATCTCCCGCTCCAGCTTCATTCCAAAGACATTGAGATATGGAAAGAGGATCATTTATTGGGTCATTAGTTCTACTAATCAGTTCTCTAATTACAGGCCATTACAGTTGGGTGTCTGATGTATCCCCTCTCCCCAGGACCTTGGACATGATGCACTCTGACACTCTGTCTCCCACAAACAAGCAGCTGTCCTCAGGCTGAATATCAAAGGCGTTAACCTTTGGAAGAGCTCTGCTTTTAGACTGATGAAGCTCGATGTGCAGCGGTTTTATGATTTCTTTGTTGAAATTGGACAAAAGGATCAATTCAAGGCTTTCACTTGAACCATTTCAATAAAAGGCACACACACTGTATATCTGAAAATAAAAGTCTTGTTCTTCTTTGGAATGGATTGCATCTGGTTTTATGAGAATATAGATGCACAAGTGGGTGAAGGGAGAAATTGCCCTTGGAAACTGGTTCTAAAGGACAATACCAGATTGTTATGGGTCATCTACTGAGCAATTACATGGTGCATCATTCTTGGCATTGGGATCTGTTTGGCCTTTGAGCTTGCATTAGTTTTTGTTTGTGTAATAATAATAGTTGTATTATATGGGAAAGCAGTTTGAATGAGTATTGATTTGATAATGCTGTACCGCCAAGAAATTGAACAATGATAAAGACACATGATGCTAGCTGAAGCGGATGAAGGCTAAAGAACGCTTCTCCAATCTGGACAGAATCATACATGGACGTTGAAAGCAGATTTTCAGGTTCCTTTTTGAAAAACATGACGTGTATTTTATTGATTGAGGAGGTTCATATGTTGTATTCCTTTCTCTGTTAAACATTTGATCAACAAGTGGAATGCTTGACACAAGGACTTTCAACAATTTGGAGAAAAATGTCAAACAATTATTCTTATTGAAAACTTCTGTACATTTATACACATCTCTGCAGCAGAACTTAATTTAGAATGGTATTTTGAAACTAAAAAAGCAATAGGATTGGAAAATATGATGCCAACAGTATTCACAGTTGGTAGCATTAGTTTAACCAAATTATACATTCACAAGACTTCAGCAGGAATAACAATCCAAAAATGTGATATCTTCAACAGTGCAACAATTTCAAGTGTTGTATTTTAATTTTCAAAGCAGGATTTTTGCTTTTTAATTGGACCATTTTCACAGTGTGATATTGTTACTTTCACTTCAGCTTCAATTGCAGGAACATTTGCGCTTAAAAACTTGGCAGCATGCATTTAAAAATGTTCAACAACAATCTAAATTGCTAAAATTGGTATGCTTTTTTTAGAACATGGGAGATGTCGGTGCGCTTGAGTGTAGTATTTTTGGCCAAATGTAACACTAAGAGGGGCAACGAAAAGTGTCCACCCAGTAAGAACAGAATATAAGACGATCAAACTGAAGGTATTATGGGTAGATCTAAGAAGGTGAGACTTGTAAAGGTGAGGGGCTTTTCATGTCAGGGCCTTTAGGGCTTTGGAACAACATGTCTGATCTTAATCTTTTAAATCTCTACTTAAAAGTGACTTCCATCTACATAATTTAATTTCTAGCTTGGACTTTTGACAACTTGTATCCATTGCCCCCAAATTACCACCGTGCCCACGTTCTGCATCACAGCATGTTTTTTTATTAATGAGGATTCTTCATGGCAGCAGATTTGTAGATGTGAAGATGCCAGAGAAGAAGATCAACTCACTCGCTAACTGGTATGAACATCAAAGTTTTGAAGTTATGGCAAAGAGTGCAGATAAGTCCATCATACTTAACAAAGTTACGAGGAGTGGGATTAATCGGATTCCTTTAGCTACCCCCTGCTGACAAAACCTCTAACCTGATTGGACGACAGCTCATCAAAACTTTGTCCAATAAGACTCACCAGTGATGCTGTAAAAGTATTTTCCAAGGTTCTTTGGTTATAGTCACTTAAGTGCTGCATGTGCCTAAATATAACCATAACAACCTCTAACAATCCTGGAGTAGCCATAATGACTACATCCAAGGGAGAGCATTAGGTTTGCTGCTTTTGTATCGAAGGTTATCAGGTTCTGCAGATCTTGAAAATGCTTAGTTGAGATGTTGTCATTTTATCCAACAAATGGACCACAGAGGTTTTTCAAGGGCCTTATATTTATCATTCAATGGAGGCCTAAATGCATTTTGAGATGTCTAAACTAATGCATTTAGCATTGTGTATGATAAAAGTAATGTCTTTTCTAAGGATCACATTCTATTCTCCCCTTTTTTCCTTCGGTCTAGTTTAAAAAGTATAACTGGATTTTTAATTAGACAAAGGAAGATATTCAGGTGGGAGGGTGTCAAGGTGACGACCGCAACGATACAATAACACACATATTGTTTATTCCTGCATTTTGTATTTTTAATTTTCTCATATAGTAGTCAAGTGGAAAACAGTTGGTGTGGGTCAAGAAGGCACTCTTTATTTGGTATAGCGGGTACTTTAACCGGTTAGCCAAATCCCTATAGACCTAGCTACTGGCACCCCATTTTATTTCCGGTGTGGGGTTATGCAGCAGATGGTGGAGCATATTATAGAAACTGATTAGAGGAATAACAAATAGGATACTGTTGTTTATATAAACACGGGCCAATGCGAGTGCATATACACATGTACAAATGGGCCTTCAGCAGCAGACAATATGCCCACTCTCACAGTGGGAAGCTCTCTACAAACTATTTTATACGGACATATCTGTCGTATTCAGACATGTCCAGAAGGAGCTCTAACTCTGACAGACAGTCTTATCGCCCCAGCGATCCTATTACAATTAGAGGAGGATACTCAACAATGTCAATATAATTAATTCAATTATTAAAAAGCCTGAGGCGCAGTCGAAGGATATGAAAATGACAAAGACTTGTGGAATGAGGGGTGGGCTGCATGCGGCGCTGAAGGAGCTCGGGGATGTTTTTCTTTTTTTGAATCCAGTGATATTTGCAAAGTTTCTCACAGGTTGATTGTTTTTTAAATGCCAAGAGAGAGAAGTTGTCTCAGGGGATCAGACAGCCAGGGAGGGGCTTTCACTTAAAAATTCATAATTAAAAGATACTGCCCTTGGGTTTAGTCCATGTGGATTCACGAAGGCCTGTCACAATATTTTCCAAACTAAATGATGACTATGGAGTTAGAGGAAAGTCTTTTCTTAAATGGATCATTTTTATACCAAATATATTATTGTTGTCCTTCTTACTAAACTAAAAACATACACAACAGGTTCATATTGGTATTTTGTGCATGTACTGTGACATGTCTCCATGCTTTAATGTTCAAAAAGCTCTTTATTTTTCTCATACTGCCTGTGCTGCAGCACCTCTTTTCACCCTCTGTCTGAAACCAGAGCCCAGTCTGCTCTGATTGGTTAGCTAGCCGGCTCTGTTGTGATTGGTCAACCAAATGTTTGGCCCCATAGCCTAGCCACGTGCAATGTGTTGAAACACTAGATGATAGAAGGGGAGTGTTACATGCTGATGTCATTACGTTACAGAAGTAAACAAGGGAGTCCAATGGAGGCGTTTCAGGCGGAGGAACTTTGGGAATTTAACTTTTGGAGGCCATTTACATGCAAAACATACAGCACACTACAGGAAAGGGAGCCCCCCCCCCCGCCCCCAAAAAATAGGGACCCCTTTAATCAGCTTTTTAGCTTTAATATTCTCTGATTTCTTTAAAATGTCTTCACAATCAGAAATACTTACTTTGCAAGGTCTTTCTCAGTTAGCTGGCCGGCTCTGTTGTGATTGGTCAACCGCTTAGAGATGTCCCGCCCCTAAGCCTATCACATAGAATGTGTTGGAGCGCTAGCCAATAGAAGCACAAGTGTTACACTGTGATGTCACCATGTTCGGGAAGTAAACCAAAGGCTCAAAGGAGGAGGTCTGTTTACCGTCAACTTTCTGAGATTTTGCCGTACAAATAACACTGAGCAACCCCTTTCGTATCCCCTTCTATGGTAGCGTAGCGAGTAATGATGCAGCCTTGACAATTGTATTAGATTTTCACACTTTTTGCAAAAACATTATAAGGAACCTTGAAGTCAGGATTTCAATTAATGTTTGCAAAGTATTATTAGTTTAACACATACCTAGTGCTTGAAAAATGTAGGGCAAAACCTGAAGCAGCAAGATATTCAAGCATAAAACACTATTTGGTTTCTGAGGCCCACATCTTATTTTTGCCCTGAGGCCCCCTCGCGGGTTAATCTGGCCCCTGGCTCTAAACGTAACAGGAGAGACCTTGCTTTTGAGGTTGTGGCTCTCTTCCTTTCAATGTGGGATCTGCGGGCACTTTTTTAAATCAGTTGACCCACCTCTTTGGACTTGACTTTGCTACACTTTGCGTTATCGTCTTGCACTTTATAAATACATTTTGCATATGATTAGAAAAGTGATGATTATAGGCAGGGCCGTCCCTGGCCAACATGAGGCCCCACGCAAAGTTATATGATGAGGCCCTCTGTTTCGCGAGCGTCGTCGTCGACGGGGGGGGGGGGGGGGGGGGGGTTTGCTAGTGGAGCCACACTAATTGCGCCGCATTAACGCATAGGTCATTGTATATCCAGTTTTTCCAAACTTTGTTTTCATTGTGCTCACTTTTCACTTTCACTCTGACCTTGATGGGAAAATGAGTTTTTATGAACACACGTCACGAATAGAAAAAAAATATCCCTCTCTACTTTCTCATGATGTCATATCTCACAAGCGTTTCAATCAATATGAGATGCTTCAGCTCCTGTGAAGATTGTGCCACTGATGTGGGAGTTCAAATCTCAGCTTTCCTCACCGTAGCGCACATATCTCTCTTCCACATCGAGTTATTTACAAAACTGGTGCTAGGACACGCCATCAAACGTGTCATTCAACGAGGAAGTGAGGAGGGAAATGGATGCTGCATGGAAGAACGCTCTCATACATATTCAACATGTTTATTGTGAAAATGTGAGTATTGATCAGGCTTCCTGACCTCCTCAATCCCCCCCAGGCTCTGTGCGCAGCTTATACTTTGCAATAAGGGCAATCAGAAAAGGTTTCGTTCCCAGTGGAATGCTTACTTTCTCTTTCCCGTGGCAAATCAAACTCCCACCAGCTTAACAAAGAGACCATCCGAAGCACGAGCATCCCCACCTTTGTGTTCGGGGTCTTATTCGACAGGGGTGGTGCCAAATCGGGTCACAGAAGAGAGATGCTGCATTCACTGGGAATAATGGCAACGATCGAAATTTCTACACACACAGCATCCCCCAGACAAAAGCCGGAAAAACACTTTCCACCCACTCCGTATTCAGATATAAAAAGGATAAAATGCTTCAGAAATTACTGTAAACCAAGATGTTTACTCACGAATTATTGTTTACATTATCTGCCGGTAAATATACGTTTGAGCAAAGGAAAGATGACTAAGGTGGCAATCTGTGATTCATGCATAATCCATGCCTGCGGGCCTGTGCATAGCATGCACCCTCATCTAAAGGAGAGCATGCCCAATACAGTGTTCCAAGGTATTACCACAAATGCATTCATGCTGCTTAAGTCTCTTCTCAAAAACTGCATATTATAAACAACCGCTGCCAGTTGCAAGGTAAACAGTCATCTTGGCGTCTTGTTATTTCAACATTTGCAGCAGTTCTGAAATGTGGAGCCGTGAAATGTGATGAGTTTGTGGGTAAAGTATAGCCTGCTACAGATCACAATATTCAGTCAAGGGACAGAGAATGCTAATAGTGAATGAAAGAAATTCGTTTTACCTGAATAATGTACTTTCTAAAATGCATTTCCAGCTACTCACCATGGATTTATTAAAATGTCTTTTTGAGGAGATACAATACGCATAATACATTTAAATAAAAAAACATATCACTTGGAGGTCAGCAGACTCAATCATTTCAAATATTTCATCAAATTATTCTCTTGAGGTTCAAATGCTTCATGCTCTGCATTTCTACCATTTTCCTTTAACTATTGAAAGCAAAAGAGAAAATTAATAACTCCCCAGCCCCCAGACTCGCTTCGCCCTAAGATTCTGTGAAAGTTCATAAATGTATATCTGGCTATCAGCAAGGCTCTTTCTTAAATATACCATAAATTGTTGACCGTGTTGACTGAGGCCTGAGCATTTTGTGTGAAAAAGCAATTCAAAAGTCCAACAGAAAGGCGCAGAATCAATGATTTATCCTCACTAAGTCTTATCTGGTGTAGATAACTGACTGCAGGAGATGATGACAGCTGTTTCGAGTTGTGCTTTTTGGAGTTATTTCTGCAGAAAAGTTCCAAGATGAAATAAGATTGAAAAGTCCCACCTGTGGTTCTGTGAAACATAGATGTGGATGCACATGTGGCCGACTGAGTTGTATGGGTGGAGGTGGTGAAAGGACACAAAATAAACCATTCTTCCATGGACTATTGGCAAACCAATGAACGCTCTCACCATTAAATAAAAAAGCTGCAGTCTGCTTTTTATTCCTGCACAGCATTTGCATCGCAGGCCACATTATTCTTGATTAATTATTCTTCTTTTCTAGGGCTAAGCCGAGTGCAGAATGCAATAGAACCAGGCCCTTGATTGGCTTCAGGGTTAATGTTTTAAAAGGTAAAATATTGTCATGAATTGAATAAAAAAAAAAAAAGTTGCTCTTAATATGCCCCAATCTATAGTTCCACAAGTCTGACTCTAATGATTATGATTTTAATTGCTTTTAGTTGTATTCTCTGCACCTAACCGCAAACTCAGGAGAAATGTCTCTTTTCAATCGGTATTTTCAAATGCGACATGTCACCCTGAGACCATTGCATAAATACCTGCATTTTTACTTGAGCCGTTGTGTAACTACCACTATTTCAGTCAGACAACTCACGTGTTTCTATGTTTATTATAAGCAGCATATAGTTTGAGTTTGGCGTCTAGGCTCGGGCCTCATCACTCCACAGATTTACAAAGAACATTGAGGTGATGATTAGATAACTCTCCCCTGAGCCTACAGGTGGAAGCTGGGGTGGTGGGGGGGGCAGGCAAGTAGCAGCAACATGAAACACAGCAGCAGGAACATGAACGTAGCAATAGCAAGTGAACACAGCAGCAGCAGCATGCGAGGCAGAGGCAGGAAGACCTGGCAGCTTCAATAGAGCGGCATGTTTAGGAGAATGTGATTGGTTGATTGTAAGAGGGACGAGGTGCGTCACGTGTTAATGTATCATTGGTGCTCAAGTTGACTTCCTGAACTAGCTCGAAGGCTTCGCCCCATTTTATGTCTTTTTTTCGTTTCTATCTCAAGAATATTGGAATTGTGTTGTAACTGGGCTGTAGCTATCGTGCGTATAACGGTAAAGCCTTTGAGTCTTCACATTTGTATCCTAACTGCTTTGTGGACCAAGAGGGAGCCCAGCATTAAATTAATTACTGTCACAATTTTTTTCAAAACACTTTCCTCCTCAAGTCATGCTTTTTGAACAAATCCAAGCACAGTGCTCAGAGATTGTCTCCGCACCGATACAACAAGGTCACTTGAGTTTACTAATTCTCCGTGCAGCCCCTTCATTTGTTATTCTAAACAGGCTGTCATTTGGCAATTTACCACTCATGATGATGAATAATGGCTTTTTGGTTACTAATGTTTCTGCTGGTCACAGCCGGAGGGAAAAGAAAGGGACGCATTATGATTGTTCTAATATTGTTTTTCATCTCATCTGTGTATTTAGCTAAGGAGCTGTAAAAGCTTCAGAGGAGATCACTGACACCAAAAAGAACATTTTTTGTCTGCTTTCCCCCCCCCCCCCCCATGTTAACACATCTTCTTTGATGGAAAATGCTCATTGTTCTTTGTGCTAAGAAGAAAAATGCTGCACTTCGAAGGGTCGTCTCACGTCATCAACTTGTGTATATCCGTGAAAAACCTATTGTGGTATTCTCTCGACTCTGGGCTTTGCATGAAGTGTTCACTCTAACATCCGTCTCCTGACTCTCCTTGATAGGGCCGTGCAGGGCGGTGGAGCCGGGGCTTACCTGGGTATTGGATTGCCTTGGATGGCAGCCTAATCATCTGGCCCCCAGTCAGGACGCCGGCTGGGCCAGAGCTCCGACAGCACAACAGATGGGCCCTCAAAGGACCCACCACATCTGCACTCCTGCAGCAAGATGAAGGGGGGGATGAAGGGGGGTAAAAGAGACAGGAACTAATTCCTCTCATCTTCTGATTTCACGCAAATGAGTGCAAGGGATGTGCATAAGGAGCTGGCACCCAGCTTTGGCGAGGTAAGTGGAAATCTGAGTCACACACGCGTTCACCGAGGACTCGAACAAACATCGCCCCGTCTCACGTTGATGCGCTCAATTAAAAACAAGGAAGTTTAATGATTTAAGGGAATAGAGTGGACGTTAGCATATTACAAACAGTCTTGATGTTGTTTGCTTGCTGTGTCTGATGAAGTCAGATTATTCTGAGAAGTTCCATTCACATGGTAAATAATAGGAAGCATACACAAATAGAAAGGAATTTGAAACTATGAACAGAGCTGCTTTGTATTCCGGAAAATGACTTCTTGTCTTTTGGTTTTGGAAAATTTCCGGCTGTTAGGAAATGTGTTTACCTCTAAGGCAGCGTTGGTATTTTTAGCAGCAGCACTGGCCTTTTGAAATACCTCAGAAAAATTGTTGTGTATTACAGTTTGGAAATAATAATAATAATAATATGTAATCATCCTCCATTCATCCATTCAACATCATGGAGACTGGTCGAAGTGACGACCTTGAATTTGGATTGTGTTCATGAAATATACTAAACTGAACAAAGAAGTACAATAAAAACCTTACCAATGTTACGAAAATAATATAGCAATTTTCTCTTTGCTCATCCCCAGGTTGGACGCAAAGCCTTACGGTGAAAAAAGCTAGTAACGTTTTGTTGTTATCGTTAGCTCCCCTGCTAGCTTGTATACAGCTGTCATCTGATTGGTTGCCTTGTCGAAAGATCAGGGATAAACAAGTCAAAAATGAAATAATTTCAACTTTGAGCGCTGTGCAACCAAGACTGGCATGTACAAATACAGTCAAACTGCACACAGTAAACGTATAAACATGCTACAGTGAGACATTCAGAAACATACAGGCACATTCCTAACGTCTCCCAGTGTGTGTTTTCTGTATTGATCAGCCCGCTGCATGCTGACTAAGCCCGACACTGGACGGCACCACCGACTCTCTTTGGGCACATGCAGCTGCTGGCCTTTCAGCTCCTCAGTGGGAGTGTCCCCATGTGTGGCAGGGCTTCAGGCCGTGCTCAGCGATTAGCGCCGCACATATATTGAGCCTCCCCGGCATGTTGACCATCATTCTCTAAATGCTCCGCTGCTTAAATATGCAATTACAGGCTTATTCTGCTCTTGCTGCTGTGGGTTTTTAGTCTAAAGGGCCCATGATCATTCCCTGATCGCACCGCAGACATCGCACATTATGGAAACAATGTTGGCCCATTTACCCTCTAACAAATAGAGTAGGCTACAATTTGCATATATCATATTTCTTTATGTTAAGCACGCTTGTACATCTGTTAAGAATTAGTTGTTATTTTCCCTCCTTAATATAGCAGAGGTTTTCCTGATGTGTGCACTAAGAAATCTGCTAACATCCACACAAACAAAAACCTCAGTCAGCTCTGGGACTTTCGCGACTCCGTGTCCAAGTCTTCTTTTATATTTTTTTTCGGCAGTGACAATGAAGGGGAGTCTGTCTAAAGGGGTTAATCCGCCAGTGTAAATTGGGATGATGATGGTTATAAGAACCTGGATAAACGTGATGGGTGAGAGCAGATGACTCACCCAGATGGCAGAGGAACTATAATCGCCCTGTCTCTGAGTCAAAGCTGCCATGCTGGTTCACTCATAGCTCCCATTTCCTGTTCAACGCCTTCCCCGTGCTCCAATAGCGCCATAACGCTTAGTGCAGGACCCCCTCTGCGCTGTCCATGATTAGACATGTTATCCCGGCAACAACGCGCTTGATTGCGATTACCTTCTGTGTTTCCTAATTTAGACTCAGCTTGTGGTGTTGCAAAAAAAAAAGTTTGGAGAGGTTATTGCTGAAGACCAGATACACTGTTGGAGTTTAATTCCTCTTTGATAACAGGCCACAAAATCAGTCATTAGCCGCAACGTGTGCACAGCTCCAAATCCTATTGTCTTTGTCTCATTTAATGCTTGTCACGTGTGAAATGAACTATCAGGCCACCAAGAGCACTTATGATAAAAAATGACGGGGGAAACCTGAAATATGGCGCTTTATGGCAGCCAGAGCCTACTTTTACAAGGTTAATGAACTCTCACTAACTTTAATAGTCTGTTTTTCGACTCATGCATCTTCATAAAGCGCCCTTCCCCAAAGTCTGCAGGCGAGGGGTGCCATTTCAAACAGCTGTGCCAAGCGCACTCCCGTAAAATGAAAGGAGTCTCATGATGAATCACATCCACCTTCCAGTTCCTTCCATTCCTCCATTGTTCGCCTCACCTGGCAAACTGTCAGTGGATTACCTTCATTTCCCTCGATGCCTAGAGGTACGAGAATGAAGAGGAAGTGCAAGGAGAACTAGAAACTTCTGTAAGTTCCTAATCACCTGGTCCAAAGGAGAGGAGAGGAGGGGTGGGGGGTGGGGGGGCTGAGGTGGCATCCCTAGAGTGGTATTAACAAGCAGAGCAGCCAAGGTTAGAGCTGGAGGCCTGTTCGCAGCTCCACAGACACAGAAACACTTCCTCGCATCACATGCTCTGTGTGAAACTGACTCACAGTCGCTGCATGCAGTTAACAAGCTGATTAAGAGAACTACATTTTGTGTCTTCTTAGTTGCTTTGCACACTTTTCATGTCATCATTGATATCTTTGTGGTTATTTTATGTCTTTTTAGATTTAGCTTTTCTTTAATATACTTGATGTTTTTATGGCTATTTTGCCCGTCTTGGTGGTTGATTTGATCTCTTTCTGGTTGTTTTGGATCTTGTATTGTCATTTTGTATTTATTCGTAGTTGTTTTGAGCTGTTTCTGTACATTTTGTATACAGTTGTGGCAATTTGATGTCTCTTTATGGTAATGTTGCATCTCTACCCAGTCGTTCTTCTGTCTTTCTTGTTGTTTTGGGTCTTTAAGGTCATTTTGCATCTAGTTGCATGTCTTTTTTCGCTAAGTAGTCATTTCTCGTCTCTTTTCAGTCGTTTCGTGCGCTATGTAACACTAAATGTCAACAGTCCCTTCAAACAGAAGCTCTTAGACCCCCTGCAGTTATCCTTCCATTTGTTCCATACGTTTATTTAAAGCATTCCACTCACACAAACCCCTGCACACATGCACTTAACTCCCACACAAACACACACACAAGCACTTCAACAACAAGTGTTTCAAACAATGCATCCCCCCCGAGAGGCGATGCAAAGATTCATCGGTTTATATTTGGCTCCTCCACAGAGCGATGTATGGTAGATCTGCTCTTTTTTGCAACTATCCTTTCTCGCCTGACGCCTAGTGACACCGGGTGACATTTAAAACACTGCAACAACATTTCAGATGTTGCAACTCTGAAAGGAAAGACAGGATCTCAGGTAGAGGAGGGGAACACTTGTGACTATGCACTTGATCCTTATTTTCGGAAGGTCTTCTAAACAATGTCTCAGGGGCTTCATGCATATATGGAGCTGAGAGTAAATGAGACCATTTAAGATGTCACTTTGTATTAGGACTGTTTCAAAATGGGGTGTGAATACAGTGTAAGCCCTGCAGACCTTTTACTGACTCACTCCTACACACAGGTAGCAACCGCGGTAACAATTAGCAGTGTCAAAAAATGACAAACTTAATCGTAGACATTTGTAAAACAGATTTTTGGACAAATATCAGTTCCATTCAAACAAACTAACAATGCTCTGTTCATGTAACAGCTGTTAATATCTGCGCTATAATCACATCTGGAATAATACCTAAAAAGAGGATGGGAATTGTGACATAAGCAAAAACAGAACAGCATACACATAAGACGATTTCATTTCTCCTTGCAAAGTTAAAAAATTCGCTTCACATCCAGACTGAACTATGTCACATTAATACATGTATTTATTACATTTCTCCTACTAAAAATACTCTCCACTCTTGAGTGTCAACCTGTCTCACACCTGCATGTGTATAGCAGATGTTCCACATGGAAGGTGTGAATGTTATATGGGTTGTTTTTAGCATATGCTGACGTCATATTATCCCAGGTTGAACAGAAAGGAGGAAGTGACGGAATGAGTTAAAGCCAGCTGCCGAGACTGCAACACAATCTTATCTAAAGTCAGTTAGATTCATCCTCCGGGGACTATGACTGTCGGTTTACATTTTCCCGGCAATCCTTTTTAATAGTGGTTGACTTATTTCAGCCTGCACCATAGTTACCTCCCGAGAGCAACTCCATGGCTTCAAATTACCCCCTTACAGTGTGACATTTTCTCTATTACAAGTCAAGATCTTTAATACATATGATAGTGTTAGCAAATAATGCAGAAGTAAAAGCCTTCTTTGAATTTGAATTACCTTTCATACAAAGGGAATACAAAGCTTTTTATCTGCCTTTTTAATATACCTAAAAGTATAAATCTGCAAAAAAAGTCTGACTAATAAAGTGTAGTAAAAATGTTGTGGAGTAAAAAAGGAAAATTGAAGCACTTCAAAACGTATGTACTTAAGGGCAGTGCTTGAATAAATACTATATGGGCTATATGCTTACAGTATGTTCACCTTATTTACATTAAAGGCCAACATTTCTTTGTCATTTTCTAAATAACACAAGTTGCTACTATATCATTCAGACCCTCAGCATTGCTTTCGACACACTAGACAACCCTGGTAAAACAAACTACAGAGAACTTTCTGTCTGATGCGGTGCAGGCTTGACATCAAAAAAAGCCAGACGCTTAAGGTCGTTCTGGAGAGTCAGCAGAATGTGTGGGGTCTGTTGGTGTTAAAGGTGGAGAACCCTGGCTGTCATAACATTGGCAGGGTGGTCTTAAGGTTAGTGTGTGTATATTTTAAAACCCACATATTCACGAGACATAACAGTGAAGCGTTTCCTGTCCAAACTGCACCACCATCAAACCTTTGCTCCTCCTGTTAATCCTTTCCTGTACAGCTTGACATTAAAAACAAACCAAAAGGGAACCTGGTTTAACCTGGTATCAAATACAAACTGGAATACCCACTGAAGCTTTGTTCTTTTTTGTTTATTTGCTTTACATGTTAGTTGGCGGTGTGTGAAGATTAGAGCGTTAGCCGTAACATTGGGAAACCACAAGGAGCTGTGACAAAAACTTAGAACAACAACAGAACAAAAGACTTGGAGAGGCGGCTGAGGGAATTTGAGGATTCAGTAAACAGAGGTGTAAACAAAGGCAATGAACTAGAAAAGGAACATGCAACTATTTCAAATACACCGACAACATGACCAGTCAGGTAACATTTCAAAACACTTGCTCCAAGGGGCTTTATTGTGCTTTCTGAGGTTTAACTGTACTGTTATATTTACATTTTTGTGCATGTAAATGGTTTGCAACGGCTAAAATCCCAACGTTTAAGCCAGAGGGAGTTTCTCTCTGCAGACTGCAGTTATTTAACAAGTCTGGGTCACAGTTTAAACATTGTATTAGGAAACCGGCTTCTTGGATTCAAGTTAAACAAGCATCAAGTAAAACTTAAATGTTAGAATTTAACGCCAACTTTAAAGTTGTGCTGGATATATCTCTTAAGCCGTACTATTTACACTGTTCTCTTTGCTGTATTTCAGAAGGTCAAGTCCAATAGTTTTGTTGACATTGCTACCTTGACTTTGTCTTTGCAAAGCCCCTTTGTTCTGTGTACTGCATGGTCATGATTTACTTAAGCATGTCTTGCATACACATTGAAAAAATGCAAATACAGATGGTCCAGCTCATCCTCGGGAGCCCGAGCCTCTGCAGTCAACATGTCAATGTATTGACTAGTCAGAAATACTGGAAAAGCGCTATATAAATGCATTCCAATTTCAGCTGTATTCTCTAGTTCAAACCTTGCAAAAATATTTATATAGTCCAAGACAGCTTTAGGGATTTTTTTCAAACCAGATTTAAGTGTAGCATGGAGGTGTCTTGGGCTAGCTCCAATGATCTGATCAACCGTAGTCAAAGTCGACCTCATTGATCATGAGCTCTGACAGCTGGTGGGTGTGGGATCAGTCCTCCAGAACACCTACACTCCTTTCTCCCTCCCTGTTGCCCGTTATTGCAAAAATAACAACTGTGGGCGCACGGCTGTGTGTAGAGGCCTGAAGGTCACTAACACAAAGAACACGATGAAGAGAGTCTCTTTTCGTTCCATCTCCTACTTCTCAATTTCCTCCCTCTGTCTGTCAGCCTCTCTAGTTACCTCTCTTAACGTCTACTGAGCACTCTCCGCTTCAATGTTCTTTTTTCACCTTTTCTCTCTCCCGCTCTTTTTCCCCCCACTTCTGTGCAGGGCTTAAGATGTCATTCAGACACCCTGAGATAGATGAGGTCTTCAGTAAGAGGCAACCATCAGCGCAGCTCTATAATAGAGTTAGAAATGGTATAAATCAGAGAATATGATCAGGAATGACAGCGCTGTTTGCCTTGAGAAGCCCATAAACCCTGATGCAATAATGTTTGCAGGGAGAATGGCAGAAGTTGTCATAAAATCAAACATATGCTCAATATGGGCGGCGCGTGTGTTGTGTGAAATTGAATAACCTGCATCATGTGATAAAGCAGTCTCAAAAAACAAATTTGAATCCGTTTTTCCCCTCGCTTCATGGGATCCATTTAAATGCAATCAGTGGCAAACATTTCTGTTCGCTTGAAATATGTTTCTCATTAAAGTTGTCAGTGGGAAAGGCAGGGTTGTTGAAGCTTTAATCGCCTTCCTTTCATATGCACTGTAATGGGACTTGAAACAGCTGTGTCTCAGAGGGGAAAAAAATCTGTTAGTACGTCATGTGGTCAAGTATCATCGGGACCCTCTGGAAACATTCAAGTTGTGGTGAAGGAAAAAGTGGATTATTTCATTTCAAGTGGGTGTAGGGGTTCGGAGGGGAGGAGAGTTTTCCTGTCTGAAGATTTCAAAATAAGTGCCAAGCCACTGCTCCCCCTGCCTTTTATCTTGTGAGACCGCATGCAAGCCTGCAGTTCTTCCACTTTCAAATTACAGCTGTAGATTTGTGGCAGGTCACTTAATTCAGAACAGCAATTGAGCAAGCAGTTGAATAGGAAAGGTTACAAATCACTAAGCACTCCATAATCACTGATCCTGTTGTAAATGTACAAATTAAATCCAGATTTGGGAAACATGCTTCCATATTCTTGTTGCAAATTCTCATAATTTTTCTATCCAGGGATCATTCTTTTGATTTCAGGACATAATATTTTTAAAGTTCCAGTTATTTTATTGCCAATTGCTGTAGATGTATCATTCCAACACATATTTAATTATAATCCAACAGATAAATTAGTGCAGCAGCTTTAGCTTAATAATTAAATCTAATATGATATAAAGTCAAATATGAAAAGTTTAATTTAAAGTTTCGCTTATTTGTAATATAATACAAATATGAATCCCTATAATCAGAGCATAGCAAAACATATTAAAAAGTACAGACTTTCATGTGGTCTCTTTCAGAAATGCAACCATCAGTGTCAAAGAAAGGACATCCAAACACACTGTAACAACACTCTGTCAGATACAGGTTAGACTTGTCTTCCCATAATGCATTTCCTGGGAAACTGCCAGAAGCTTTAATTTGATACATACTGAACGCTGCTTTTCTGTCTATTTCTGATTTAAACTAAAGCCACCCGGCAGGAAGGCACTCAGCGCAGCAGGTTTGCTGAATAGATGAACACCTTTCCTATTATTACCTGCATGAATATGAGCATGTGGTGTCAATAATTCACCCTAATGGCTCAATGTGTGCGTTTAGATGTCAGCTTCTCATCCTTTCAGGGATCTGCATTTCATGCTTTTTATGTTGCCTCATATTAATTTGTTTTGTACATCAGGCGGTAAAAGACTATGTGTTTTATATCTGTGTGTGTGCTTTTGGAGTCCTTAGTGCACACACACTACTAGACCGGGTCCCATTAGCCTGTGGCTATTTATTTACAGCAGTAGAAAGATACTGATACCAGGAGCAAACATCAAAGCTGTGTGTGTGTGTGTGTGTGTGTGTGTGTGTGTGTGTGTGTGTGTGTGTGTGTGTGTGTGTGTGTGTGTGTGTGTGTGTGTGTGTGTGTGTGTGTGTGTGTGTGTGTGTGTGTGTGTGTGTGTGTGTGTGTGTGTGTGTGTGTGTGTGTGTGTGTGTGTGTGTGTGTGTGTGTGTGTGTGGCTTCTTTCTGTGGCTTCTTTCTGTGGCCATTCCGGACCTCGCTAGTGATCTCAACACCAATATCCAACTTTAAAAAACCTTTCAGAAAATGTTTACTTATCTTTTTAAGTTTTGTCTTTTGTTTGTCTATATCTCTTGAGCGCTGGAGTCATGTTGCTTCTTTGGAAGTCATGGGATTCCTCTGAAAAAGAAATGCTGCAGGGGAAGATAGTGAGAGAAAGAAAAGTGTACTTTGTTAAAAGTAGGACAATAGAGGCACTGTCTCAAACACTTCCTTTTGATCAGAGTGCAGAGCTTGTGACATGTTGTATTGATGCTATTTACGCTTGCCATTCCTGTTGACGGATCAAGCAGAATCTATAATATATTCTACTGTATTTCTGAAAAGACCATGCATGATTGCTGATCTGTGACCAGTCATCATGAAGTGAGTTCAGTTATTAATAAACCATCTCTTCAGCTTTAAAAGTTCATGACATAAGGGTCTAGAACTTGACAGACACAGAGCATGATCACTTTCAAGTTCTTATGCTAATATCTTAGCAAACCAACGCATGCTTACATAACTGTCAGACATGGAGCAACATTAGCATTTCTTTTTTGTCTTGTTTGTGCCGAACTGACACATTTGCTCTTCACCAAGTCATGCAGAGAAAATATCTGGCTCTTAAGTTGCTTATCACTCCCATCAGCTAATTGCTAACTTTGTCTGCTGTTTGGTAAGGTAGCAGAAAGCAGATTTATCTTAATTTATTGAGCTGATAACAGCTGGATGATACAGCTGGAAACAAGGTATATGATAATCTCATCAGACTACTTAGAATTAGTTTTAAGTATGGGACAAACTGCATGCTAATTCAGTTTAGCAGAATAATTTTAATATCTGCGCAAGCTAGGTAATTAATATAAGCAGCTAGCAGCCAAACTGTGGGTTAGACTATTTGAAGAGGCAGAACCATCAGGGCCTTCAAGGTATTCAGAGAATACCCTGGGACACTCAGATAAAACAAACAAAAAAATCGATTTAATTATAGAAATAAAATGTATATAAAATGAATAAATGAGAATGGTATCTGTGTTGTTGATCTGTAATGTTACAGTGTTTCGTTGATTTGTTTGTCCTTCTCGGACCATGCTCTACGCATTTCAGTGGTTTTGTGTTATAAAGAAAGCGACCAATCAGATCTTGTTCTGGGTCTCTGGGTAGAACATCCTTCAACCAAAGGTATTCTACATCCTTGATCGAATGCCCTGGCCGTTGCACTGAATGAGAGCGTACGTTTGGACTGACAGTTTGATCAACCAATCATATATTGATTTGTAGCCAATGGGCGTATTCTTTCAGAGTTTCCCTCGGTTCCAGGGTGTTCTAGAAGGCCCGCTAGTTAACTGGCTCGAGACAAAGGATCTAGATGAATGCGACGAAGCAATTCATGCCGTTTTATTGTTTTTAACGTTGAAATGGCAAGTGCAACAGGTGAAGATGAAGTTGTTGCGGAATTAGTGTGAGTACCCTTTTCAAGACGACAATTCAGTGAAAAGACGGACATTATAACGCCGGGGGGGGGGGAAGGTCCAGTTGTGATAGACACGGTTCGCCACTGTGAAGAGGAGATTAACAATCTGTGTTCTATTAACAATGGTTCAAGTGACTAAGCCTATATGAAAGGGTTACTCGAATAGTTTTCAGCTCAAACATGAAATAGCAGTCTGACACATTAAGCAGCTAGCTAGTGAACATAATAATTATAATCCACCTGAATTCACAACAAACTCAGAAATTAATTGACAATGAAATGCATTTATACAGCGCTTTAAGCTACCACTCAAAGCTCTTTACAACAGCAGTCAGTTACACACATTAAAACACCTGTGGCTGAGGCTACCATTCAAGGGGCCAGCTGTTCATTCTGAGTGATGATAAAGCCTCCACACTCACACAATTTGAGCAATTTGGTTTAGTGTCTTGCCCAAGGACACTTCAACATGTAGACTGCCGGGGTCTCTTCACCTTCTGAGCCACAGAGGTTCATACTATTATAATCTTTTCATTACTTATACTCAATATTCAGCATTCCATGATAAAAACACTTTCAAAGTACTTGCATTTTGACTTTAATTATGAATTCTAAACACCTTTAATTTAGTAGAATAAAACATTTGTTCACTCACTGTGCCTTCCCTGATTGTTAATACATTAAGTCATTATCTCTTCCTATCAATCTCATCCAAACCTCTATTAATGGAGAAGATGGCTCCTCTTTTTCTTACATTCTTCCTTATACTGGTGTCTGAGCCCTCATTTCCCTCTTTTCAGAGAATGCCATTTGCTTCCATTCTTCCTTCAGCAGTATGGAAAACCAACTTCAATAGATCAAGATAATCCATAACGCAGAGAATGAATAACTAATTTGTTTCGGGATTTCTATTTGATCAGTATTTTTGAATTACAATGTGCCCTAGTTGGGTGTTTTCATGTGACGGCACACACTCACTGTCAATCAACTTGACACCCACAGGAAGAAAATGAAAAATTCCCTTGAAAACATACATCGCCTTACAAGCTCAACTGTCACATGAATAAGAGTGTGTCCTTATTTGTTATATTGTTTTGCTAACACTGACTAGTTATCCTTTATTTACCCTAGTCATGAGCTCTCTCTTGAATTAGTTACTGTGTGGGCATAATTCCAGCACAGTACGAGTACCATGACACATATTAAAAGTACGCTTATTTGTCTGTGGGTGAACATACAGATAAAATGCCATTTTGTGGAAATATAGTGCCAGAATATAGTCTTTTCATTTCCAAGGACTGCAAAGACATACCATTCACATAACATAACCCAACCTCACAGTATACAATGGTGCAAATGACCATGTAGCAGAACATATTATATAACTTCAGGTCTAGTAACCGGGAGACCTACAGCTCAGCCAGGGCCAACCTGAGGAGGGGAATCGCACAGGCAAAATACTGTTATAAACAGAGGATCGAAGAACACTTCAGCTCCTCAGACCCCCGGCGTATGTGGCAAGGCATACAGACTCTCACTAACTATAAATCACTACGCTATATGCCCCCAACAAGCTCCGCCTCCTTCCCCGAAGAGCTCAACCACTTCTACGCTTGTTTCGACCGGGAGAACAAGGAGCTCCCCTTCAAATTTGACCTATCACCAGATGAACCGCCACTCACACTCTCCATCTCCGATGTCTACTCCACCCTGAGTAAGGTGAACGCTCGGAAGGCAGCTGGCCCTGATGGAATTCCTGGACGCGTGCTCAGAGCCTGTGCAGAGCAGCTGGCAGGGGTCTTTGCGGATATTTTCTACCTGTCCCTGGCCAAAGCAGTTGTTCCCACCATCTTCAAGACCGTCACCATCGTGCCAGTGCCGAAGCTCTCAACCGCTACGGCTCTTAATGACTTACATCCTGTTGCACTCACCCCCATCACCGCTAAGTGCTTCGAGAGACTGGTGTTGCGTTCCAATAGTCCATTTAGCTTAGGAACCTTCCTAACAAAGTGAAATGACCCGGAAGTAGGTCAGTGGCAGCCATGTTAAGTGCCGTTCCAATTCTCTAAATGAAAGGAAAGGAGGTTTCAAACTTCCTTTATAACCTCCTTTAGCTTAGGAACCACTGGACCTCCCTTACCGAAAGGAGAGGAGAAAATGCTGCCCCACAATGCCTTGCAGCCGCAGCATTTGCCGTCACACAACAGTCGGCCGTTCACGGAAACAAACGATTATGACGGAGAAATTATATCATGAAAGTTATGGTGCTTATTAAGCATTTTAAAACGTATGTGGTAAGTTGCCAAAGTGCTTTGTTTTGAACGTTCATCAGTATTATAATCAAAAAGAGAAATATGAACGTTAGTTTTTAATGAAATTGTCAAATAAAGTCAACATTTCACTGAGCTGTGTGGGGTTTGTTCAACTTTTAAAAGATGTTTGAATGGTGATATAGACAGTGATAGGTGTTAAGGACTAACGTTTATAATAAATACATTTGTATTTATTTTAAAATATTTTCATACAATCATATGTATTGGGATCATTTGTATTAATGTGGACCGGAGGGAGAGGGTGACAAACTTACATTTCACTTTCCTTTTTTATTTCAATTACAACTTTGGTCATGAAGAATATGTTTCTCTGTTGTCCACGTTCATAAGCATAAAACAACAGCATCAGAGCAAGGTGCAGAGTCTCTAGATGAGTTTACAGTAGTCCCTCGTTCTTATTAAACATCCATGTTGTAGTCCGCTGTATAGAACACTGTAGTTTCCATAGTTTCCCCACAGCAGCAGACGCACACACTGACGTCCGCTGGCGCATCATAAACACGTCAGATAGTGAAAGTGCAGTCGGATTCTCTAAAGTACAGCAGTCTCTTCTCCTAAGTCCTTTTGAATTCTCCTATCCACTATCCCTTAACACTGTGATGTTTCACTCAGAGGTCAAGGAATAGGAGATCGGGTTAGAATTTAGGAGCTGATTTTTGGATTATTGGAACGCAACCTGGTTCTCTCGTACCTGAAATCCTGTCTGCCTGCTACACTGGACCCATACCAGTTTACCTACCGCTGCAACAGGTCAACAGAGGATGCCATCTCCAAGGCACTCCACTCTGCCCCGACCCACCTCGATAGCCCCAAATCTTACGTCAGGATGCTGTTCATAGATTTCAGTTCAGCATTCAACCCTGTGATCCCCTCCAAGCTGATCTACAAGCTTCACCAGCTTGGTATCAATACATCGCTCTGTAACTGGATGCTGGACTTTCTGACTAACAGACCCCAGTCTGTGAAGTTAGACAACCTCTCCTCCTCCACTTCTACCTTGAAAACCGGTGTGCCACAAGGCTGCGTGTTGAGCCCTCTCCTGTACTCCCTGTTCACCCATGACTGCACTGCTGTTTATGATTCTAACACCATAATAAAGTTTGCAGACGGCACCACGGTGGTAGGCCTGATCAGAGGTGACGAAGAAACGGCCTACAGGGATGAGGTACAGCACCTGGCCTCGTGGTGTGCTGACAACAGCCTGGCTTTTAACACCAAAGAGATCATCGTGGACTTCAGGCGGGACAGGGGCCATGCACACACACCCATCTGCATCAACGGAGTTGCAGTGGAACGTGTGTCGAGCTTCAAGTTCCTTGGCATTCACATCTCCGACGACCTCACTTGGCCTCCATCCTGGTCAAAAAGGCGCAGCAGCGTCTTTACTTTCTACGGGACTTAAGAGAGCCCACCTTGGTCCCAGGATCCTGGTGGACTTCTACCGTTGTACCATCGAGAGCATTCTCACTAACTACATCATAGGGTGGTACGGCAACTGCTCCGCCTCAGGCCAGAAATCACTCCAACGGGTAGTAGAAACTGCCCAACGGATCACCGGCACCCAGTTACCCACCATTAAGAACATTTTCCTCAAACGCTGTCTGGGCAAATCCAGGAACATCATCAAGGATGCCTCCCACCCCAACAACAGACTGTTTACCCTCCTTCCATCCGGTAGGCGTTACAGATGCGTCCGTTCCCGTACCTCCAGGCACAGGAAGAGCTTCTTCCCAGAGGCTGTGACTCTGCTGAACTCCTCTCCATTACTCACTAGCATCATTGCACTCACCTGCACTCAACTGCACTGATTAAACATACTTAATGGACAATCGTGTTACTGTACATATAACCGTTTTTTATTTCTTCTTATAATATCACTGTTTGTACATACAATCTGCACTTGCACTCTGTTAATACTCCGTTAATATTCTGTCAATACTTACATCTGTATATTGTAGATTTTATCCTCATTCAATGCTCCCTGTATTGTCAGCATTTATAATATGCACCTTGTTTTCTTGCATTTCTGGTTGGATACTAACTGCATTTCATTGGCTTGTACCTGTACTTTGCAAAATGACAATAAAATTGAATCTAATATATAAAGAATAAAAGATGATATTTGTACAACATTTTTTTCTCTATTGCATCTCGTGGGGAATACAAAAAGTGTTCTATAAAGCATGTTCTCTGTGGCTTTTTATATATATTGGAACTTTTGCAGCCTCTATTCAACCACTTACCAGGTGTTGTAAGTTAAATCAGTGAGTGTTCAGGGTTCAGGTCAAAGGGTGGATTGTTGCTACTGGCGATCTCATATTTGCACCATCTCAATGAGGAAACACCAGGAGGGAGGTGAGGGCAACGCAGCAGAGCAGGCTGTAACAAAGCATCATGCAGTGGAGAGCATTAAAAATAGGCTGAGAGCTGTATACTGTAGGAAACTATACTGGAAACACAATCTGTTTGTAACACCCACCTTGTATTTGATTGTTGTTTTTTTCTTTCTCTCGTATTTCTTTCACTACCTCTACACCAATATGTGGAAACTCAGACATATCGAGTTAAATCATTGTTAGTCTTTTACTGCACAACTTCTTAGTGGCTTTTAATTATTCATGTGTGTTTCCCTTTTACAGAACCAGGCCAAGTATTTTTAGGGAAATATTGGAGAAATTAAATGATTGGCTAAATTTGATGTAATTTATTTTCCGGAATAAATGAAACTCCCTAAGTTTAATTGAATGGCGTGAGGGCTTCCTGTACTTTCCTAAAGAATAAGTGCTTTCCACAATTTACCATTTCAGTGTTTCCATATAGTTAAGCAGAGGTAATACACTCAATGTAAATGTCACAAGGTTTGAAGAACATGGGTCCAAACATAAGGTCAGTTTCAGATTGTGCACCATCCCTTCTAAAATGGAAAGTGGATAACTGGCATATTTGAAATGCTGCAGAAACGTTGCTGTGCGTTGCCAAGAGCGAGGGCTTGGCTGAGGCCGTGGTGAAGTGCTGGATGAGGGCTGCTGCAGCTGCTGGGGTCTGAGGTCGACACAGATGTCCTTCAGAACCTCCCAACACCGGGCTGTATGCTTTTGTCGAAGTCTCATTTCAAACTGCCAAGTTTCCACCGAACTCTGAAATGCAACTTGGGAGCCCGTAGGAAAAAATAAATAAATAGGGGAAATGCTTTTTGGGCTGACATGATGGCTTCCCCACTCAAGCAACAAATGAACAGTTCATGTCTGGAGAAAGCCCCTGTGGGTCACATGGTAGAAAGATTCAAAGATAATTATTAGGTCTGGTCCAATTATTAACATGGAGATTTTTGTGAAGTACTGAAAACATAATGCAGTTTAAGAAGAGCAGTATTTGCAAATGGATCAGTGTTGAAAAGTTGCCTGCTTACAGTAACTTTAAATCCTTAAATGCGGTTTTTTGTAATCTATGTCTTATGTTCCTGATTAGACAGATACTCACTGAAAATAAATCAGAAGTATTTAGTACAGGAGGTACTATTGAGTGTAATTGAACTCATCTAATTTGCTGTGAAGGCCTTTGGAGAACAGCGGTACGTTTTGCCTTTAGTAGCTTAGACTTAAACTCGATCTGACATTTTTGTTGTTGTTTAAGAATTAACTTCTACCAGAACCTTTTTATTTAGTTTACCCAGCAAGCAAACAGTGAAGTTGCTTATGAGCCGCATATTTCGTTGTTTCAGTGTTACTTCGACTCAAAATAATCATCTACCAATCAGCACAGTCTGCTGCGGGGATATGTGGTTGCAGTGAGAGAAGAAAGGGAATTGATCAAACCAACATATGTTGATGTTTTATTTGATATTAAGATATATTTTGGCAATTTAGTATCCAGTAAGAGCAGTTTGGCTGACTGTCGGCTGCATCTTTCCTAGATAATGATAACATCAGGAGGATACGTCCCCAGCTGTCCCAGAAAGCAACGCAGCTTCTGATCCAGGCTCTCGTCATCTCACGCCTCAACTACTGCAACTCCCTCCTGGCTGGTCTACCTGCATGTGCCATCCGACCTCTGCAGCTCATCCAGAATGCAGCGGCTCGTCTGGTCTTCAACCTTCCTAAATTCTCCCACACCACGCCGCTCCACCGCTCCCTTCACTGGCTTCCAGTAACTGCTAATCCACTTCAAGACACTGGTACTTGCGTACCATGCTGCGAATGGATCTGGCCCTTCCTACATCCAGGACATGGTTAAACCGTACACCCCAGCACGTAAACTCCGCTCTGCATCAGCCAAACGGCTCGCTGCACCCGCACTGCGAGGGGGACCCAAGTTCCCATCAGCAAAAACACGTGGGTTTGCTATCCTGGCTCCAAAATGGTGGAATGAGCTCCCCATTGAAATCAGGACAGCAGAAAGCTTGCACATCTTCCGGTGCAGACTGAAAACTCATCTCTTTCGACTCCACTTCCAGAGATAGAATTACTAACAAAGCACTTATATACTAATAAAGGACTGGCTTATCTAAAGCCAGTTGAGTAGCACTTGAAATGTTTTAGCTCTATGAAACCTGATGTACTTATATGATTCTGTTTTCTTCAAGTTTGTATTTTGTTGGTCGAACGCACTTATTGTCAGTCAATTTGGATAAAAGCATCAGCTAAATGCAATGTCATGTAATAATGAAAATCATTGTTAGCCTACTGCATTTTAGTCATATTGCTGATCTGTTCTTCCCGTAAACAAATAATGTATTCTTCTCCTGAAATGTTGACAGTCCTTTCAAAACATTGTGTTTTTCCATCAGATATATTTGATGGACAAATTCCACAAACTTTATCTGAGTGAAAAAGTTCTTTAAACCCATTGTCAGTCAATTATCTTCCAATCAGCTCCCTGTAGGCCCTTCAGTTGAACAGAAGCTTTAATGGAATACTGTGAAAGACAGTTTTGACAAACTGTTTTAAGCTCTTGTCTTGAATCCTGGAGGACAGTGTCTGTTTATTTCCCTTTTTAATAAAAGCATTTCACTCAGTTCTCTCAGATGGCCACACTGGATACTTTGTTATTAAATGTATTCCTGGATTTATGTCCTTGATACCAATATGACCATCTCTGCTTTACTGGCTTCACTTCTGCTCCAAATGAAGCAGAGAGGCCACGCGTTGACCTCATGCTTTGACCTCCTTTCTCCTAATTGGTATTTTTTCTGATGAAGTTTTGAAATTAATTACTTTTATGAGAGCTCCGGCTTCCTTACATGGCACAGTGTGGCCGTGTGGTACAAGAATCAGGCAACCCGAGCTGTATTCTCGGGCACAACTGTCAACCTGATTGATTACCTCTGCAAATATCTAAAGGTTGAGTCTCTCACCTCTTGACATTTCACTACAGCTTCCTTTTTGGTTAACTTTAACTTCAAACTTGACAAAAAGGATAACAATAGCGAGAAAATTCCAAATGCTGAAAGTGGCCTTTGAAAAATAAATATCAGGGAGAACAGCGCACTTTAATCAATACTGCAGACGTCATTACATCAACCAAACAAGTTCACATTTTACTTGGAATTCTGAAAATTAGACTCCATCTTCCAGACTAAATAATAATATTTAAGAAGTTGTTGCCACTGAACGCCTCCACCACCTCTGGGAGCACACATTGATTAACAATTTGAAGACACAAAACCCTCTTAATTAACTGTGAAGGAGGCTAAACTTACCTGCTATCTCCAGGTGGGATTACCACAAGGGAAACCGGTGACAGTGTAATCAATCCACCCTGAATCCAGACGCGGTAATCTGTAATAAGAAACAACAACCCTGAGCTTTCATTAGAAAGATAATGTGCTATTTAGTGCGAGTAAGTGGAATTCATATGGTGGTGTAAATGTCATGCTTGGGTCATGATGAAACACTGACTTTCCCTGCTGCCTACAGTACATGCATTTTACTGGTAGTTCACGCTGGATTTATGATTTGCCTTGTGGCTGTGATGACCTATATACTATACTCACTTGGCCTTTTTATGTGAGCTTTGAGACCACTTTCCCCCAACACTGACAGGAAAATAAAACAGCATCTCAAACTTTATGCTCTCGCCTTTCCCACAGCACTATTTGTGCCAAACACAAATAGAAGAGAAATATATTTTAATTAAGTTTTAATATGGTGGTTAAGAAAAGAAAGCACTCACAGGTAAACAGGTCTTATTTGTTCTCACACTACATTTTAATTATTGAACTAATAATAGCATTATTAATTGACGTATTTTTTTCCCACATCTTTTAAGTTTGGGAAACATTTCATGAGAATAAAAGCAGGTACAAAGCATATCATTTTGACATTTCCATGGGTCTAAGAAGGAGAACTGGAACAGGTCCAGCTTTTAAAGATATTCTGTATTTCATGTCACCGTGCACCCTGGTGTGCTGGTCTTTAATGGCTTCCATTGCCAAGAGATCGAAGTATAAAGGCGAAATTTGAATGTGACTCAGCTCCTTCCTTCAACTATTATAAAGTGACTTCAACTAAAGCAGGTGGTGGGAGGGAAGAAGAGATCCTGTTCCATTTCAATAAAGTCATTTGGAACAAAGTCGTTTGTTCTTCGTCTGTCCATTGATCTCGTTAATTTATGTGGCCCAGCATGAGGGAATATGTGAGGTGAAGGCTTTTCAAAAGAAACCATTCCTTAATGCTGACAGGTTCTAATTTCCTTTGTCAGATAGAAGCAATAGTGAATGCAAGAACCATGAGTCACGGTCTTGAAATCCTTAAAGATGCTGATGTTAAAAGGAAAATCTAATTTGAAGCTTTTTGGTTTCCTTGTATAACCACTCAAAGGTTGTTTGTGACAGAAACAACAAGCTTCTGTTGGTTCACAGCTGTTTCCCACCGACAAGTTGATTATCTAAAATAACTTTCCTTGGACTAAAGTCTGCATGATCAAAAAGTGTCTGATATAAAAAAATCCTCAGACAAGATACCCAATGTACCCATATTAACCCAAGTAGGATGGACAAATTCAAAGCAATCTGTTCATGAATACTTAATACGTGCAGAGAGAAGCAATCCAGTGTCCTGAAATTGAAATCAGACAAGTGATTGAGTTTCTACCGAAATACTTGTTAGTCGAAAGCCCCTTGTTCTTAGAAATAATGCATCAGTACGAGGAAATATCACGGAGTCTGAAGCAAGTGAACACTGGACTCTTTTACCATTAGCCTCCATTAGAGAGGAAACGGTAAAACAGTTCATTAAGAAAACACTTTGCACCTGGTTTCATCACTCAATATTTCCAGGACCCAGGATCCAGCCTGATGTTTCCCATGTGACTATTGCTTTAGCGCCTTCCTGATTTGTGTCATTGTTTTTCAGACTGCATCAGCTGGACTGTACTTTATATTAAACTCTTAATGGTTCATTTTATTTTGAGTTGGCAAATGCAAACAGGGGTCCCACTGAGATCAATTCCCACCGCAATAATAAAACATAAAGGTTATGAAATCTAATGCACTGGCAGAAAATCATTTTTGCACTATTAAATGCTTGTTTTCATCCACTAATGGTATGTGAATATCAAGACTTGGGCGCTTCTAGAAACACATCTTAAACTAATGAAAACAATGTCGAAAAAAAAAATCCATACTTGGATTGAAATCCTGATCTTATTTTTAGGAACAGCCTCTTCAGTTCGTGTCCAGGTTGTTTTCTTTTCTATTCCAAGAATGAAACAACCTGGCAAGATGATGTTAATTCACTTTTCAAATGCCTGGCATCCCTTTAAAGAGTGCAGGCGACCTTGGAACAAGACACCAATGATGAGTATATGAGGAGGCTCAGTTTATTCATACAGTAGCTATGTAATGCATATACATTTTTACGACCTTTAAATACATACTTCATTTATGTATTCATATAAGCAGCAAGGTCCCATCGAAATCTAAGATATTTTCTTCCAGTGAATCAGTGTTATAAGTTGAACAGATGGTATTTTTAATTGAAACATGTTGCGGTTAAAGCACTTATTTGAAAATCAGAACATATCTCCTGTGTGACTCAAACAATTGTATGGTTTTGAACACGTACTTCTGTATTGTGTTGTATTTAAATAAGAATATAGTAAATGTAATTATCTGATATATGTTCATGTGCAATAAAGGGCAGCTCGGGGGTCCCACAAGTGACCGCAAAAATGCATAATTCATTAGAACTAACCGACAGTATGCAGCTATATTGCATTGATGTGCTTGTGTTACAGTATTTTCAGGTGAGCAAAAGTGGTGGAAAGTTGTGTAAAACCGATGCGTACGTGTAACTGACTATCAGTTATGCAGGTATGAGAGTAATATTGCATATTTATCTCAGTTTTACCAGTTAAATCATGACAAGTGTGTCACCTGTTTGTGATATAGGCTAATACCTGTAGTGTGACTACCTAAAGCTAAAAGTTGTGTGTTTGTGCTGAATATAGCTAGTTAGTGTGTTTGCAGGTTACTTGCAAGTGGACGTTTTGATATTACATTTTTGAGCGAAACGTAGTAAAAGGAAGCATTTTTGCAAAGCTGAGATTGTTATCATCAAAGCATTGACTCAGATTTGAAATCAGATATCCCAAATAAAAAAACAAGTCTTCCACTATCTCGTCTCAGAGCAGACAGGGTTCCATTAGAAACAAAGTTGTGTTTTGTCCAAAGGCTGTATGAAGTTTCCTTTTGTTTTGTTTCCTTTTTTTATTGCTGTGCGGTGTGTTCGCTGCCGGTACTTTGGGAGCGAGACCAACAAAGGGTTGACCGTACGATAATCTCATTAATCAAGACTCAAACACGAGAAGGCTGCGGCTTACAACAAGAAAGCTATTACAATAAGAAGTTGTTTTTTAATTAAAGCCGCACTTAAGCTTTAACACACAAACACACACGCACATTCAGAGAGGGGTGTTGCTGCGAGCATGTTTTGGCGCGCAAACAGACTCCATATATCACCCATGTGCCTGTGCATAAGCAAAGCAATTATAGCGCGGAGAGAAAGAACAGAGTGAAAAACAAGCACATGATGAGCGTGTCCTCTTGAATTGATGGGTTTGAAATGGCAAAGTATTTATGTTTAACGCAGCTCCACCGCGGGGCCCTGGGAGCGCCGTCGCCCCGTCTCCCTGCTGCTCATCATCCCATTCAAATGAAATGTAAATCCCCGCTCTCCCCAGTTCCTTCAATGTCAATACCTCTTTGACTCCCGCTCAGCCCCCGTCTATTCAGCATCTCCCTCCCAGACTCTTTCTTCTCTCTCTCTCAATCTCTCCTTTCTTCCATCAGCTCTGGCTCTTTCTAACTACCTGCCGTTGGTTTCCCATTTCTCCCTTTTTCTGGTCTGCCAGAATTTGAGGGCTGATGGGAACAAGCTGCAGCCAACCAAGGCAGGAGAGGACACAGCTCAACAAATCAATCTGGTTTCATCAATACATCAGCAGTTGCTTTCTTTTTTTGCGTGACTGTGAGATAGAACTCATTAACTCCCAACAAAATGCGATTGTAATTACTAAAATGGCTCATCGGGGCCTGTAGATGTTTGTGTGCGATGACATTTATCACCAGAACGTCGAGAAAACACTGATTAACACTGTGATAAACATGTGTTCTGTGTTGTAAGGCAACTTTTACAACTTTCATTTTTCGTGGTTTCTCACAGTGTATGCAGGCAATCTCAAGCAATTATATCTCTATCTTAGCATTACATCTGTTGATTTCTCATTTATATTTACACATTAAGTTGATGCTGAAGTGATTGACAGCTGGTAAAAGGAGATATTCTTTAATTGGACAGGCTGTATTATTAAAGGATTAAATCATGATTTTTAATTATTTTATTTCTCAGAATGGAAGGTTTTTGGTAGCTTATGATTTTATCCTGAGTGGGTTGTGATGAGTTGGCTAGTTGACATTTTACTCAAGGACACTTTGACAAATGCTGATGAGCATGGTGTCAAAGCTGTCCAATAGGTGAGGCCATAACCATTGAACCACTTTGAACTGGTCTTAACTAATCAATCTGACATTTAGTTAAAGGTTCTTGAGAGATTTGCAAGCACAACTTTGGTATTTGGTTAATTTTCACCTCTATGACAGATGACTAAATGAAAGATACTCCCAATGCTCAATCAAACCCAGGATGTTATGGTCATATTGCATGTATTGTAACTTTATGCTCTTCAATAGGGACAGACTTGGCATCGCTCCACTGTTTTCTTTGTCAAAAACAGCAACTTATTTTTTTTAAGGACCTTATACAGGACTGTCTCAGAAAATTAGAATATTGTGATAAAGTTCTTTATTTTCTGTAATGCAATTAAAAAAACAAAAATGTCATACATTCTGGATTCATTACAAATCAACTGAAATATTGCAAGCCTTTTATTATTTTAATATTGCTGATTATGGCATACAGCTTAAGAAAACTCAAAAATCCTATCTCAAAAAATTAGAATAGTTCCTCAGACCAAGTAAAAAAAAAAGATTTATAACAGCAAAACACAATCAAACATTTGAAAATGTCCATTAATGCACTCAGTACTTGGTTGGGAATCCTTTTGCACGGATTACTGCATCAATGCGGCGTGGCATGGAGGCAATCAGCCTGTGGCATTGCTGAGGTGTTATGGATGCCCAGGATGCTTCAATAGCGGCCTTTAGCTCATTAGCATTGTTGGGTCTGGTGTCTTTCAGCTTCTTCTTCACAATACCCCACATATTCTCTATGGGGTTCAGGTCAGGGGAATTTGCAGGCCAATCGAGGACAGTAATGCCATGGTCAGTACACCAGTTACTGGTGGTTTTGGCACTGTGGGCAGGTGCCAGATCATGCTGGAAAATGAATTCCTCATCTCCATAGAGCTTTTCAGCAGACGGAAGCATGTAGTGCTCTAAAATCTCTTGGTACACAGCTGCATTTACTCTGGGCTTGATGAAACACAGTGGACCAACACCAGCAGCTGACATGGCTCCCCAAACCATCGCTGACTGTGGGAACTTCACACTGGATTTCAAGCAACTTGGATTTTGCTCCTCTCCAGCCTTTCTCCAGACTCTGGCGCCTTGACTTCCAAATGAAATACAAAACTTGCTTTCGTCTGAAAAGAGGACTTTGGACCACTGTGCAACTGTCCAGTGCTTCTTTTCCTTAGCCCAAGTCAGACGCCTCTTCCGTTGTCTTGAGTTCAGAAGTGGCTTGACCATGGGAATACGGCTATTGTAGCCCATTTCCCGGACACGTCTGTGAACAGTGACTTTTGATACCTGGACTCCAGCTTCAGTCCACTGTCTTTGAAGCTCCCCCAAATTCTGGAAGCGACTCTTCTTCACAATGCTGTTAAGGCTGCGGTCATCTCTCTTGGTTGTGCAGCGTTTCCTGCCACATTTCCCCCTTCCAACAGACTTTTTATGGATGTGCTTTGAAACTGCACTCTGTGAACAGCTTGCTCTTTGAGAAATTTCTTTTTGTGTCTTACCCTCCTGATGGAGGGTGTCAATGACGGTCCTCTGGACAGCAGTCAGATCAGCAGTCTTCCCCATACTTGTGATTTAGTTTACTGAACCAAGCTGAGTGTTTTTCAAGGCTCAGGAAACCCTTGCAGGTGTTTCGAGTTAATTAGACGATTCAAGTGATTCGTTGAACACCCTACTAGTATACTTTTTCATGATATTCTAATATTTAGAGATAGGATATTTGAGTTTTCTTAAGCTGTATGCCATAATCAGCAATATTAAAATAATAAAAGGCTTGCAATATTTCAGTTGATTTGTAATGAATCCAGAATGTATGACATTTTTGTTTTTTTAATTGCATTACAGAAAATAAAGAACTTTATCACAATATTCTAATTTTCTGAGACAGTCCTGTATGCTCATCTTCAGGTTCATATTTGTATTTAGTGTCTCTACTAGGACATGTCTCCATGCTTTAATGTTCAAAAAGCTCTTTATTTTTCTCATCCTGCCTGTGCTGCAGCACCTCTTTTCACCCTCTGTCTGAAACCAGAACCCAGTCTGCTCTGATTGGTTAGCTGGTCGGCTCTGTTGTGATTGGTCAACCGCAGGAAATCATTATGAATTTGCTCACAGCTTTAATCGTCCATTTTCCTCCTTGCACACAATGTGTTTTTTCACATCCCCTCCATGTGGGTTTTTTCCATGATTTGGTGATAATCTTTTGAGCACTGCATGGATTTTCCACACCAGCCTGCAGAAGCTAATAAAACCTTTATTATATGTTGAGGGAATCTTCTCTGGCTTTCTCCGACCAAATGTCATCAGCCCTGTTGCAAGCTAACATTCAGTGGTATTGTCTGTTGGGGAAAAAAAGGGAATATCCCCTAGCCCAGCTTAGCTCTCCCTCTGAGCAGATTGGGGGTTCAGCAGAAGACTTACTTAGGGATGTGGACAGCTGAGCTCATTCCGCTGGCCGGTGAGTTTCAGATACCAGTGTGAGATTGTGGAATGGGCCCGGACTAATCCCGGGTCACCTTCACAGAGCACCAATCCCCATATGCCATCCTCCATCTCTTCCTCTAATTCCTTCCTTATCATTCAATCTTTTTCTTTTTTAGTCTCTCCTTGAATCCCTCCATGTCGTTCATACTCACTAAATTGGCTCAGTTGGGAAGCCAAATGTATCTTTCTTATAAGAGACGAGTTATTTGGTCAAAGATGTACAAATATATTTTCTTTTCAGATTCTCCCTTAGAGTCAATCATTAAAAAAAAAAATGCAAACGTGGTCGCGGCTAAAGCACATTTGAGTTAAATGGCCTTAAGTTCTCCAGCAAAATGTCTTAATAAACTTGAGAATTCATTTTTCCGTCGATGATGGCAATCTGTCCAGGCCCTGAGGCAGCAAAGCAGCCCCAAACCATGATGCTCCCTCCACCATACTTCACAGTCGGGATGAGGTTTTGATGTTGGTGTGCTGTGCCTTTTTTTCTCCACACATAGCGTTGTGTGTTCCTTCCAAACAACTCAACTTTGGTTTCATCCGTCCACAGAATATTTTGCCAGTAGTGCTGTGGAACATCCAGGTGCTCTTTTGCAAACTTCAAACGTACAGCAATGTTTTTTCTGGACAGCAGTGGCTTCCTCCATTTTATGACCAACTTATGCAGAAATCCAGGTAATTCCAAAGGGTTCACATACTTTTTCTTGCAACTGTACATACAATATAAATATGGCTTTGTGCAGCCATTGTATATATGAACTAATCTAATATTGACATTTAACTTTAAGAGCCCAATGTAAGACAGATTTCACATGTGAACCTGAGTTTCGGCGTGCGGACAAAAAGCTCATCCATGGAGCGCTGCATTGAGAATAATTAATACTGATTACCCAGAGGACCTAACTACCCCCCCCCCCCCCCCCCCCTTACACAGAGATGTACTGAATCAAAACATGTTTTGTGAGCCAACTGTAATCAACATTTAATGATGGCAGTCGAACAAAAAGTTGCTTAAAATAATGTTTTATGGACTGACTGCACAGTTAGCATGTTTATTTCTTTAATTCCTTCTAATTAATTGCTCTCAATGCGGTTTCCTTCTTTAATTTAAATTTGGAAATGGAGGTTGTGACATTAGCAAATCCTTATTTTGTGTCTGTACAGCACTTTATTAGTTCAAAATGTTCTCTTAACCTGGCATATCTCCCACTGTAGCCCAAGCAGTGAGGTGGAAGTAAAACAATATACAACTCTGCCCTCTGGTGTCAAATTGTAGTAAGATCTTCCTCCTGTCCAGTTTTCTGTAGAGACAGCATCTAATGTTGTGTACAGACATGTCTTATCCATAATTGCTCTGCCAGAAGATGATCCTTGAGTGATGTTTGTGCATATTGTCAGGACATCAACATAAAAAATGGATGTTGTGGTGTAGACAGGAACACGAGAAGACAATTCATTTCTCATGTCTACATGAGGTTATTATTCCTACATGAGTGATTATCTCGCAGAAAGAGTGTCGAGTGCAGAGAGGACTTTTAGCAACAAGGTCGAACTGTGGTGAAAATGTGACGTACAGACTTCAAAAGTGCTTTAACCGTGTCAAGTCTAAAAAATGAATAAAGGCAGATCCAGCAGGATGTGATGTCGGATTCAAAGAGAGCTGGTGGAATTCTTTGCGTCTGTGAGCTTCTGATGTAGATATAAGCTCACAGATGCTGCTTTTGATCTTTCCAGGGGTTAGTCTGCATCATGAAATACATCTCAAACAGTCCCACTGGCTGACAGAGAAGCATTGTAGAGACTCCAAACACCATCTAAGATTATATAACTTATCCACACGTCAAATGATCTACACTACACAGAAAAACTGAAACATTGACTTTAATTAAAGGTGCTATGTCAACAGATTTCACATAACTGTATTAGGAATAATATTAAGTTGAACCTAATACATTTTGTTCAACTTGATATTATTACATTTTGTTATTAACAAAATTAGTTTAATGAGTGAGCGCTCACATTACTCATCAAATTAAGTTTCAAATGAAATATATTTGAGACTTCCCATCATGCACTGTTTTGGGGTTGACTTGTGCTTAGTCTCTGAAGTCCTTGCTGGTTTTTTTACACACTTTTTACAACATAATGAAGTTCAGTATCAAATTCAGCCTCCTTTCCCCCGCACATTAATAATTGAACAAGGTCTCAGTTTATCTTTGTACGATCGTTAGTACAAAGCAGATCCAATAGCAGCAACCCAAGCTCCGAGTTATCTCGTTAATCAAATGTTATTGTAGTGTAAAGTAAAGTAATTCAACCAATGGAGGGGTAAGAAATGGTGCTTATTGTAACCAAGAAGTTTTTTTGTATACTTGTACTTCTCATCAAAAGTATTGCACATTTGAAGTCTAATGCATTGCAGAGGACAAATCTAGTCCATACAAAAAGTCCTCGTATGACAAACCAAAAAAAGATGTTAAATCAGCAAGTGTATTCCTACCCTCTATTTAGTCCCATACAGTGTAGCACCACATTTTGGATTTAAAATCTTTGTTTCACAGTTTTGGTGCTAAATTAACCACATTTTTTACAACTCAAAAACACCACATTAAGGCTCTAAGACTTGAGGAACACTTTGGAAATATTCATGCTGGGATTTGGAATATTTTTACAATTTAGAGACACCTTTGTCCTGTTCTTAAACCCACATTAGCTGTTAATTAGAATTAGCACAATTTGGTCTCAAAATAGCCCAGTAAGCTCTTATTAACACCTCCTCTCCAACACCAGCACTTAACCTTTATCCATATCCACACAGAGTTCACACCGTTACACTCGGTTGACTTTCACCTTGCTGATCATTCCAATAATAGGATGAACTAACACCCATCCCCTGTGACAGTTTTAACAACTCCACATTGTCCTTCATCACCACTTTTAATGTTGATGCTAAACAGAGATACATTTCTATTAACACTCAGAATGAAGTTTATTTGGTTTGACAAGCAAGTTAAACTCTTTAAAAACCCATAAATGTCCAACCAATTTGCATATGGTTTCTCCTAATTCTTCTTTTACTCTAACATACTTAACATTGACTGCTTAGGGAAGAACATGTCCTCTTTGCTCCATCTTTGTCCACCATTTTGGGCTCTAATCTGGGAGAATCCACAGTGTGGAGTGAGAGCGGTTCTGATCGACTGCCTGATTACACAACACCGCTCATCAGTGTGGAAACATCTGTTAACAGAGCGACAGATCAAAACAGACCAGTCAAACAAAGACTTAGTCTCAGGTCATTATGAGCATGATGTTACCCACAGAAAAAGGTTTTATAATTTCTATCAGAAAGATTAGGGATTTGAGAAATACAAGATAAGATAAACCTTTATTTGTCCCTATAGGGAAATGCAGGTGTCCTAGCAACAATAAGAGTGACACACAGTATAGGACAGATACTGTTCAAACAACGATTATAAGATTCACAAACAAAATTATAAATTAGAATTAGGAATTGTTTACGTATAAACAAATAGGAATAATTATAAATATCTTAAATATATATATTGGAATTTAATACTAGTATGTTCTTACAGAACAAGTCATATAAATCGTACATACTGTAAGGTTCATGTTGTTCAAGGACTTTTTCATGGACTTTCAAGGTTAACTTGACAAAAACAAAGATTCAAAGTGTACTTTATTTTCAATATTCTGTGTGCGTGGACAGGGAGATTGAAATGCTGTTTCTTGCCAATACAAATATATGGATTTAAAAGATGAATAAAAGAAAGATTGTAGAGAGATTACATGATGTATAAGAATGGCTAAATATATTAAATACACCTTAGGCTATTTTGTATGCATTACATGTTTTACCCTCACACACACCGTATTGTAACGGCCCCATATTTCAGTGGGGATACAGTAAGAACAGTTCTTAGATTACCCACCAGATGGTGCTCTCGGACAAGTTTTAAGCTTCATGTCGCTCACAGCTGCTATGTTTACTCTCCATTTTTGCAGTACTATCCATCCTAAACTTATAAATATTTAGGAAATGAAGCAAGCTCAAGCAAACTGGCACATATGCTACAAAAAATACTTTTCCAGATTTTCTTTAAGCAAATGTTCCTTTGTGAAACACTGGATACTTTACCTCTTCCATTGACTGGAAATTATTCTAACTATCTACTATAATGAGCTGGCATTACGACATTACGACGCTGATACAGAGAACTGTTTTCAAACACATTGTGTAGTTTGTCTTGTTGTTCGGAAGTTCCACCCCTTTCATCATACTTTAAAAGCATTTTAGATATATCAGCATATATCAGACACAATTTCCTCTCGCTATGATATACATATTTCAATTTTCCCCACTATTCATCTATAAATTGAAATGTTTACTAGCAATGAGCTCCCAGCGGGGGTTTCCTCTGAGAAATTGCTCATAGTCTTTATAGAAACTCATCACATTCTCCCTATCCATGCTGATGATGTATATGTGGCGGCAGAGACTATCATTCACTCTCATCCGGATAGCTGGACTTCTTAGGTTTCCATGACAACACAGCTTGACCGGGGTGATGGAGAATGGGCAGCAGGAGATGATGTCAATACTTATCAGCATTGAAAGATGTTCAAATTGAATTTAAAGATTTATGATGGATCGGACTAGGCATGAGAATAAAACTGAGCGAAACCGTGATTATTACCAAGCACAAAAACAGCTACTGGTCAAATGCATCATGTCCTAGTATAATACACTCATGGCAGTCACAATGGTTTCATCAACACCTGGAATGAAAAGGCAATCTGTGTCTGGACTTCTTTCTTTAGATTTGTAACTGTATTGAAAGTATTGTTATGACGAACTTCAAGAAACTGCTTCAACATAAAAGACAATGCCAGAAAGTCAAGACTGATATATCAATTTGCTGCAGGCATCTCTGGTTTAATCATTTAAAAAGGTAAATGCAGCCTCATTGGCCCCCAAGACCCCCAGATTGCATCCACGTTTATGAGGTGATGGTAAAGTGAAATCCAATTTGAATTTTCTGATCAACCTGCAGGCAGAATCATAATAATGCATCTGCTTTTTACACCACATGTAAATGAGAAAGCTCCACCGCGGTCATTATTGAGATTCCAACCTATGGTGGAAATGAGGTCAAAGTGTGAATGAAACAGGAGAGTATCAAAGTTCCCAGGGTCCTTTGTTCACCTGTTTAATAATCTGCTCACACACCTTTTGTGTTGGGGGAGAATTTAACTCATTTCATCTCATATATATTATCCTTTAAAAACAGCCGTATACACATACAGTACATCATCAAGACCAATGGGTAACATTATTTGAGTTTAAAGGTTGCAAAGAAATGTTAATTGCTGTGTGCCATATTACAAATGAATGTTGATTGTTGTTGAAAATGATTGAAAATTGTACCACAGAATAAGATGTTTGGGGTTATGGATAGATAACAACTTAATTTGAAGGCAAACACTGTACTTGGTCATTTGTGTTACAAATTTGACCCTCAAACGAGATTGTTTTCTGCCCGGTCTAATTACTACTCACAACTCATTCAGTCTGGCTCCAGCAACCCCAAGTGTCTCTTCTCCACCATCAGCAAACTTCTCAAACCCTGTGACAACGCCACCTCGTCCTTCACCACCGAACAGTGCAACTCCTTCCTTTCATCTTTCCAAACCAAAATCAGCAACATTTACAGCAATCTGACACCCTCATCAGCAACCCCCACCTCCCCTCCTGGCTCCCCCCCTTCAGCTCAAAGCCCCTGTCCCACTTCTCCCCTGTGACCCCCATGCAACTGTCCCACTTCATGACTGGAAATAACTCCACCTGCACACTTGACCCAATGCCCTCCAAATTTGTTAAAGAGAGTCTCCCTGCCATCTCCCAGCTCATCGCCACCATCATTAACTCCTCCCTCAGATCTGGATCAGTTCCCACTTCTCTCAAACTGGCTGCTGTCACACCCATTCTCAAAAGACCTGGACTCACACCTGACATCATGTCCAACTTCCGGCCCATCTCAAATCTCCCCTTTCTCTCAAAAATACTTGAACGTGTCATTGCCTCACAACTAAAATCCCACCTCAGCTCCAATGACCTCTTTGAGCCATTTCAATCCGGTTTCCGATCAAAACACAGCACCGAAACAGCTCTTCTCAAAATCACAAATGACCTCCTCCTCTCCTCTGACTCCGGCAACCTGAACATCCTCATCCTCCTCGACCTCACCGCAGCATTCGATACCATCAACCACACCATCCTGCTGTCCCTCCTCGAATCATCACTCAACATCACTGACACTGCACTCTCCTGGCTGAAATCCTACCTCACCGACAGACATCAGTTTATCAACATCAACAACTGCACCTCCTCCACTGCCCCAAGGCGTCCCCCAGGGCTCGGTGCTTGGCCCCCTCCTCTTCATCCTCTACATCAGTGACCACCAACTGGCGGCCCGCGGGCCACATCCAGCCCGCCAGACATTCTCATCCGGCCCGCGCGACTTGGGTGACTGTGGCGTTGGCGGAGTGGTTACTGCGTTCGCACCCCGCCCATTTTTTTTTTTTACAACGTCTCGTGAGTAAGGTGCAGTACCAGAGTCCAACAGAGAGGCAGCAGCTGCGGGACAGTAGACTGCCTACTGCGAAACCTTCCCTGCCTTGAAGAAGAAGTGATCCTTCGTTGTGAACACAGTCAGCTTTGTGTGCGCTCCACAGCAGCAGCCCCGCTGCCACAAAGTCCAACAGAGAGGCAAGAGCTGCGGGACAGTAGCCTAGAAGCAGGGTTGGGTTGTAACGGAATATATGTAACGGAGTTACGTAATCAGAATACAAAAATCAAGTAGTCTAACTGTATTCAGCTGGCGTTACATTTGAAAAACGAGTAATCTGATTACAGTTACTTTCGTAAACCTGAAGTGAATACATTTTGGAATACTTATTGGAATTATTGGTGGAAAAGATTCCTCACAAAATGTAATATCAATTACCGGCAGAACTGTGTGCACACTGCACAGCGCTGCAGCATGTCTGTGAGCAAGAGAGAGATGCAGCGTGTGTGTGAGGCCCCGCCCCCGCACGCAGATGAGAGAGATCTCTTTTAAAATATATTGAAAGTTAGAAACGGAGATGATTAGATAAAATTTACAAGATAACATTTATGTAGCATTTCTTTATTTTCGAAATGATGACATTTCATAACAGGATAAAATCAACGTGAATGGCCTGGTGCTACTGAATGCATGGGGTAAGTGACTGGAAAAAGTTTTAAAAGTTATTATATCGTTTCAGATAATAAATAATAATGATAATTCATTCTATTTAGGGCTGCCTTTCATAGCACCCAAGGACACCTTACAATTCATAACATATTCCAAGGAAAGGTTTTAAGACAGTACAAAGAATGCAGTCCGGGTGATGTTTTTTATGCGGGGTGCAGATGAGAGAGCTGCCAGAATGACACCAAGATGTTGTGTTTGAGTTCTTGGTAAGCCATTAAAACAGTAAAATAAGTGTCTCCTGTTCACCAAAACATACCTATCTGTTATGGAAAAATAAAGTATTCTAAAAGTAATCTGAATATGTAACTTTTTTAAGACTGTATTCTGATTACTTTCAGAGCATGTATTCAGTCAACAACTTCAAAATTCTGGGCTATATAAAAATCGCTGGCCCGCGATAGTGTCTATTGGATACATTTTGGCCCTTGGACCGATGTAGTTGGTGATCCCTGCTCTATGGCATACCATCCAACCTCCTCAATAAACTCCAACATATCCAGAACTCTGTTGCCCGCCTCCTCACCCACACCCGCTCCCGAGACCACATCACTCCCATCCTCCAGAACCTCCACTGGCTCCCCGTCCGTCAAAGAATCCACTTCAAAGTCTACCTCATTACTTACAAAGCCCTCAACAACCAGGCCCCCCCTTACCTAACAGACCTGCTGCACCACCACACCCCTTCCCGCTGCCTCCGCTCATCAGAAGCCAACCTCCTATCCATCCCCACCCGCACCAATCACCAGACCTGGGGGGACAGAGCCTTCTCCGTCGCTGCCCCCTCCCTCTGGAACTCACTCCCACAACCCATCAGAGACTGCACCGACCTCACCACCTTCAAAAAACTCACAAAAACTCACCTCTTCAATCTGGCTTTTAATGTGATTGTTTTTGTATTATTTGACTTTAACTTTAACTATATATTTATTTGTTGTTCCTTTCTTTTCTTTTCTCTTCACTATTATCTGTAAAGCGTCTTTGAGCACCTGTAAAAGCGCTAACAAATTAAATCTATTATTATTATTATTATTATTATTTCCAGGAATCTAACTTGGAAATAATGATTAAAATGATACAAAGGACTTCAAAACAAATTGCCAACTAATGCTTAAATCTGGTTTTGTTGTTTATTTGTTACTCGTCCACAGCATACAATGTCAATCAGTGACCAAAACCCACTTTAATATCTACTAAATTAATTTTTTGTCAACTCTTGTGTTGTGATTGGAGTAATCTGTCTTTTCTTTGAGAACACCGCTATGAATTTATATTCCTGCTCACGTGTATCTACACCGGATGACCTTTGAGCTGCTTTTGAAAAAGAGGAAGATTATGTGCCATCAGCCGCCAGATGAAAAAGACTCAATCGGAATTTACATTTCAAAGCCAACACTTTATTTGAAGAAGACACAAACCAACGCATTCGCTATATTTGAATAACTGGGGCAGTAAGACATTAGAAATGACTATCTGTTGTGAGCCGGATCTCTCTTCTGCATATGTGCACCCTGTTGTCAGATCCAGCTCTTGTAAATATCACAGCAATTTGGTGAATGAGTGATTCGTGCCCTGCATGGAAATATGCCAATTCTGGTGTCTGGAGTTGGTGTGATTACTAAATATTAATAAATTACACTAGAACTCATTTAGCAAACCAAAATTGCAAAACTAAAATGAGGTGAGTCAGTCTGATGCATTCACATATGCCAGCTAGGCTACAAACACGACTAAGTGGGAGATATTCTAGAAGCTCTGTTTCATATCCTTATTTCATTACCACAAAGCAGACCAACATGACACCTCAATACACTTTATTACTTGTCTGTCCCTCTAATTGGCTTATTCTCTTGTGTTTCGCTGCACACTAAGAATGTATCTCTGTTGCTAAGATTTAGTCCTTCAGTCCCACAGAGTTTCGGAAACATGATAGGTGAAGATTGATCACCACGAGATTCCCAATCATTTAATTCACACCTCAGAGTGGTGTTATGAGAAATGAACAAAGGGTGTTCTTACTAACTACGCACCATTTCAAAGGGAGAAAACATATATATCGATCCCCAATAAGTCTTAATGCTTGGAACTAAATCTAGTCATAACCTAGCACGTGTGATCACATGACCAAGTGTCCTCAAATGACTGTCCTCTAGATCAGGGGTTCCCAAACTTTGCCATGCCAAGGACCCCCATATAGCATTATCCTCTGGCGGGGACCCCCCTGTTGCAATTTTTTTTTAAATGATGTGTACAAGTGCTTCCCGATGGAACATGCAGTGCGTTGCCACTACATTTGGGGACCTTCTGCCTGATCAAAGCTGTCACTCCGCTTTCTTTGCCTTTCATAGCCCCACTGCCCCATCCGAACACACACCCACACAACGAGACCATTCAAGTCCGTTTGAGATGATGTACTCATCTAAAACTTGGAAAATGTCTCTTCATGTGGTCCTACCTTCCAGTGCTTTGCAAAATAATATTTCCTCAACAAAGTTGTCTTCTGAAATAAATCTGATGTATGCAAGCAATTCTGTGACATTTGCTTCATCCGTGGATTGCTCATCCAGCTGCAGAGCAAATTATTCACTAGCTCTCACTTGCTCCAAAAGCTGAGCAGATACTCAGTTTCACTCTCAGTAGCGGCAGCTCGATTCTGATTGGCTTGAAGGGCGGTCGTGTGATTCAAAAACAAAAAATATGAAAAGATTGGCATCAAAGGACACATAGATTGATAGATATGCAGTTATTAATAACATCTAAAAAAATGTTAAAAACATTTTAACTTAAACATTTTTTTTTTAAATCCTGTTTCCCTCAAACTTTGCGTGACCCCCCTGGCGGCCCCCCACTTTGAAAAACACTGCTCTAGATGAGACTTGTTTGCATTTTGAAACCATTATTATAGTGCACAACAAAACTGGGATCTCTTATATATTGTGTGCCAAGGGTACACTTCAGTTTGAGTATAAGGCTGATGTTCTTGAGATTTCATATATTGAGGACTTATAGAAAAGCTTTACATTTACCCGGAAATGAATTTCAGCACGCCATGTTGAAGGACATCTCATTTCTCTAAATGCACTTCGAGGATCGAGCGTCGAGGAGGCTCTCTGGAGGAGCTATAACCGAGGATACACTCATGGGTCCTCCACAGTCCTCCACGGCTCCTTCGTGGATGCATTTCCGGGAACAGAGATGTTTCAGAGAGTCGTGACGCACGGCCAGACTTATCTCAGCCAATCACAGCTCTGCATGCATCCCCTGGATATTATTTGATTAACTGCTTTCATCGCGTCGCGATGTTTACAGTGAGAACAGCTGTGAGGTCCGTGCAGAAAGCAGAGCAGTGTGTAAAATATATATCACTCAGTGTAACAGGCCTACTCTCTTTATTTGCTGTAGTTTAGTAGATATCTACAAGCAAAGAGTCGATATTTTTCTAAAACCATTTAGTGCTTGACATAATAAAATACACAACGGCTGTAGCCTGATTATGCTTTAGGAGCTGTAGGTGTGTGTGGTATATATATCCAGATATATCCAGTCTCTGATAGTGTTACGTTATTATGAGAGTGCTCTGTTTGATTCTGAAATTGTATATATATATATGTGTGTGTGTGTGTGTGTGTGTGTGTGTGTGTGTGTGTGTGTGTGTGTGCAGGGGCGCCGTAAGGGGGTGAAAAGTTAGGACGATTCTAAGGGCCCGTGACTGACAGGGGCCCCAAAAATTGTAGAACATTAAGAAAAAAATGTTTAAGTAACCTTTCATCAATCATCAATAATGAACATTAATATAACATTATATTGATAATTTACTCACTAAACTTACGATTCATTTCACTTTTTTTGTTCTAAAAGTTAATTATCCAAAGCCTCTGTATACACCCTCTATTTACATGTAATGGTTTGGTCCTGTCTCCAAACGCTGTGCGGCACCGCTCTTTCTAGCAGAGTGAGAGCATGTGAGGCAGGGATGCGAGTACTTACATGTGTACGATGTCTCAACGACTAACAAAGTCAGGCTTTCAAAAAAGAATAGAAAGGAGAGAAAGACAAGAGAGAGTGACAGTATGTCACCCGGTTTTGCTCTGATTTAACACCACCATCAGGCCTTTTCATTTCCGTTTTGTTGTCCATTTACACTTTAATACCCGCTTATTTTGTAATTGGTATGTAGATGTAATTAGAAAATCTGCTGCTTATGTTTTTTTTTTTGTGATAGCATTTTTATAAATGATAATATTGGTGTTAATGTTCACTTTATTTTAATTTAAGTGGTCATGTATATTTAAGTTATATTTATTTTGATTTATGAATGTTCCATTCAAAAATGTTATTAAAAAGGCATGTACACCATAAAAGATGACTATTGAGGTCTATTGTCAGGAATGTTAGTGTTATATCAAATAGTGAATTCTACTGCAGCAGAATTTTGTAGTAGAATTTGCAGTCTGCACAGTGTTATATGTTCACAGCTCAGTGTCAGTAAATATTGATCGCTTAGTATTGGACTACAAGATAGATGCAAGCCTGTGCAGGTAGAGTTATTTAAAGCATAAATGAGTCGGTTGGGTTCTGGAGGTGTGGTTACAGCAATTGTGCTTGGTTTGCGTGGCCTGTGCCTGGTGGTGGGGCCCAATGTAATATATTTTCATTGGGCCCAAAATCCCTGGCGGCGCCTGTGTGTGTGTGTGTGTGTGTGTGTGTGTGTGTGTGTGTGTGTGTGTGTGTGTGTGTGTGTGTGTGTGTGTGTGTGTGTGTGTGTGTGTGTGTGTGTGTGTGTGTGTGTGTGTGTGTGTGTGTGTGTGTGTGTGTGTGTGTGTGTGTGTGTGTGTGTGTGTGTGTGTGTGTGTGTGTGTGTGTGTGTGTGTGTGTGTGTGTGTGTGTCCGCATCTTTAGCCTGTTATAAAAAAAAACGTGCATTCTGGAATGTCAGGAATGTTTAAGACGGAGAAGAATGAGGAAATGGAGGAGCTGAGAGCAGCGGGGGAAATCATTATACCGCACTGTGACTGAATTAAAAGTAAATATCTAAGTCGTCATGAACACATCTGTCCATCAGACAGAGGGCTGCTGTGCCTCCTGTCATCATTAATGGACGTCTCTTTCAAATGACCGCTCAGAGGAGAGGAGTTCTCATTTCTCTAACCGCCTGCTGCTTCCCCTCCTCTCTCCTCGGTTCCCCTCCTCGGCTTCTCCGCTCGCATCTCCTGTGGGCGGGACTAAGTCTCGAGGAAAGGAGTCGAGGATAGGAGTCGAGGACGGGAGTTAGAGAAATGAGAAAGGGCCTAGGTCTTTGAGATTTGTTGACAATGATAAACATATAGAAGGACACCATTTTGTATCTACTTCATCAGCTTTATGTTTATGTCACCTGTTAATGTATATTTATACGTGCTTGTTTGAGAAAAGGAAGTTCTGGTGGGGGATTAAAAGCAGAAAAACATGTTCCTTTACACTTTAGGAGTGCAGTTTGCATACTTTATCCCTCCAACCGTCAAAACTGGCTTCTTTGAACCAAGAACAAAATGTCTGAACAAGCCATAACCAAGTACTTAAAGCTGCTTAAATACAACAAGACCGTCCCTGTAGAGGTGGAGGATCAGATGCCTAACCAACAGTACACCGCTCTTCACTACTTACTGCAAAGTGTGACTAAAACGCAGGTACTGAAACATTTTGTTAGATGATAGAGGACAATGAACTTGAGTCAAATCGACACTTGCTGAAATCACAGTGGTTGTTGTTGTGTTGCGGAAACACCCTGTTGTTTATGTGATGCTTTCTTCCCCATACACGAGCAGGGGAACGATGGCCCAGTGTGAACCTTGGAAAAAGGAAATAAATGATGGTTGCTGAGGGCTTCCATCAGAACTAATTATAGTGAGCAGCAGCCGGAGCGGGCTGTCTGGGACAATTGCACCTTTTATGAAACCGTCCTATCCGATGCCATTCACTTTTTTTGTGACTATACGCAACAAGCAAAACATGTGCCAGGGAACAAATATGCAACAAATAATGAGCCCCAGCAGCTGTAATAAGACACACAGACATTTTGCTTTATTAACTTTTTGCAATCTTGTCTGTCGTGTTGATCTCCGCCTGCACAAATATCAGATTTGATTCGCTGTCATGAACTGTATTACCGGTTTGGTTATTGTTCTGATTGGTGGAATTGCTCCTTAATCCCTGATTTGTGTTTTATTCACCAAACCGGTTTTGCCTAGAAACAGAAGAGGCTGTGATGCTGTTGTATAAGTGGTCAGGGAGTTTGACTCGGTTGAAAGGTGGACTGAAATAAAGCAAATTATCATACACTGCCATAATTCAGTGAGGAAATGTAACAGGTCCATTTGTGCCATTTTCTCCCTTAGCTTCAGTAGTTCGCTGTAATTGCTTAAATTGTTAAGATAATTCATGTGATTGGAGGGACTTTAATGTCATCACATTTTTGGAATATAAAAATAAACCTTTCAAGTATTATTTGTCACCTACAATTCAGATTACACAGATTTATGTTGGTCACCCAAGTGAGTAAAAAACAGTTTCTGTTAAATCTACAAACATTCTTATGGTTATAGTTAATTGTATTGCTATCTGTATAAGTATTTACCGATGTGATGTTTGTCTTGCTTTTCATTTTCTGGTTCTGTATTATTATTTGAGCCTATGTTCATGACTCCGTAAAATTATTAACTAGAAACAAAAAATATTATAATGTTTTTTTCTTTATTTTTTTATTCTTGACTTTAATTGTAATTTGTTATTATGTTTTTTATTTTCAAGTTTTATAAATATTGAACATATTCATCATAAATTGTGTATTTATTTTTACCAGAATATTTGAGTTTTTTTACCAAAAACGATGTAATTGAATACCTCCCGAGAGGTCTATATATTTTTTTAAAGCTATGCCTTCTGCCCTTCCACTTAACTAATTATGTTTTTGAGCTTTTGTACAATATGTTGGCACATTGTGTCTCTGTAGCACAGACACGGAAGTAGAATTCTTGCACAAAGGGTCGGTTTTTTATGCATCAGTTTCAGAGATTGTGTTTGAAATGGCAGGAAGGTACATTGCGGTCACATTGATTCATACAGAGCATTGTATGAAGGTGAGGAGATTTGACAGGGCAGGTGCCGTATGGGGCCACCATGCAGAGACTGGATATTTCAGCCCTGCTGAGAGAGTGTCATGTCATTAAGGTGGAAAGGACATAAGTAAAAATAAGAAAATGTCATTTTCTAAACGTTATCTAAAGTTGTTCCTTTTTTCGGCATGAAATGCATAGAGAATACAACTTGTGAGGAGCTTTAAACTATTATAAATTGATGCTTGAATTAAAAACTCTACTTGAATAAGGGTGTATAGTTGATTCAAAATGCTTAGACTTTAACTACAGATCAATCAAACAGACAGGTGAGGAGCTGCTGGTGAACATTTAGCAGATAAACAGAAATATATGTCCCTCAGGGGTTCATTAGCGTGCCTGTTTGCTACCGCCTTTGTATTTGCGATGGTGTAACTATTTATTTGGACTTTCTGTGTGACCATGACAACCAAAGACACCATACGGAGGAAAACAACATCGGAAAGGTCTATTTCAGAGCGAGACAGTGAAAACCATGTGTGTCTGAGTCTGTAAAGCTTGAGAATATAATGTCCGTGCTCTGCCCTCCATGATACTGTTCCGGTCTCAGCTGCATGAAACACTCATCTTCTCCACAGTCTCTGAGACAATAGGTCTCTGTTCTTCAGATGTCGGTGTGTTCATGACTTGAAGGCAAATAGTCTCTTTCAAACTTTCCTCTAGTTTAAAGTGGACCTATCATGCTATATTTGAATAATATATTGTAGGGCCATACCTATATAAAACATGTCTGTGAAGTTTTTTTTCAAAATACCAAACAGATCATGCATTTTAGCCATGCCTCATTTCGCTCTATTTGCTCTTTTCCAGCCCTGTTTCTGCAAGGGCTGATTCTGTGAGAAGTCTTCTTCGCTGCTTTTGTGTCAGACTACAGCGCCACTTACAGGCCTGGCATATGTACTACAGCGTCTCCAGCGCTTTCGAGCGGCAATGGCCGTGGCCCAACCCCCCATTCCCCTGATAGTTGGAGAGTTGCCCATATAGGCGGAGCACCCCTTTTCTGACGTCGGAAAAATTCAAATCTGTATTCTCTCCGTTGCAGCACCGTTTTTAGAGATTTGGGTATGGAAGATAAGAGAGAGGGTTGTATTTTCTGACACTTGGTGAGTTCTCTGACACACCGGGGACACATATTTATGTATAAAATACGTACAAAAGTGCATTTTGCATGATAGGTCCCCTTTAAGTTTACATTCAGTAGGTTTCTGATGCAGATCATTGTATGTTTCAGCATAATAATGTTACCTTTTTTATTCAATGTTGCCTTCTTCATGCAATCATTTCAAAGGGTGACAACTGTGACATATAAGACATTGCAGGTCTAAACTAAAACGTCTGTATCAAAGAGGCCCTATTATGCTTTTTGGGGTATTCCTTAGTGTGTTATATCGGTTTGTGTGCATGTAAATGGTCAGCTGAAGGCTAAAAATCTAAAGTTCAAAGTTTCTCTCCCATACACCCTAAAAATAATCATATGTCCTCTTTAATTAAAACTGATCTTTTTGACAAGTACTGTATTTTTCCTGTGAGCTCCTACATTCCCACATGTTGACTTGTAGCTTCTCATCTGCACTCAGGGGAGCAAAATGAGATAAGCAGCTCCCTAATTCTGCTGCCGAGTCGCTCAGCCATTAGTTCACAGTAATGGGCTCCCCCTGTCCATGAAGTGGCACTGTCTGTTAGCAGCAATTAAGCTAATAAAGAGTCCAAATTAATTAATTTCATATTTAATTATGGATGTCTGTTGTCGGTCACATTGAGTAAAAAGAGACTTCAGTGTCAGGATATCTTTGATTTTGCCATTACATATTAAATGGAAGAAATCATTTATTTAAAAAAAAATACCAACAAGCACTGTGTGAAGGGAACTGTTGATCCCAAATTCCCTCCAGTGCAAAATATGATGCTTGTATAGTGTAAATAATTGTTATACAGAGCAGTCCTCTGTGCATTGTGGTACAAGCTGATATAATGTGCGAGGAAATCAATATGACCCTTCCCTGCATTAAAGTGCAGCGTGTTGTTGTGTGTGCTTAATCTCTGTTTGTCTTCTGTCCCCGGTGTGCATTTGTGTTGAGCCCTAAAGGTCACTCTGACCGAGTTCTCCTTGTCCAAGTGTGTAAATGTCTGACTGAGTCTGTGTTCACCTGTGTGTGTCTCTCTTTAACTCAGCCTGATTTCCTTCCGGTGAGTCAGAGCTGTATGTAGCCGAACAAAACAAAGAGAAAAATACGTCTAATTCCCTCACTCTGCAGCAAACTGAGAGGACGATGTAGAGCCATAATGTTAGAGATAGAAAACAACATAATGTCCGATAATGGCCTTGCAGAGTAAATATGTCAATGTTCTTCCCTCGCAATCTTTTAAGATAGAGAATAACTTGTGCGAAGTGTTGAAATGGACTTTTCCTCTTATACTAAAAGGTGTATTTTTTCAGTCTTCGTATACAAAAGCAAATAGGTTGTCTGAAAGAAAGTATAAAAACTCCAAACTAGCACTTCTCTCGCTTTCTTGGAACTGTTCAAAGTCAAAGTATCTCGTATTATCTCCCCTAGCAGACACAGCTTGAAGCCTCCCGAGAAATGAGGTAGAAAAGCTGTTTTCAGAAATACTTATCTGTTTTCAGAGCACGTAATTGAACAAGGAGCCTTTTAAGAACAAACGTTCCTTATTGTTTACCCAACAGCACACCTAGGAAAGCGCTCATGATACCAGCCCGTAGGCCAGTAAAACATGCTTTTTAATTGACCCTCTTGAGCACAGGGTTTGTATCTCAGCCCTGAGCTGGATGAGATCTCGTCGACTTGAAGCGTGCTCATTATAACAATCCCTAATGCTTTCTAAATGTTTGTGCTGGCAAAGAAACACCTGTTGAATCTCATATTATTCCACCACTTTTCCCTGGACAGATCCACAGTTTGGGCAGAGACGATTAAACACTTGTTGTTTCTTCATGGTGCTGTAACAGTCAGACTATCATTTAATGCCTGCTCCATGGTGCTGAGAGGCTAAATCAATGGGGCAGCTGAGGAAGCACATAGAAAGTCTACGTATCGTTCCCTGTCCCCTACAGTCGGCTGTATATGTTGAAATGTCCTTGGGAAAGACTCTTAACAACACGTGATGAGTGTGTGTGTGAGTGGTTGTTTGTGTAAAGCACATAGCACCAAGTAAGCATTACATACATGCACAGTTTGTTCTTTATGTTTAGTGTTCATTTTATTAACAGATGCTATGAGTCAACACAGTATGGTCGTCAGCCAGCTTTCTTTTCAATGATTAAGATCAGACGTTTATGGAATGGCATCGATTTCATTAAAGATTGCGTCCATTTCTCATTAAAAACCTGTTAACGTTTTTAACCCTAAAATGTAGTTTGAAGACCTTGTCAGCTAGATTATTTACTCTTAGGTTAAAAAATATTGGATGATGAAAAATGTCCAAAATAATAAAAAAAAATTGTGGTTTTAAATGAAAATATGTGGAAAAGGCTAAATTACCCAGACTTGTTGTATTAAGATATTATTAAGAAGAAGCAGTAGGTTGACTAAATATGACAACATAATTAAAAAGGACATTTGACAGAGAACTGACAGTAAAATATATTTTTTTAAAATGCTGGCAGTTTAATTTTAATACTGTTTCTATAAATTGTATATTTGTACCTACTTATTACGACTATAAGCACAATTTACTCCTACTGTACCTCTGTGATTACTCACCCTCACCCTCACCACAAGGTTATACAGCAGCATTGCAACATTTATTTTCTTACATTTATTCTGTGGAGCTGACGAGAACCTCAGCATGTCCTTGGCACTGATTTAACGAACAACTAATGACAAATCCTTTTTTTATTTGTGAATACAGGTATGTGAATGGCTCTTAAATAAAGGTCATGTTTTGTCTCCAGTTTCTGAACCGAAGTTGTTTATGGACTCTGTTCTCCTCCAACCCAAAACATGTTATTTTACTTCAGCAAACTAAGCTTCTTTTACCAACAATTAGCCCTTGCTTCTGTGCTTGCACATTTAGTTATGGACACAAGTTATCGTGCAGTAGATCCATGTGAACTTAAGCAAAGTTGTTTGACTGTCCTTCAGTTGTCAAAAAGCACTGATGGATTCTAACTGATTGTGGCCTTAACCTGGATTTGTAGAGTTTAAAACACATCGTGAATGCATTTTTTAATCATGATACTAATGTTTTGTTTTGTAATGATAACATTTAAAGAGGGATTTTAGCCTTTGCAGACCGTTTAAATGCACAAAAACCTATATAACACACTGAATAAAAGCATAATATGGACTCTTAAATGTAATTTTTTTTTCTGGGTTAAAGATTGTTCAGCAACTTTATGGACAAAGGTCTTAGTGTGTTTTTAAAATGCAAAACCTCACTGCTTGAATCCTCACACGTTCCAGGTCTCTTCACTTACGAAATACTGTGACGCTCAACCTAGTACAGTGAAATTATTTCCATAATTCCTTCGAACATTAAAGCAACAATAGAGTGCCATTACTATGCCACTTAGAGTAGATTGTTGGTTTCTACATTTTCCATCTGGGGGCTTTCCATTTGTGTATCGTAATGCTGCAAGCCACTCAGGACGCATTCGTTGCCATGTATTTATTCTAGATGAAACTGCATTTGTGATTTGTTTCTTTGAAGATAATACGTTTAATAAAGCTTTATACTAGAATTCTGAAGTGTGTCGCAACTCACTGCAGCTTTTAATGCCCTGCAAGGCTGGACCTCAAAATGATGCTTTATAAAAGCGAACATGAATCTACCTTAGCTTTGAAAGGACTGGCTGCTTGCTGGGTATAAAGATATGTGTGTTTTATCCACTGGCTTGCTCTACACGTTTACCATGGTTACACTTTTCACAAGGTGTTTCGTCACAAACAGCCTTGCCCTGGGCTCCTTTTGTGTCCACTTCTTCATGAACCATGCATTACGCTGATTGGATTCCTCAGTAGTCCGTGCAGTTGCTTTGAGTGCTGTACTAAAGTTTTACAAATTCACAACAATAGTAATTTGCGACATTTATTTTCAAATAAATAATTGGCACTGTTTATTTTAACGACTCATGGCACAACTTAACCTTTCTCTTTGTGTCTGTGCTTTGTAGTTCGGGTTATTCCATCTACTTGTATTGAACCCAAGGTCTGCTTCATTCAGATTTAATTGGGTTTTTCTTCATTGCTTAACTTCCCAGAAAAACAGGTCCTCCAAACTTGTGATCCCAAACTATTCATCCAGTATTTCCTGTGCAACATCATTTACAGTGAATACATAGCCTTGTCTTTACATCTTTACAAAAGAGTCTATAGTTGCCAGCTCATAGAGTCCTGTTGTGAACACAGAAAGGTTGAGTACAACAAAGATTTATGTTAGAAATGCCGGATGCTAACTTGAATTAGTTTGGTAATTTGCACATTTAGCTTAAGTGCGTTAATTAGAATGAATTACCATAGCCATGGGGACATTAGGTAAAAAATGGCTTGGCCAATGTTGCCAATTTTCGAGTGTTATTGGGGGTTATTGAGGACGATGAGTCACCTTCTGATATTTTCACGGCCTGAAATGTCATTTTTAACCAGAGAATGTCCTTATTTGTACTCTTCGTGGTCCTATTTTGATCAATTTTGAGTCTATATTGAAGATTTAAGGGACCCAGGTTCAATTGGATTGCACATATTGCATATTTGTTATGTTATCAGAGCAGACTGAGCTCTGGTTTCAGACAGAGGGTGAAAAGAGGTGCTGCAGCACAGGCAATATGAGAGCTTTTTGAACATTAAAGCATGGAGACATGTCACAGTAGAGACACTAAATACTAATATGAACCTGAAAATGAGCATAATAGCGCTTCTTTTACTCCACACAAAATCCTAGAAACTGGCCCTTTCACTGTTACATGATTGATTATGTAAAGGTAATGTAAAGCTTATTAAAATAATAGGATGTCCATTAGTTTGCTGTAACTACCTTAATTACAAGTTGGCAGCAGGAAACCGGCGGTGCATTAGTGTTTCGCTCGATTAGTAGATTATATGTAGTACTACAAAACATTGTTTTCATCACACGTTTGTAGCTTTTGTGACAGTTATTACTACAAAATTACACAAGTGCATATGAAGCAGATTATAATTATAATAATTAACGAAAAAAACGCCCACACTGTGAGTGGCACTCTGCTTTTTAAATATGAAATAATGTTTGGTCTATATGCAATGGTTTATTCTACAACAAAGGTTATGTGTGTGTATTATTGCTATCGACTGTTAGTGTTTATCGTGTCTGAGAATTGATTTGAAATAGTTAACTAAAACTAAAAAGTGTTGGATACTGTAAATGTTGTGCAACAGCATAGATACATATGTTTTCAAGCCATTATCTTTCACTGATTTCCTGCCAAATACATCAGCAAAACTGCCAGTGCTGTCATGAAAACTCTGTGTATTGTTTTTTTCGTAGCCATCCAACTCTACATTCAACTCTTATACATTTCAGATAAGAAATATGCACGGTGAAATAACTGCTAGTCACAGGCGTTTTATTCGTGTGCAGAGCTACTGTAATAGATCATCAGTAATACAAAAGAAAACTACGGAGCCCTGGAGGGTTCATTGAGAGAAAAATAAATAAAACGTGGCCACATATTTTATTTATTAATAAAGTGTGCGCACGAGTTAATAAAGCTTGGCCTCGTTTTATTTAAATTGAGGGATTCCTGTCCGTGACAAACAGAATCTGCTGCCCACAGCTGTTTTATAGAAGGAAAACCTCCTTCACTTTATGAAATCTCTGCGGCACCAGTGGCCTGTACTACGAAGCAGGATTTGCTATTTACACTATTCATTCATGAAGTATGACGCTGCGCTATCAGCACGCGTCTCCATGTTTGATTGGTCAAATGTTGCTAACCCCGTCCCTTTCACGTGAACGCGCTCTCAGCCGGTCAGAGAAACCCTGGTTGATTTACTGAGTTGATAACCAGCTTCGTACTAGGACCGCTTATCGACATTGCGTTTGTTAGGGTTAGTTAAGCCGGGTAAATCGAACATATCCAGGGTCTGTTGAACTGGCTCCGTAGTTCAGGGCACTGGAGGCAGTAACGTGTAACTCAGCAGAATCTGAGAAGAGCAGCACCAGCTGCAAAGAGCTGTGCCTTTTACTGTTTACTTCATTGCGTTTCCCTTCATTAGAACCGCTGAATAGAGATCGAGGCTGCTACGTTTAACCACACACACCTACACACATCGAACTACCAGAGTATTCCCTTCGTTTTATGAAGGAGATGTCCTGTCACCGGGGCGCATGGTGTGTGTGTGTGTGTGTGTGTGTGTGTGTGTGTGTGTGTGTGTGTGTGTGTGTGTGTGTGTGTGTGTGTGTGTGTGTGTGTGTGTGTGTGTGTGTGTGTGTGTGTGTGTGTGTGTCCGACACCACCGGCATTTGTTTTCAAATTAACACGAACAGTAATTTACACAAATCTGGTTCTCCATAGTTATATGTGTATTCCCAAGTGAAAGAAATTCATTTAATCTTAATCTCGATGTAGTGTAGTCCTGCCGGAGTACACCGGAACGAACGATACTATCATAAACAAATGCCCCCACACACACAAAACGAGGCCACGCTTTATTAACTCGTGCGCACGCTTTAGTAACTCGTGCGCACGCTTTAGTAACTTGTGCACACGCTTTATTAACTCGTGCACACGCTTTAGTAACTAGTGCGCACGCTTTATTAACTCGTGCGCACGCTTTATTAACTCGTGCGCACGCTTTATTAACTCGTGCGCACGCTTTATTAACTCGTGCGCACGAGAAAGTAAAACGTGGCCACGTTTTATTTATTTGTCTCTCTATGAACCCTCCAGGGCTCCGTAGAAAACCTTATAAGAACTTGACTTTGATTTTTAGACGTGAATGGGCTGACTTTTTCTTTTCAAATATCCATTTCACATTTTGTAAAAAGCTTTTATTTGCTCGTTCGTGCGTCAAGGCAAACTTTGCTCCTCCTCTCACCTTATCAGCGAGCGGATAGGACCAAAATCCATGGGGGTGTGTGTGGTGTGTGTCTGTGTGTGTGTGCCTGGCATAATAGCAGAGAGATAGACAGAGGGGGAGGCCAGTGGCTTTCTAAGTGATGATCTGCCTGCTCTCACACATGGAGCTGCTGCTCTCTGATCGCTGTTCCCGCGCTCTGTTAATCATTCTCCCACATGCTCCTTCCAGCACGCACCTCTCTGCTTCTGCTCCATTCAATCTCTCTCACATCTAAGGAACAGTTATTTGAACTTCTTACTGGAGAGATGAGAGGGTTGTTTGTGTCTGAGAGTAACAGCAGCAGCAGATGTTTGAAGATAGTTGCCTTTCTTGAAGGGTGAGGAACTGTTTCATTCTCTTTTAAGCGTGCCTATGTTGTCCTCCAGAAGCGTAACTGTTGAGATTCTAACGCAGATGGAGAAATAACAACGTGGGAAAAGAAGACAGGGAATTTAAAAGGAGACATTATGAACAGCACAGAGCACCATGGGTTGATCCATGGCTACAATAACAGGAGCCAAACCTCAGGCATTTTGCCGCTGAACAAAGACTCCTCAGCCAAGGACAAGGACTCATCTGCAGGATGCTACGAACAGCTGCTGATTTCCACAGAGGTGTTCCTGACTCTGGGCATCGTCAGCCTGCTGGAGAACATCCTGGTTGTAACCGCCATAATCAAAAACAAGAACCTTCACTCGCCTATGTACTTCTTTATTTGTAGCCTGGCAGTGGCCGACATGCTGGTCAGCGTCTCTAACGCCTCGGAGACCATCGTCATAGCGCTCATCAACGGAGGCAGCCTCACCATCCCCGTTACGTTGATCAAAAACATGGACAATGTGTTTGACTCTTTGATCTGCAGCTCTCTGTTGGCGTCTATCTGCAGCTTGCTCGCCATCGCCGTTGACCGCTACATCACCATCTTCTACGCTCTCCGCTACCATAACATCGTGACCCTGCGGAGAGCCATGCTGGTGATCAGCAGCATCTGGACGTGTTGCACGGTGTCCGGCATCCTCTTCATCATCTACTCAGAGAGCACCACGGTCCTCATCTGCCTCATCACCATGTTCTTCACCATGCTGGTGCTCATGGCCTCGCTGTACGTCCACATGTTCCTGCTGGCGCGCCTGCACATGAAACGCATCGCAGCGCTGCCGGGCAACGCACCCATCCACCAGCGAGCCAACATGAAGGGCGCCATCACCCTCACCATCCTCCTCGGGGTGTTCGTGGTGTGCTGGGCGCCCTTTTTCCTCCACCTCATCCTCATGATCACCTGCCCCAGGAACCCCTACTGCACCTGCTTCATGTCCCACTTCAACATGTACCTCATCCTCATCATGTGCAACTCCGTCATCGACCCCATCATCTACGCCTTTCGCAGCCAAGAGATGAGGAAAACCTTCAAAGAGATTTTCTGCTGCTCACACGCCCTCCTGTGTGTGTGAGCAGTCTGTTGGCGATCTGCGACCCTGACAGATTCAATCAGCCATTTTAATGAAAACTGATCCGACAAGGACTTTGAGATTCTGAGCTGTAATCACTGTGGACTGGCTCTGTTGTGCCTCGGCTGTGAATGATTGATAACTTTGGTTACGTGAGTCAGGTTGCTTAAGAGGTAGGCTTACAAACACCTTGTAATATAGATTATCACTCTGAAGAGATATTTTGTGTCGTGGTAAACGCCGTGCTAAAGTGCAATTTTGAAGTAAGCATCACCACTATGGACAATGTGAAAAACACATGCTTACACTGTGGTTCATTTACAAATCAAAAAAAATACCATGCTTATACATATTATATTCTTTATATATCTACGTGGATCTTGGCACTTGAATGTCACAGCTTTTGTAACATAGAACCTACATGACACAGTGTGTGTACTGTGTATATCTAGCAAATAGATATATAGTATATGACAGACTACCTCCATGTTTGAGAGTGTAATCCACCTCTTAACAGAGACTGTGAGAAACCTTACTATGGGATATCCTTGGTAAACACTGCATCTCAGTGAACAACCAACATTTACTTTAACCTCATTGATTTCCCTCACTTTATTGTGTGCCAATCATAACAGAGGAGATGAAAGCCGGTACAGGGAACATCCACTAAAATGGGCTTTTACCTTTTTTACCATTTTTCTAAGTTAGAAGGATAACGCAGGAGAAAGCACATCGTTACCCTTGTGATTTTCCAAGCTGCTCAAAACACTTAGATCAAACAAGATTCTGTTGAAATCACAGCAGAAGAGCACATACAAAAATCACCACATGTGTGCCGCAGATGTAACCAGCCCCGCATACCAATGTCAATTTTTTTGCATGACATTTGTTGACTGTGTGGTACATCATTAGTTTAATGAGGGTACTTTCTTTTTTGCCCTCAGGTAAGAATGTAAATATAGAGAACAGCAACGCATAGATTCTAGACTCAGGAATCAGAAAAGGTGTATTTCTCAAGCACAACGTATGGTTTATATATGTCGCAGAAGCAAATGTGAAACAATTCAGCGTGTATTCCCAGTTTGTGGCTCCATAATGGCGGCTTCACACTCTACCTGATCAGGGATGCAGGTTTTGTAGACCCTCACCTCTGATTTCCCCTGTGACGCAGAGGGGAGATTTTTATCGCAGGGATGAATAGAAAATGTAATCAATATTCAGCAAATCCTGATTTTTGTCTGAGCAGAACTAAAAACACCATCACCAGTCCCCTCTTACTCATGACATCTGTTGATTTCCAATCAAAGCTCTTGTGTATCTGTGCTGTGTGTAGGTATATGTGTAAATGTGCTCAAGTGGGTTGTTCTCACTCTCAGCATGTACCAGTTAACTTCTCTAGAGATCTATTTTTCCTCATGTTATGAAGGAGTGATTTCACTGATTGTATTTTGTGTTGTGTAACTTCTTGCTTGTCTCCTCGCCTTAAATATATTGCACTGTGATGTAAAGATCAAACAAAAATGTAATCAGTCTTTATTTGTTGCTACTTTCAATATTGCCTTATTTATTGATGCCTTTTTTTTTTACTCAAAGTGCATATCGAGCTCATAGAAAACAAGGAAACGGATGCCAATAGGTGCCCCATTATCTGTTAAAAGCTTCGCCTGGAATTTGATTCATGTGTGCTGAACTGAAGCTGTTTGTTTGACCAATGCATCCTCTGTTTTCACAGAACCCCGCTGCAAAGAAACTAAATAAATCATGCTGCCACCTCAACAACAACTCTGTTTGATAGCTTTCCTCCCGAGCGCAGACTTTAACCTTGACACAAACACTACAATGTTGACTTTACACAGAAAAAGCACACATCCTTACACTGAAAAACGAATGTACTTGCGTCTAATGATACAAATACACGAACATGTATTCGGGTGCGTTCACACCTGCCTTGCATAGTCCGGTTGAATCGAACCCTGGTGCGTTTAGCCGCTTGGTGCGGTTCGTTTGGGTCGGTGTGAACGCAGTCCGAGACCTCTGAAGTGAACTAAACAACCGGACTCTGGTCCGCTAAAATAGGTGTCTCTCATACCTCATTCACACCAACGCAACTCCGGTTCAAGCTCCGTGCTAGAGCTTTTCAGGTTCAGAACCGGTTCTTCGGTTTAGCTCCGGCTCTTTTCACACTGCCCAGAGTCCGACTGGTGCTGCGTCATTGCGTCATCGTTTGCGTCATGACGTAACCGTTTGAGTGCCTGCTTCATAAAGCCAAACCGCGCGGAAACCCCTCACAGCTGACACAGACACAGACAACAACAACAATGGCCGATTGTGCTCCAGCTTCCTCTGTACCTCTTCGGAAGACCAGATTCACAGTAGGTAGCTGGTCTCTTCAGTGGACCACTGCTGCTTGTTAAGTTTCTCCATCGTTGTGTACAAACTGGATAAAACGCCGGCTTTTTGTTGTTGTTCAGGAGTTGAACGCTTGCTTGCGAACTCTGGAGCGGTTCATTGCTGGTGTGAACGCAGTCCGCACCAAAACATAGGAAGCGTAGTATTTACGTTTCACAAGAACGAGGATATCTTCCGTCTTTAGCGAAAGAGTCTTTCAAGACATCCGCGGTTGTTTAGTTAAAGAGTGAAGCAGAATGAAGTGTTGAACAGTGTCGTGTAAAGTAAAAATTCTCCGTCAGCTACATAAAAGTAAGAACACCTGTCGTCGGTGAAACGCCCCTCCTTACTGCAGAACGTCTCTCATTATGTGTTATCATTTTTTTAATGGACGTTGTCTGATTATATAATCATATGCGCGAGCCGCGAGAGTCTGTTGATCTCCAGATTAACAGCAGCATGAGAATAACCTGCCGAAAGTGCCGATGCTCCATGGCGGAGGCTCCGGTAGAAATTGCCGGGATTTGCGTTTCTACCCCCTTAATGTCTGACCAATGGTTGAACAGCATTTCCGAGCACATGACTTGTGTTTAAAGTTTATAGTCCGTTTGAGTTTAGCCCGTGTGAACGCAAACCGAACCTTCTGAAAAATTAACAATGTAACAAACTGTGGTCTGGTGCGCAGCTGAGGAGCGACTATTAGGTGTGAATGCACCCTAAAAAATCACAACAAAATACATCCATACATTACGTTTTTCACATACGCTTTACTTATAAATGAGAAGTGAAATGCTGCCCTGTTTTGTTCCCTAAGGTGAAGAACTGAAGTTTGTGCTAGGAAACTGGCATCAGGGTTTCCCGTCATGGTGAGCAATTTAAACGGAAGTAAACAAAACATGACTCTGGAAACATTCAATATGTATACAGGAGCACAGGGCCGTGGGAAGTAGGGGTGCTGAGGGTGCTGCAGCACCCCCTGGTGGAGGACAGAGGATCTGCACTTCCACAAGATGTACCGGCGGGGATTGTTGTTAGCTTCTGCTGCGCTAACGGATATAAGAAGCTGTTTCTACAATAACGTGGAGAGAGAGTTCTGTCCTGTCAGACTGAGAGGCTCAGTGAGGTAAAGGACTCTGAGGGTTTAGATAGTTCACTTTAGTCTAAGTTATCTCAGTGGGTCTCAAACGTTTTGATCACAATTTATGTAAGCAAATACTTCAAAGGGACACCTTTATAATTATTAGGATAAATAAAAACAGGTTTGAAATCATTCCAATGTATACTATAGGACAGTAAACCAAAAATATTGTTTAAAACTGGAGAGATTTAAAAATATGCATAAATAAATGTTAACTGGTAAAATAAGATATAAATGAACCACAAAAATAAAACAAGTTAGCCTACATTTATTTGTTATTGGCTATGGTAGGTTATTGGTTATGTTCACATACAAACCGATCTTTTTCACATGGGTGTTTAGAGTTGTATCCCCTAGATCAGTCTCTAGTAATTGGGCGCTCAAAGTGCACCAGATTGAAGTATTTTACTTTAAAATGTTAAAAAAATCTTCCCGGGGGGACACCCCCGGACCCCCTTAGAGGATCTGAAGTCCACCCCCCAATTCAACATGTTCATGCAATACTAAATACATTTGAAGCCTTTTTATATAAGCTGTCCACCATATCAATTCGTTTCTCTTTTTGTAGTGTATTAGTCTTTTGTAGAGGTTTTTCATTGCCAGCTAAAATCTTGCCTAGTGCAGCAAATTGGTCAAAACCGGCCCTGGTGTCATCCCCACAGCACCCCCCATTTGAAACATGTTCCCACGGCTATGCAGGAGCATCAGTGTGACAAACTGACAGACATTCATTCAGAATTTGATATCATCATGCTAGACTTTGGTTTGTCGTGGATTCATGGGCATCAGAATATAGAAATCATCTGAAAATCACAAGTACTCAATTGAAGGAACGTAGCAGCTGATGAATGGAACAATGATTTGAGATATTTCTTATACTCTTTTCTGTTACAAAAGAGAAACATATTCAAGGAGTGCAAAGCATTCTTTTCATTTAACCAGGCAGTAAGGAAGATGTTTTTCTAATGGTGAGTGGAGAATGTGAAATAAGTATAATGAAAACTCTTTAACAATAGCAAGGATTCAGTGATTCAGCGTTCGCTATCTCAGATTGAAAGCTCAAAGTTGGTCCCTGTTGATAATACCCTCAACTTTCTCAGTATTTATTCTTACCGTTTTCCCCTTCAGCACCGTGAGTGTTCTTCATGTCGCACTATCGGGGTGAATTTCTGTAAATGTAACACAAAATCCTGGAAAAGTAACGAGATTAAGAAGAACGAGAACTAATTGCCTAAAGGTGTTACGAAATAATGATGCCTGCCTTATATGGACATAGTAGTTGACTCGATGTTGTATAAGTGGCTTTAGTTCCTCAGATTGTGTCGTCCACTGTTTTATAAGGCCTGCATGCCATCAACTGATTGGCTGTGGTTTCAAAGAACTATCTAAAGCAGTACAACAAAACACATATTCATAGAACTGGAGTTGTACCAGGTAACTTAAGTTGTCTTCAGCGCTTATTAAATGCAAAGCAGAATAAACTTCTTTGTACTAATGGAGGTTTAAGTGTGGAATATAGCTCTGGCATTTCAAACTGAGTGTCTCATCATTAAGATGTAGATGCCTCTGACATTCAGAAACCGCGATCGGGACGTGTTTTGATGGGTCTTTTACATCCCAATGTAAACCCTTTTTCCTGCATGTTGCTTATTTTTACCACTAAATTGCAGCATGCCATTTTCAAGTTTCAGATAAACCCCAAAATGAACCCGACTGGGATTAACTGGGATCAGTTGTGGTGCCTATATTCCATATAGTGATATGTTCATGAAGTCAAGTAGTCTTCCTATCCATTGAGTTATCTCTTTTTGGTTGCCAACATTCACCTGAATCCTCTTTTGGCTGTGTGATATGGACACGTACCCACCTTAAGACCCGCGGTGATCGAGCGTTCGCAGCAGTGGCTCCTAAATTATGGAATGCTCGGCCTGCTCATCTACGGTCTGCGGGGTCTGTTGACTCTTTTAAAACTATTTTAAAGACATTCCTGTTTGGTCAGGCGTTTGGGTAACCGGTGTGCTTGATCTTATTCCATTTAATACTATGTTTTTATTTTTGTTTGTTTTAAATTTCATTTTATTGTGTCTTAAATTATGCTCTGGTGCTTTTATGACTTCTTAACTTTAGGGTTCATTGATAATTCTACGCCTCCTATATGGATGTCTTATTATTTTGTCAAGCACTTTGTGACTTTGTCTGTGAAAAGGGCTTTATAAATAAACTTTAATTACTTACTTATATGATGTTTTTCTCGCTGTTCCTCAGACCATGGTATCCTTTTAATGCCAGAGTGCAGGTTTCAGCTGAATCCTAATAAGGTTTAGGGAAAACTGCGATATCACCCACTCCCCAGAGCCTCCCCTGAACGCCTCCCATGCATCACCTCCACTCTCATTATTCCACACAGCCACTGAATCAGCATGCCTGAAATGATCAAGGACATCATTCCTCTTAGTAGAGAACCATCCTTTACACTTTATTTAGAATAAGGGAAGGTACTGCATCTTTTTTTTCTCACCATGCTTCTCTTTGCAGGCTCTCATTGGCTCTATCTGTCCTCATCATGCTGGCCGATTGGGGATTTGTGCACAGCGCAGCTTTCATCCAATTAGTTATGACTCTGCTCTTGCTTTCCCCAGCCAAGGCGAGTAATGCTTAAATTAAATTCCAAGTCAGCTCCTCACTATTTGGTTCAATTAATTGTGAAAAATGCAATGTTCCAAACCAGTATATCTCCAACATAAATGTACTACGTTGTGAGCACTTGCTCTAATCCTATATGAGGGATGGTATATGGAAATTAATTATATTATTACTGTCAGGCATTCTGAGTTATTTAATGAGCTTACAAGGCAACCAATCAGCTCAGAACATATATAACAAATTGTATAGTTGATAAACATTTGTTATTTTACTTATTGTAACCGAGTTAATGCTTGAGTTTTGCAATGTTCCAGCCCATTCCCTGACCAGTAGTTTTTTTAACTTGTTTTTAATGAATTTGTGTTGAGGTTATTGGCCCCATACTGTAATTACCATAACAATGCATGTTTTGCTATTAGAAAACCTGACTGGCTTCAATAGTTATTTTTCTTTTATTCCTTCTTAATCAGCACTCCTACAGAAAACAAAGCGATCTAACTAACAAGTCACACCGGGCTCTGGTTTCATACAGAGGGTGAACATACCCTATATTACGGAGGAACAAAACAATAATTGTTCACTCGCCCTTCATGTCACGACGACTCAATTGCATCGTGTGGATATCCACACCACCAGTTTTAACAGTTGCATTAAAATACTGAGCAAGTATCGGTGTTTTAATGACACCCTGCCATTCTTGTCCAATTTCTGAGTCGAATAAATAAAGAGAAAACACAATTAAACTGCCTCCTGCTTTGAAAAACCGATTGTCTTTCATCAATGTCACCTAATGGGCTCCTCCTTTGACAAACACTTTAAACAGGAAATAACAATTTGATTTAGACCGGTTAGATCCTTTCCTACCGGTTGCCATGAATCATATTGCTTACAAAATATAAGAGAGCAACCATATCGTTTGTTATACTCGTGAATGTAAAAGCACAGCGGGTTTCCAGGCACGCTCCCTTTTCTGCAGCGAACATGTCTTTGAGCAAGAGTTCAAGGGGTTAATTAAATATGATTAAATCAATGCAGCTGTAAAGCTCCCTGAATCTATGGGGAAATGCAGTGAGTTTTCATGGTTCAAATAGCACTTGAACTTTTAACATAATCGTTATTTCAATTTTGTAAAAAGCATGCAGCATTAAATTACATCGTAGAATCAGAAAACAGCGTAGCGACGTGGAGATCAGCCGTGCTTTTAGAAAGGAACAACAATGGAAATGGTCTAAACTATGCACTACTCATTTTGTAAGTCTTCCGATTTACTTTACTTTACAACTCCAAAATGGTACTGGAAATGTTCTCAAAGGAGTCCTTGGTTGAGCTCCAGTGAAATGTCCGCGGGGCTGTTCAGGATGCAAAGGGGTTCGTGGGAGAGGGTCACAGAGGTCACCAGACTCTATATTTTTCTGTATTTCTTGACAGAGGCTCACCCCACCATCTCCACCATCCTCTGCTTCCCTGTGCCTGCTGTTGGCATACTGATGTCTCTGAGTGTTGTGTTGGGTTTTCTGTTAGTTATTCTTTAAGCATGCTCTACTTCCCAATCTGTTAATTACCCATTAGCAACAGAAATAATAACACACTGTGAATAATCTTTAAAGAAGTCCTGTAATCAAACCCTTACTTAGATATAACTCTCTAGGTGTTATATTTAGAATGTATGAGTCAAAAGTAGTAGTGTCTATTAGGCTCTGTTAACTTCTTTTTATATTGATGGGTGTTTTATTATATACATGTCTTCAAAATCAATTTTTTATATTGTGTTCTCAGCTCTGTCATGATGGATTTTCAAGCTGATCCAAGAGGCTTCTAAATAAACTTATTTTGATTAAGAATTCAAAAATAAAGTAAAATAGTCTCAACAGTTAAATTAATACTCGTTACTTGTTTCAAAAAATGGAATCTGAAAAATAAATAAAATGTCCAAAAACTGTAATGGAGTAAGTTTAAATATAAGCTGCAAACATTGGAAATGCTCAAGTACCTTAAACTTATAGTTACAGTAAGTACTGTTCTTGTATTAATGTACTTACCTATAATCCACGACTCCCAAAGCCTATTATTACACGGCTCAGTCGTAAAATCGATTCTAAATGGTCATTTTGGACATTTCAGAAGGTTGTTAATAATCTGAAGGAGAATCAACCGTTGCTACGTAGGATCGAGGGACTATGTGAAGTCATATCAATCCGCAGAAAGAAGTCCGATAAGTGTAATGTCAGCTCTAGACAACAAACATTTGTTTTCCTGCTCACCATGTTGGTGTTCTTCTTTCATAAATGACCGCCTTGTTGCACTTTTACTTCACGGACATTAACATTCTAATCAGAAATAAACATTTAGTGGATCAAACCCATTGATCAAACCTTGTCGCAATTGCCTTGAAGATGTTAATGTTGTGAAATCTCTGAAAGACTATCTTAACAAAGCTTTTATTCTAAATTTACAAGTAAATACATTTTTTACATAATCAAATTAACGTCACTGGCACTGTGTCTCCCATCTTTTGCAGCAATTATGTGTCCTCTGAATATAATGAGCCGCACTCATTTATATGATATGTATAGTCAATGTAGGATGTAAAACATATGAATGCATTAATGGGTATACCAAGTGTTGCACTGGAGTATGTGTATAGATACATAATAGCAGCAAGAAGGAGGATAGCTCACCTTAGGGCAAACATTTGGTTATATGTAACTGCATTGAGTTGGTCTTTATCGGAGGCCTATACAATAAAGTTACCATGACAACTGACAATGCCAAGCAGGTGGGCGGTCATTACCTCAAGGACGAAATAATTACATCATTTCTGGCAAGCATCAAAGAGGTTAATTCCTTTTTGTATAAGGTTAAGGGAGTACACCACCTGTGACCATGTGCTTTAATAAGCTAGAGGAAATAACATGTTGCATTGGTGTTGAAACAGAAAGGCAATATCATCACCCCCAGTTACACACAACAACAACAACAACAACAACAACTGTTAGATGAAAATATAATAGCTGGCGGCGCTGCAAACCAACAGAATACATATTGTGGCAATCGGTCATCATTACGGGCCACAATAATGCGGGCCAAATGATTAATTTCCCTGTACAAACAATTTAAACAAACTCAATGTGGAGGGAACTTTGGGATTTTAGCCTTTGCAGACCATTCACATTCACATTCACAAAATGCTATATAACTCACGTAAAACCCCAAAACGCATAATAGGGACCCTTTACGCATGACTTAAAAAAAGGAATTCCTTGCTCATTTTGGCCAGAGTTAGATTCACTCAATAATAACCTTTAATATTGTTTTATGACATTTTGAGTCAAAGTATGGTCCTGTTTGACGTGTTTTATTCACTTTAGTTCTCCTGCCGTTCCCTGTTTGGCTTATTAGCATGGCAAACAATTTCTTCCTTAAAACAACTTGTTTCTTTGTTGTGAAAAATAGCTTTCAATTTCCGCTATACAGGAGAAAATAGATAAGTGTGTTCTCAAGTCTTCCATCTGAAGATGTGCCTTTATTCATAATGCAGTCCAATCCCCAAAGCTTGTGTATTTCCCTCCATCATGCTGAGCCTCATATATTATCATTGAGTTCAGGGAAGGACACTTTGGGCTACAGGTTTATAGGAGCTTATGAATAGGTGACAATATAGTTTTTTATTCAAAGATATACTCTTCATAGTCTGGACTGAATTTGCCTTAGACACCTGGCACATCAATTTACCAAGCAATCACTATTTTATTTATTTACTGCATTATGGCAAAAGCAACATGTCACATTTCTGTGTCAGAAATTGATCAGCAGGCTCATTGCTTTGCATCAACATTCATGTGGTGCGTTGACCATTAATCCTTGTGCGTGGATGTGATTTGGAAAATAATTAAGAAATTTTCAGGCCTACAGAAGGTGTTATATGTGTCAACAATGTAGTTTCATTTAAGTGTATGGGTGTGAAATTATTTTAGAAAATGTACGCACACAAAAATCTATTGTGGATACTCTGCATTATGCAAATTATGCCCACACAAATGATTTACATTTTTTTTCTACAGATTTATTTTTATCACATTGCCCTACATAAAGGTCCCATGTCATGGCCATTTCTACTGATCATATTCCATTGTTGAGGTCTACTAGAATAGATTTATATTGTGCAATTTTCCAAACTCTCATACAGCATCTCTGTAGTATATTCACTCTCTCTGTCCTACACGGCTTGTTGGAGCTCCTGCCTCCCCCCCCTCCCCCTCCCTGTGAACCCATTGTGCTCTGATTGGTCAGCTCGCCCACTCTGTTCTGATGAGTCCACCACCGTTACAGCGGAACATCAGTGATTATGTGTGGTGCAGACTGAAAACTCATCTCTTTCGACTCCACTTCGAGCGATAGAATTACTAACTTACTAATTGCTAACAAAGCACTAATATACTAATAAAGTGCTGGCTTATCTAAAGCCAGTTGAGTAGCACTTGAAATGTTTTAGCTCTATGAAACCTGATGTAGGCCTACTTATAAGATTCTGTTTTCTTCAAGTTTGAATCTTGTTGGTCGAACGCACTTATTGTAAGTCACTTCGGATAAAAGCATCACCTAAATGCAATGCAATGCAATGTAATGTAATGTAATGTGTTACAATGGCGTTAGCAACCAGAAAAAATGAAACCAGTAAGGACAATAAGATGAGAATGCTGCGTGGAGTCTGCGTGCCGTGTTGGCGGGACGTTAAGCGGCTCGTTGCTGCGAGGAGCGGACAGTGTGAGATGGGTTCATTTCCTGCTTGCGCGTGGGATCTGCGAGACAGCGAGACATCGCGAATGGACGCGGGAAGGGGGGGGGGGGGGGGGTGCTGAAGTGGCTACAGCACCCCCAATCAGCGAGGCTCCATTAGCACCCGCACCTTGAGTCATTATTGTGACTCATATCGTCTTCTATTTTGACAAAGAGGTCTGTTACTGTTGCTCGAACATCTTCTCACCCTGTCTTATATCCGATCCGGTAGTCAAACAATGATTAATGCAGTACATTACTTAATTTAAGACCTTAGTATTCTATCTTAAGAGAAGAAGGAAGCTCTTACATTTCTTATTCAGCACTCCCCCACTAATGAACGTCTGGAACAGCTTCAACTTCCTTTGACTTTTTATTTTTTTGGCTGGGCTTTGTCAATATCACAATGCAATGAAAGAAAGACTTTTCCAGCATGAATGGGAACTCCTAGACGGATGCTGGAGAAGTGAGAGGAGGGGGGATACTTCCCTCGACTCAACACACGGCTCCTGACAGCTCATAAGAAAGAGACAAGGTCGAACAAATGATTTCTTTTCATGGAATATCAAAATATCATTACGTTTTGAGATTTAGATCTGAAAATGTGACCAAAGGTTACAAATGACACACAAGTCGGTGTGATATCAATGTGTGCCTTATTACAGTTTGTTTTTCATATATTTATGTTACTTTGCGTTTCATCATAAGAATGAAATTATATCATAAAAATAAATCCAAATACAGTTCCTTTTTAATATAAACAGGGCTCTTTATTCTTCCATAGTGATATCTCAGACTGCTTGACCATTATTGGTTTGCACGCAAGGTGAATTAATTTTCAAGCCTAATTTAATCATCACAATCATTAACACCAACCACAGAGAAGTAATTGTCACTTAAAACTGTCCACATATTAATATATAATTACAGCAGTTAATTCCACTGCACAGTATTTCATTTAACATTCTGTTCATTTCATTCTATTTGACGTATACAGTTTATTTATACTGCCTTTAATTTGCACTTTTGTGTCACTTGCGTTATTTATTGTTTTAGTTTTTATGTCTTAAGTATATTGTATGTTGCACTGCAGGAGCCAGTGACTTCAGATTTGTATTGGCAGTGACTGCACTTTAGCCATTGTGCGAATTTCAACAAAACCTTTGAGTCTTTCAATCTAAAAACACTCTTTAACCATAAACATTTTGGATTTTGTTACAGTTAGTTGTTTTGCATGCTGGCTAAATTGAAGCACTAGGACAATTATTAATCTATTTTGCACCTGTGTTTGTTGTGTGACGGCCCCAGAGCCTGTGTGCAGGTGTGTTACAGGTCTTACGGTGGGGTGGAGCTGAAGAGGCCAATCAGCTAGATCGCGGACACCTGGCCGGAGCCGAGGTGCAATTAAGCCCAGCTGCCCTGAGTCACATGTCGGCCCTGACTCTCTCCAAACCGGCCGCAGGAGAAGTAACACGACGATCCTCTCACCTCGTCCATCCATCTTGTGCATTATATTGAACAACCGCAATAAATGTGCCGTGGCTTTTGGAAACTCGTGTACTCCTTGTTATCTTTCCGTTGTGGCCTACGAGCCGGTCATAACATTGTCAAAATGTCTGCTCTCAGAGTGTCTGAAAGTGCCTTACCTTTTTTATTTTAAGCTTCATTAGCAATTCAACAACAGCATCATATTTTCCAACAAACCTAATGACGATATCCCAAAAAAATGTTTCCTTATTGTTGGAAACTCTGAGCATATTTTAACTTTTCTTCCTTCTTCTCTCTGAATTATTTTGTTTATTTTTATTGTGTTGTCGAACATGCTCATTGTAGCATTGTAAGTGAGTTCTTCCACAACCTATTTCATTTCCTGCTTGGTTTTCTTTTTATGTCTCATTGCATTTGTTGAGAGTGCATCCCTTCCTCTCAGGAGGTTATGATGTGTGAGCCATGACTGGAGTGCTGATCCGAGGCTAAGACCTCCTGCAGATCCTGCTGCTCATCAATAGGAAAGATTGATGAGTTTCTGTCTCAGGGCAACGCAGCAGGCACACATCACGACTTCAGTGGAGATATTGAGGACTGTTTGCTAATGTTTCAAAGTATGACCTAAAGGTATTCCAGCACATTGTCAGGCTCTCACTGACTCACTACCATTCATCTATGAAAGTGATGGACTTTACTGAAGGTGTATGACTTTGTTCGTATTTTATAAAGTTACTAAGACAATCGGAATCAAATCAGACTAACTGCAAGAATATGAATCAGATATCCATGATTAATGTATCACATTCATGTCAATGAAGTTAGATTTTCAAAAAGAATATGTGGATTTGATTAAAGGAGGATATGCAAACAGCAATGAAGGAGCCTTCTGAGCGATACAAAAAATAGATGGCCTAATAAATAATGATTGCATTAAGTTAAATCATAATGAGAACTGGGTATTAAACCTCAACGTATGCGTTAATTAAAGGGCCATAAAATGCAAATTTTCAGGATCATATTTGTATTTAATGTCTCTACTGGGACATGTCTCCATGCTTTAATGTTCAAAAAGCTCTTTATTTTGCTCATACTCTCTGTGCTGCAGCACCTCTTTTCAATCTTTAATTTAATGAAAGCAATATTTTACCGCTTTTGTGTGTTTTATGGGTATACAATTGAATATTAAAATCGATATTTACATAAAGGGGACACAAATAACTATTAAAGAGGACATATTATGCAAATGTTAGGTTCATATATGAAGTGTGTGCCTCTACTGAGACATGTCTCCATGCTTTAATGTTCAAAAAGCTCTTTATTTTGCTCGTACTCTCTGTGCTGCAGCACCTCTTTTCACCCTCTGTCTGAAGCCAGAGCCCAGTCTGCTCTGATTGGTTAGCTGTCTGGCTCTGTTGTGATTGCTCAACTGCTCAGAGATGTACAATATGGCCGAGTGCTAGCCAAAAGAAGCGCGAGTGTAACACAGTGATGGCACTGTGTTACGGAAGAAAAAATCAAAGAAAAAAAAAAAAGGGGGGGGGGGGAGTGTGTGGGAGAGAAACTCCCTCTGTGGGGAACTTTGGGATTTTAGCCTTTGTAGACCATTTACATGCACTAAAGCCTAAATAACACAATACTGGAAAGGGAAGACTCGAAAGCATACAGTAATAGGGCCTCTTTAAGTCCTAAAACTGGCATTGAATGTGTGGTCAGTTATCTAATCATGTTTACCTATTGTTTAATACAAAATAAAAGTAAATGGTAAAGTAAACTCAGCACAGATTTATTTGAGGAATGCAAAAAACATTTGAAAATGGAATTCAAACTCAGTTATTTTATGGGCCCAAAGAATCAACATTGTCACATCAATATTCAGCCCTGGCTTTAGGACTCCCACCTTATGAATGAACTCGCACATTATCTTTTCGATAATTGAGCAACGCTATGATGGTGAAGGACAAACTCCCGTCCCATTTTCATTCTTATCTTTTCCTACAATATTAAAGACAACAAACCTCTTCTCAGAGAGAGACAAGGTTTTATGATGATGAGCCTTCCAGAAGCGCTATTTGTGCTCTCCCACAGCTCACCATTTTGACAAATGGCCTTACTCATGCATTTTAAGGTGTAATGATTTTGGATTTTTGTGTTACATTGGGGTTCTGGCTCTTTCCAATACCTTTTAAGCCCTCTCATACTCCATTATCAGTAGACCCGGTGCTCCTTTCACTAATTTCATCGAGTGTTTTTGTGAGGGCACATTGAGGCCACGCATGTTTTTAAAGTTAATTAACCATCCATTGGTAAATATGAGCTAATTTAGGGATCAGTGTGGCTACTGCTGAGTTGTTCCACTGTGAGAGGAGAAGCTTTTACACCTTTGAAGTATCATTTTGGTCAACAGCCTCTGAGTATTACTTTTAGTCCCTTTTAGTGTGCAGTGTGGTTCAGAAAAGTCACTTTTGTGGTCGTTTTTCGACTTTTTTTAATTTTTTTATGTTGACAATGAAAGCTTTCTTGTCCTTGAGAGAAGAAGTTTGAAAAATAATCAGAGTTCAGGGTGCACTTACTTTGTTGTTGCATTTTCAGAGTCTTGGCACCATACAAGGTAAAATTGAATTAGCAGAGAAGGCTACTGGGAAAATGGCTAGTGCATGTTGGCAGAACAAGGAAAGAGGAGGTTGCTCCCTCATGGAAACATGTAGTTTGACTGAATTGAAATATCCAACATTATCATATTGTCTTCTCTGAGTGCAAGCAATCAGAATAATGACACAGTCTACTGCCAGGTGTATGCATCAGTCTCACAAGCCCTTTTTGCTCTATGCATATTTGTTCTCTTTCCCTTCATATGAGCACATACCAACAAGAAGCAATCCTGTTTCTGACCCTGCAACAGGTGCCTGATGAGGAGCTGCGAGAAGAGAAGGGCAACATCGGAAAAAGCACAAAGGAAACAGCGTCACAGTATTCATTAAAATGTTTACGTCTTACACTACTGAGTGTTTTTCGAAAGCTGTGAAAGATAGGAGAGATGTATTGAGTCGGGCCGTACAATAACTGAAGCCTATAGGACAGATATTTCCTTGAAGATTCATAATGTATGAGTGCACTTTGTAACGAAAGGGCAGCGGCCTCAAGCAGGGCTTTCAATGGCTCTTACTCATGGACAATTGAAACACAGTCACTACTCGTACATGCATGAAAATGAGATTGTTTTGGGGATCCTGGCAACAGTGTGTTTTTCCTTGATTGGATATTTTTTTCTGGTGTTTTATTCAAATCAAGGTTCAACGAATTTAACAAACTCTGGTTCAGCAGCTGTGTTCCAAGGATATCAAATATCAAAAAAGGCAGCTGCAGTTGATGCAGGTGAGGATGGAGCTCATTGCCTTCCATTGAAAACTATGCATGTACTGTAAGTCCTTAATATTTCATAACAAAGGAATTTATCGAATGAAAAGCACATTTGGAGGTCTTGTTATTATAATTTTTCCGTAATTTAATGGGTTTTCGGGCCATGAAGAGGAAAACACACCTGAATTGAACCGAAATGAACAATCTTTTTATTTTTAACAGGCACAGAATAGATTTGCTGTTGGAAAAATATTTTCTTTAATCTGTAATGCAGTACTTATTAATAATTATTTTTTGATTGAAGCAAGCATTCCAGTGGAGATTTGAGGTGTTTTCTCGTCAACGTGAGTTTATGTTGTGCACCGACAGAAATGTTAAGAGAGTTTCATTTTCATGTTGTTTTATGTTTGTTTTGTCACTCACCATTTACCTCTCATTCCAGGCTTCCTGATTGTCCACCCCTTGTGTGTCTCCCGTGCTCATCAGCACCAGCCCCGCCCCTGATTGTTTTCACCTGTGTCTTGTTGTGTGTTTAAATCCCCCAGTCTCCATATCAGTTTGTCTTGTCTCATGCCTAGGTCAGACCTATGCTCTCCTTGATACTAAGAAGATTTTGTTCCTCACTACGTGAGCGTTTTTCTTTCGTATCCTCATGTCATCTCATTTTGAGATTTGATAGTGTTTATTTTTGTTCACCTACTCTTAAAATAAAGTGTCTTACAAGTACTTTACCTCTGTCTCCTGGGTCGTTGCAATTGGGTCCTATATCCATTCCTGAGTATCTGAGTTCGTAACAGAACGAACTGACCATTATGGACCCAGCCGACCCACGAACGCTTCATGCCGACCGTGAAGGCGTGAATATTTATCACCACGAGGAACAGCTGGGCATAGCCAACCTGGGAATAAAAGAGCTGGGAGGACACCAGGCAGAGTTTCAGGAAATCATCTCTATGCAGAAGCAACAGCTGACTGCACAGATGAATCCATTCTTCACTCACCTACAGACTGCTCCTCCGGTGAAGTCATCCACAGCTGGGGGTTTCCTTGTCGAGAATCCTGCACATATATATAGGCCATATATATATATATATATATATATGGCTCATGGGAGATTTTCCAGCGTAGCTCACCGGCCGCCATCTTGCTACAGTTAACAGCTACTCTGGTACGCGCTATGCTAGCTGTTGTAAGGTGAGTGATCTGCACAAAAATCTTGACTGATTTACAAACAGTTTGGTTTATTATAAACGTTATTAGCATGGCTATGATACAGGATGCTTGGACATGTTGAAATTGCAGCTTTTCTTTGTGTATGTGGTTGTATATATTAGCTAGCTAATAACAAGAGGCTAGTATTTACAAAGTTGACCTAGCAACTTTACACCAGTGGGAGAGGCAGAACTGCTCTTTCTTTTCAACATAACTTAAGTTACACATGATTTCTTCCAAGTGGTTTGGCTTGTTAAACACATCTTACATTTATTTACTTACATTTATTATTATTATTATTTACTTACATTGTATTTACAGAAGTACCTGACAGTCCTGACTATGCCTGACTTTTGTGCAGCCTACGGATGCTCTAATCATTCACCGTAGTCTGGAAACAAGAACCCGTGGAATCACCTTTCACGTGTGAGCTATGACAATATTATGACTATAATTAGGATCATCGTTAATTACTTAGTGGATGTCTGTACATTACAAGTCCTGCTACACAGGATCAGTAGGGCTATGTGAGATAATAGTATTGCAAGATTGTTGTTGACCCAGCCTCTTTAGATGTTGCTACCATTTCTTTACACAATTATTTAATGCTTATTTTGGACACCTTTTTTTATAACTCTTAGTGTGGTTGTCTTATTCTTAAAGTATACATACAAATACACCAAACATATGATGATTTAGGTGTGTATTTTTGTCCTTACCCTTAATGTTAAAGGAAAGAAGGGCGGAAAATGTCGACAATAATTTATATATCTGGCTACCTGTCATGTTTTTAAGGTTTCCCAAAACCGGAGAGAGGAGGAGGCAGTGGGAAGTTGCCCTAAGAAGGGACGGTTTTGTTTCCCCTGGCAGGACACTGCTCTGCAGTGAGCACTTCAGGAGTGAGGGCTTTGACAGGAGGGGGCAGACTGTCTGGCTTAAAATGGTGTTGTGCCAATATGAGAGGAAAATAAAGGTTTTAGGAAATGAAAAATATGAAGTTAACAAATAAAATACAGCTCAGGGGAAGTCCTGGATGGTAGGTTATCCTACAAAGTTAACTCAGCCTCCATTAATTTTCAACAGCACATCATAGAAGGGGAGGGGCTTTTGCACATCAGGGTGGACGGGGGTACGAGAGGTGCCGGCTGCTGGAGGTTCATGCTGCTGCTGGTGTCCCACGTGGCTGTTTCTCCTGTCAACGTGCTGAGGTCTCTGCTACAGGAAGGACTCCTGCTGACAGAAAAGGCCGCTTTGACTGTTTACCTACACCTGCTGGAGGTTCATGTGTGGTCCCACGCGGCTGTTTCTCCTGTCAACACCCTACAGGAAGGATAATAATCCTTATATTTATTATAGCGCTTTATCAATGACTCTCAAAGCGCTTTACAAATACACATTACATATACAGATCATACATACATGTAATGGTCATCTACTGTGGACAATACCCACAGGAGCAAGTTCAGGTGAAGTGTCTTGCCCAAGGACACAACGGCGGCGGGTTTCACCCCCTTGATCAATGCACTGCGCCACACCGCCCATCTTCACACCTCAAAGTCATCGAGGCGCTTTTACAAGTACACATTGATATTATACATGTACTGTGGACAATAACCACAGGAGCAAATTCGGGTGAAGTGTCTTGGCCAAGGACACAACGGCCTGAAGCAATGGGGCGGGAGCGGGTTTCGAACTGGAGTTGTCCAACACCCCTTGATCTGATGATCAAACGTACAGACCACTGCGCCACCCGTCCCTCTTGCTGACAGAAAAGGCCGTTTTGACTGTTTACCTACACCTGCTGGGGGTTCATGCTGCTGTTGGTGTCCAACGCGGCTGTTTCTCCAAAACCGGAGAGAGGAGGCGGCAGTGGGAAGTTGCCCTAAGAAGGGACCGTTTTGTTTCCTCTGGCAGGACGCTGCTCTGCAGTGAGTACTTCAGGAGTGAGAACTTTGACAGGACGGGGCAGGCTGTCCGACTTAAAGATGGTGTTGTGCCAACAATATTCAACTTCCCAGTTCATCTTCAAAGGGTATATGTATCATTGGCCAACAATATTTCCATGTGTACAAGATTGATATATAAATATGTGATTAAATGTCAAACTTTAGTTTTTCTTTCTGCAAATTTAGGAATAAATGTGTTGTGTATTACAGCACATTTTAAACACTCAAAATGTCTTAATGTTTATTTTAGCCGGAAGCAACAAGAAGCACAACCACTTCTAGAAGAGCGGAAGATGACCTGCCAATGGACTCTGGCTGGAAGCGAACTCTCTGCGCCATAGTTTCTCTTGAATATAACCACGTTGTTTTACACATATATAATCTGTTCAATATTTAACATTAATATTCCATATGCCTTATATTTATGTATATTAGATATAATATCCTGTCAAATTGTATATTGGCTTATATGTATGTGTGTATATAATATCCTGTCAAATCCAACATGTATATTTTCTTTATTTTTCTTGCTTATTTCTAATTTATTGTAAAATGCCTTGTCTCCTATGCTGCTGTAACTAAAAATAATTCCCAAATTGGGATCGATAAAGTACCATCTTATCTTGTTTGCATGTGGAATGTCACTAATAAATGAAAGCATGGCTTGTCATATTAAATCCTTTATCTCGGTGGTACCCAGGAAGGTCTATGATGTTATTAGGAGAGCCCAATATCATTTGAGGTGGTACTCTGTGTAAAAAAAGTTTGAGAACCAATGGCCATCTCACTTGCTCTGTCACTCTGATTCACTTTGATGAATAAACATGTGCAAACATTGAAACTAAACCCATTTTTGTCCAGAGCCTCAAAACATATCTTTGCCTTATAAGGGGACAAGCCTATTAAGATACATTTCTTAGTAGGTACTATTTCTTGTTCTTCTAGGGCTTTTTTCGAGTACAAGAACTCGGCGCACCGTGCTGTGAAGTGGTAACGTATTTCAAAGGTTCTGGATTTGTTTATAAATCTAGAAACTAAATACAAAACTAGGACGATATGAAGATCTCATTTCAAAATAATTGAGATAAATGAGACAGAACTGGCCAGGACCTACTGTCAGTCAGATAATTTTATGTTGGTTTGGTTCTTCTGATAAAGGTGTGAATATCTAAATAATATACCACCATATATAGTCCAGCAGCAAGTCCTCAAAAAAGGCTTTAGCTTTCGAGATACCCCTACCCGAGGTAGAACAAATGACAACAATGATTTTTCTTATCTTTAGGGTCTCCCATTAATTAAATTGATTGTTGTCAAATTTTATTTTGGGGGAAAAAATGTTTTTTTGGGTTGTTCTTTAGAACTACCCCAATCCCTGAAAAAGAGCCAAATTAGACCAGGCCGAATATGGGAAAGGTGACTAAAAAGCCCATAACTTGAGAATGACCTCTCTCATCCTCTTTAGATTTTGCTGAGGTATGAACCAGGTGGCTGTCCTACATCACTAAATAGTCAGACAATTATTTAACTAAAAGAATACTGAATTATAGTCCTGTAAACTTAGCTTTAGTTTAGATGGAAATTGTACTTTTTGGTGATAGGAACATAGGACTCAATCACTTTTCCCTCATTTATCAGAAAAACAGAAATCCCTAAAAAATATACCATTACTGAATTGTCTAGGGTGCTATTGAACACTAACCAGTAGTTGTATGGAAATATCTGGTACAGTTCTATTGCAAATGAGATTTCTTCAGACATTATCCTACCTCTTCTCTGATACAGTCAAATTCCGAATCGGGGAGAAGTGGCACAATAGCCTATAAGTTAAGATTGCTCACTCTGATGGTCATTATATTTGGAGAGGGAAATACCAGGTGGCTGAACTACATCACCAAATAGTCAGAATAAGAGTAACCCAATACAATCAAGTGTATTAGTTCTAAATGGCAAGCCTCTAAAACATAGGTGTAAATAGTACAGGTTTTATTTAAACTGGAACCTTAATTCAAAGTACAGTATACAATTCATCAAATAATTCTGTGAGAGGTCAAGTATATACTAGAATATAATGTTAAATGTCAGGTTCCTCTCTGAAACATTGCTTTTTGTACATGTTGTTGAAATGCATCCTCTGTTGGCGGCAGATTTTCCGAGGCTGCATCTGTTGTTGATGCAATTATGAACCTCAGTTAATCCAAGTTAGTGCACATCAGTCCAATTTCCTTTTTCTTTTTTACATGTAGCAGAAGCGCAAATTCTCTTGCAACTGGCAAAGACTCTTCCAAGCTGGCAGAGAGTCCAAAATGGGCCAGATCTTTGAGCTCGCTGAGGGGTCTTGAGTTTGGTGAATGCTGTTGTCTTTCCTATTCTGTACAAACTACTTGTTGTGCCACAGCCAGTGAGTGCATGACATGCTGGTAGACAGTTAGACATGTAGTTGCCGCCCAGCTTCAGGACCATCTCCAACTAAACGGCCTCTTTGAGAAATTCCAGTCTGGTTTCCGTTCTGCCCACAGCACTGAAACAGCTCTGGTCAGGGGCCAACCAAAGATCCGCAGCACTATGGTATCGTTTATGGTATTGGAGACAGACACAAGGATGGTGCTCCATGCCATACATCTTGCAGAGTCATATTCCCGTGTCATTGTGAGGTCTGATGACACAGGTGTGGAAGTACTATCCTGATCTACAGAAGGTACCTCCCTGTTACCATGATTTAAAGGAAGCGTTTAACAAATCCAAAGCCTTGTCGCTACCTCCTCATCGAGATTTTGACTGTCCCATTGATCTCCTACCGGGAGCCCCCATTCCCAAGGGGAGACTTTATTCGAGTTCGAGACCTGAGAGAGCAGCAATGGACTACTACATCTCCTCTTCACTCAAGTCAGGGATTATCCGTCCTTCATATTCTCCAGCCGGAGCAGGGTTTTTCTTTGTGGGAAAGAAAGACGGGTCTCTGAGACTTTGTATAGACTACAGTCCACTAAATGACATTACGGTGAAAAAACGCTATCCACTGCCACTGATGTCATCTGCTTTTGAACTGCTTCAAACTGCCAAGATATTAACCAAGTTAGATTTAAGAAATGCATATCACTTTCAATACTCAGAGTGGTCACTATGAGTACCTAGTAGTGCCTTTCGGACTATGAAATGCACCGGCTCTGTTTCAAGCTTTTGTGAATGAGGTTTTGCGCGAATGTTTGAATATTTCAGTGTTCGTGTATCTTGATGATATTCTGATTTTCTCCCCAGACGCTAAATCTCATGTTAACTATGTCCGCCAGGTTTTGCAGAAACTGCTTGAGAATCAGCTATATGTCAAAGCAGAGAAATGTGAGTTCCACACAGAAGAGGTGTCTTTCTTAGGATACATAATCTCGCCCAATCATATCCAGATGGATCCTGCTAAAATCAGTGCAGTTTCCCAGTGGCCCACACTAGACTCCAGAAAGAAAGTTCAACAGTTTCTGGGGTTTGCTAATTTCTATAGGAAGTTAATTAGGAATTTCATTTCTGTTGCTGCCCCTCTGCATGTTCTGACTCCTCCTAAGGTTTCATTCAAGTGGACTCCCCAGGCGGACTTCGCTTTCCAACGCCTCAGAGAGAGATTCACATCAGCTCCTATACTCACCATTCCAGATCCCCAGCGCCAGTTTGTGGTCGAGGTTGATGCTTCCAATGAGTGAATTGGAGGAGTACTGTCTCAACGTTCTGTAGAAGACAACAAGATGCATCCATGTGCTTACCTGTCGCGGAAGTTGACAACAGCAGAGAGGAATTATGATGTGGGAAACAAGGAACTGTTAGCCGTAAAAGCTGCACTCGAGGAATGGAGACCCTGGCTAGAGGGGGCAGAGCAGCCGTTTTTAGTCTGGACAGATCACAAAAATCTGGAGTATATAAGAAAGGCTAAGCGTCTCAACTCCCGTCAGGCCAGGTGGACACTGTTTTTTAGTAGGTTCAACTTCACACTCTCTTTTCGTCCCGGGTCTCAGAATCAAAAACCTGATGCTTTGTCTCGTCTTTACGATCCAGAACCACTTGCTGTAGAGCCCAAGACCATCCTTCCACTTAACCGTGTGATTGGAGCCTTTTCCTGGCAGGTGGAGTCGGACGTTAAAAAGGCGAATGTCATGAATCCAGCACCTAGCGAGTGTCCCAACAATCTGCTTTTCGTTCCTGAGGCTCTTCACTCCAAGGTCATCCACTGGGCTCACTCGTCTGTGCTTTCGTGCCATCCAGGAGTAACAAGGACAATGTTCAGGATTAAACAACGTTTCTGGTGGCCAGCCATTAGGAAGGATGTGGCGGAGTATGTAGCAGCTTGTCCGGAGTGTGTGTGTTATAAGACCTCGTCTCAGATCAAGGTGGGCTTGCTCCAGCCGCTGCCGATTCCCCAACGTCCTTGGTCACATATTTAAATGCATTTTGTGGCAGGACTTCCTTCATCCAGAGGCAAGACTACGGTCCTAACAGTGGTGGATCGATTCTCAAAGATGGCTCACTTCATCCCATTGACCAAGCTTCCCTCTGCCAAAGTCACCGCAGAGGTCATGATGAATCAGGTATTCAGGATCCATAGATTCCCTGATGACATTGTTTCCAACAGGGGTCCACAATTCATTTCCGTTTTCTGGAAGGAGTGTTGTCGACTCATAGGCGCCACCGTCAGCTTGTCATCAGGATATCACCCTCAGTCAAATGGACAGTCGGAGCGTCTGAACCAGGAACTAGAGACTACACTACATTGTCTCGTCTCCCGGAACCAGACCACCTGGAGTGACCACCTCACATGGGTTGAGTTTGCCCACAATACTTTTCCTACGGCAGCCACAGGTCTCTCTCCGTTCCATTGTGTCAATGGTTTCCAGCCTCCACTTTTCCCAAACAACAAGGGAGAAGTAATGGTTCCATCGGCTCATGCCATGATCAGACGTTGTCACCGAATTTGGGCTGGTGCTCGTCAGTCTCTTCTCCGAAGTTCAGCTCGGATGAAGGCTGTTGCAGACGTCCAGCGCAGGGTCGCTCCCTCCTACAGACCAGGCCAAAAGGTTCAGCTTTCCACGAAGGACTTACCACTACATGTCGCCTCAAAGAAACTGTGTCCGAGATTTGTGGGTCCTTTTCCGGTGTCCAGAGTCATCAACCCGGTGTGTCGGAAGTGTGTGAGAGCACACTTGTTCCCGCCTCCAAGCCCCCTCCACCGCCCCAGTTCTTTGAATGGGGTGAGGTTTACAAGGTCCGTAAGCTGCTGGAGGTCCGTAATAGAGGGAGGGGGAAGCAATTCCTGGTAGACTGGAAGGGTTAGAAGCTGGGTAGCTGCTTCATTTATCGTAGACAAGACTCTTATCCACGATTTTTACAATCAGGCTGGCCCGGACATTTGGGATTGTAGCCTTTGCAGGCCATTTACATAAAAAACATTTTAAAACACTACAGGAAAGGGAATACCCCTAAAGGCATGATAGGGCCTCTTTAACTCACTCACAGTCTGTATTGCAGATCATTGATGAGAGTTGTCACGGCTCATTGCAGCTCTGCTTCAGTAAGCTGAAAGTAAACTGCAGTAACCTCACTGCTCATTCTGCTGGAAAGTCCAGAAACACACGCATCACTGAGACTGATCATTTGTAGGAACATGTGCATCAGGCGTGATCGCTCATCAAGAGTATTTAATGCAGCATTTTTAACATGGTTCTATAATAACTACTATATCATCTGTTATAATGAATGTTGCTCTGCTTTTCTCCTCAAAAAACGGATAGATGTGTAGGGTTATTCTGATAACATGCAAGAAGGATTTCAGACTTCTCATCTGGCAAATCCTATGAATTAGTGATCAACACATAGTAGTACGTTTCACAGCTACTATATACCTCTTGGTGTCATACGATATCATATAAAGGATCTTGTGGTGTGGGGGAGGTAAGAGAGCATGCTGCTGAGCTGTCAAAACGTTAAAAAAAAACATATCATTAGGAGTGAGTGATGCAAAACGTGTGACAACAGGTTGTTTCTATTAATATTTCTGCTTTCTCTTTACAGAAATCGCATATACTTGGAGCAGATAGAAGCGTAGGGATGCATTTCTTTGTGAATAGGTAAGTCTGGATCATACATAGAGTACTGTGTAGTGTGAGTGACATCTATCATATTATTGTTTCTCAAGAGGTTTTCCAGCAATTTTATTTTCATTAAGTTGACGGGACTCGCCAGAGGAATATAGAATCGGTGAAAATTGAAGCAGCAGAAACTCAAATATCCTAACTTATCACTCAAACTCTAAACTCACTGGATTTTCTGACTCAACAGCCTCTTTCAATAGTGCCTCTGCGCCTGCTGTACTCCCAGGTGTTCAACAGTAAACTCCACACCCCCAGTTTCTAATACAGCCCATCATATGCCAGCTTGAGTTATTTCCTGTGATTTAACAGAGCTGATTACATGCTGGGTAGAAATCCCTATGACAAGTCAGCTGACCTTTAAGAAAACATGACGCAGGTCGCCTTTAAATCAGGCAGAGTAAAAACACTCCACAAAAGGAAGTCAGTGGAGAATTAAACACAGTCAGCGTAGGGCTGTAACAATTATTTTAATTATTCATTAGTCAGGCAATTCATTTCCATATATCAGCCACGAATAAATCCCAATTCCTTAGAGCACAATGATTTAGAAGTAACAATTACACATGAAAAATAAACTATTGGTAATTGCTAAACATTCCAGTTGTGTTTTCTTCACTTGCTCCAGTAGCAGGGGCAAACACATTATCCTTTAACACCAAAATGTCCCCATAAATGATCCTTTTGTTAACATTATAAACTCAATGCATACCTTGATTACAATGCAAACTGTGAGACTAACGGGAACACAAGAACAAAAATAGCTCACCTTACAATTTCCAAGTACATTATACATCCACAAACACACCATAAGATCCTTCAAAACCTGCATTAGCACACATTCTGTCACCCTATCCTAAAGGTGGATACATTCTTTTCTCACTGCGCTGCATAGACAAATACGGCCAATACACTCTTTACATACTGTACAGATTCACACCACTGAAAGGTTCACATTCATCCTAATCCTAGTTACGGTTGCTATGGAGAATTGGACAGTGGGAAATGAAGGGTCTTCAGTCCCTTTCTTTACTTTGGAAAAAAATATGCTCAGTGTTGCTTCTTAATTAGAAAGAAGTTGTTTTAGCTTAACCATATAGCGTAAGGAAAAATTGAAGTTTGTTGTCATAGAAACACAAGTTTGTAATGTCTTTATAAATATCTAATGATTAACATGAAAGCAATCTTGTTCAAAGAAGACACTTTTCATGTTAAAATGAGAAAGAGATTTGTTTTCTCTCTGCTATACGCTCCCTCTGTGCAATTGTAACATACTTGAACAAAGAAGACATTGATTATATTATATTACATACATTATATAATTATTTGCTGCATATTTTGTCCTCAGCGTTGTCAGACCTTTTTCAAACGGTAACTCCATTTATGATTTTTGCAACGACTACTTTATTTTCAGATATAGCAACAGATGGGTCTCAGAAATTCCAGGAGATTTTTAGATTTTAAAATACAAATACCTCAAATAACTAGTTGGAAAAATAAAGTAGAGAGATAATGGATTCTCTTCGTGCTTCAAAATGTCAGAAAAACGAATTTGCTGTCGTGAAAAGGGAAGGGTAAAATCCATTTACAGAAAATTGGATTCCCAAATGACCCACATAGTTCCACTTTCAAAACCATGAGTTAACTTTTGTGTTTTTTTTCACTCACAATGTGACGTTTCTTCGTGCTGCGCATGGATTGTTTATCTGCATGCAACCAAAGCCTGCTCAATTGATTGGCAACAACAAAATCCGATTACTGACAGATGTCTGTTAGAGAGATAACATTAGATAGGATAAATAAGCTCCAACACTCAAGTTATATCTGTTTGACAATCAGTTTTGCAGCAGGATGTTTCCGAGTTCCCTCCGATTTTTGTTTATTTGCAGACATTTATCAGATCAGCAGAATCTGAGTATACAGCTGAGACTACGCTCCGTTATGTGAAGGCCTAAAAAGAGAGACTAAAGCATCACCCATCGTGCAGCCATGATGATTACAACATTCACGAAGCTACAGGTTAACGAGACTTGACTGGTCTCCTTGAAAGGGGCATTCTCACTAGAAGAACCCCGTGACAGCACTTCAGATTCTGACAGGAAAATGGCGTGGCTGTGGGAATGTTTTTTGAAGGATGGATAGATATTTGGCAGCGGAATCACACAGGTCACAAACACAAGACACTCAGGTTGAGTAAACTAAACGACTTGTGATGGACAGTCTAAATCAAAGACAGATCCAAGTTGAAATGTCACCTTTTATATCCTGTACATTCTTATCACATATCAAAAGCCAGTGAAGCTACAGTGAAAGCCTTGAGCTGATAGCCTCAAGCTGAGATAAGGAGCAGGTTACAGAAGGCTTGAACACTCACACCATTTGATTTATTTACTCTCCTGTCTTTCTTGAATTGGGTCCTAAAGACAGACCGCACAGACCAAATGGCGAAAAGCACTTTATACCCTAAACCTGAGCAGTTAGGAGGCAGAAAATAGTGTATTTTGAACACAATAAACAAGAGTTGGAGTGAGTGAAGTTACAATTAGTTTAATGCATCATCACTTTTCCACACAGTTTATATTTTAATTGAATTAAAGGTAACCTATCATGCAAAATGCACTTTTGTACGTCTTTTATACATGAATATGTGTCCCCGGTGTTCCAGGGAACTCACCAAGTGTCAGAAAACACAACCCTCTCTATTTTCCTCCCTACCCAAATCTCTTAAAAAGGGGCTGTAACGGATCTGATACAGACTGATCCAGATTTGAACACTTCTATGACGTCACAGAAGTGGCGCTACGGCTATTGGGCCAACTCCACCAATCAGGAGGAGACAGCCACGGACATTGCCGTTGGAAAGCGCTGGAGACGCTGTAGTACGGCTGCTGCGAGGAGCGGACAGTGTGAGCTGGGTTCATTTTCCTGCTTGCTGCTTGGGGTCTGCGAGACAGCGAGACATCGCGAATGGAAGCGGGAAGGGGGGTTGCTGGGGGGGCTGCAGCACCCCAATCTGAGAGGCTCCACTAGCACCCGCACCCCCAAACACGGCGCACCTACAGTGTAAGCGCACCACAGTTTTGCCGCTGCGAGGCTCCACTAGCACCCCCCCCCCAGCGCGTCACAGTTTTGCCGCTGAGAGTGTGTGTGTGTGTAAGGAGCTCCACGGATCGGTCCATTTGGACTAATGGGTCCATTTGGGTATGGTCACGTCACTGTACCCAGGAAGAAAAAGAGAAATCTCCAACGAGGCGTTCTGGGGCAACATAGACAGGTCTTTTCTGTGTTAGAGTTTTACTCGCTACAGGGTGTACTTTGAGGTTTTGTGACTCTGCAGACCGTTTACAAGCATAAAAAGCTACATGACACACAAGGGGACGGGTAATAACCAGAAAAGCATGACATGGGACCTTTAAAGAGCAACTTTTAGGTTAAAGAGACCTGTGAATAAATGTGTAGGAAAATGATGTATAGCTACACTAGATTTTCAAAAAAATATACATAAATATACACTACAGTGACATCTGGCGTCTTTTTTTGTAAGACATTTTCAATTCCGCATAAAAAAGCCTCGGCACGTGACCTCCCGCGTGTGACGTAACATGGGGAAAACAAGGCGGAGAGCGGCCGGTGTAACGTATTAATAAACATGGATCCCAATGCTAGTTTCGACACAGAAGAACTTGAACATGAATATTCAAATGCATATGACGGACCACAACCTTATAATTAGGAGCCTGCTAGGCGTCCAAGAGACCAGGAGCAGCCAAGGATTAGAAGAAATAACGGCCATCGGAGAGAAATTGAGCTGTGGTGTGAGGAGAACCAGTGGAGAACTGGGCAGCTATCTTGGTGAGTGACCGGCGTTAGCTACAGAATGTTAGCTAACGTCACATCACAACATTGTGAAGTTAGCTATCACAGAGCTCTCAAGTCCACTAGCACCCCCCCCCCCGTTGACATTCGCGATACAGAGGGCTTCATGGGAACTTTGAGGGGAGCCAGAAGTTGGAGTACCACACACCGCTGCCAAAATCTCACTCTGAACTCTGTTCAAAACTTGAGAGCCCTGCTATCATATATCAGGCTACAACTAACGTAGCATTGATAATATAGTAACGTTACTGGCAGGACTGTTGATACTGATCCATAACAGAAACTAATGCGCAAGTATCAGCCGTATCTCGCGTTACCTAATGCAACTCCACACTACGGTGCTGTGTACCGGAGGGGAGACGCGAGATACGGCTGATACTTGACGATCTGGCGGAGAAAGGTTGTGGAGCCTCCGTTGATATGCCGTTGTAAATGGCTTGATGGAAAGCAGGTGTGTAGTCGGGGAGGGTGCACAGCTGATTGCAGCAGGTGAGTGGAGGTTGAGCCGGGAGCCAGGAGTGACAGCCACCACGCCCACACAAACAACACAGACAGGGGGAAACAAACAAACACAAAGGAGACGGCTGGAGCAGTACAGCCACCACAGCGTTACCTAATGCAACTCCACACTACGGTGCCGTGTACCAGAGGGGAGAGAGAGAGAGCAGCGAAGGGGGGGAGAGAGATGTAATACGGTTTTCTGATAAAGCTGTGGAGAGTGCAGGGAGTTGGATGCACAACGCACCCAGGAACGAACGCTAGCTCCGGTCCTTTTCCCTTGAGGGAAACTGTGGACTCGATGTCCTGACAGGCTGGTGTTTGTGCAACCTGCACAAACACAATACTGCACCATGATTACAAATGGTGAAATACAATGTAAAACTACCGAAAAATACCAGCTCACTAAAACACAACCGCTCTACTCAACGCAACTCTACTATAACCGCGGTCAGAGAGCGGAGATGTTTCCCCTTTGTTATGTAATATGACGCGTCTGACGTATGACCTTAAAAAAAAGCCGTTTTTAAGAGCAGAGCTCAAAGTTACTCCTTTCCCTCTGAATTCCTGCCCTTATGTCTCGTAAAACATATCAAATCCTACATTCACTTTTTTAATTGTAATTTTCAAGCAACTTTAAGCATAAATGTAGAAAAAAAAAAACCCTGCAAGATGCTCTTAAAGCAATGGCTTCTTTCCGGCGACTCTTCAATAAAGCCCAGCTCTGTGGAGTGTCCGGCTTACTGGTCCTATGTACAGAATAGATTCTCCTCTCTCTGCTGTGGAGCTTACCAGCTCCTGCAGGGTTATCCTCGGCCGCTTTGTTGCCTCTCTGATCAATGCTCTCCTTGCACGGTGTGAGAGTTTTGGTGAGCAGCCCTCTTTTGGCAGGTTAGTTGTCGTGGCATATTTTTTCCATTTTAAAATAATGGATTTAATGGTGCTTCGTAGGATGTTCAAAGATTGTGAGATTTGTTTATAACCCAACCCTTTCTCATACTTTTCCACAACTTCGTCCCTGACCTGTTTGGAGAGCTCTCTTTACTCTTCATTGTGTCATTTTCTCGCTTAGAAATGCCACTTGATGAGGTATGGAAGACTGAGGCCATCTACAACAGGTGTATATATACAGAGATAATGAGGCGCTTGATTTAATACAGGTGAACTTTACTTAAATAATTTGGTGACTCTGAAGGTCTTTGTTTGGGCTAAATGGCAAAGGGGGTGAATACATATGCACACACCACTTTTCAGTTTACATTTTTTTTTATGTTTTAAAAGATGCTCTTTTTTTTCACTTCACTAATTTTGACTGACTTTGTTTGGGGTCTTGCCATAAAATCCCCCCAAAAATATTATATATATTAATTTTTTTGCAAGAAAATAGGAACAATTGCAAGGGGGGTGAATACTTTAGCAAGGCACTGTATGATCCAATGTAGCAGCTGCTTAATCCGTCCAAAACTGTATGTCATGATACTATTTATGTCTGCCAAACAAAACTATTATTTTTAACCAACTCTTGATTAATAAAACTAACCTCGTCCATGTTTGCAGGCTGCCTTAACCCCAATGCTCTTTATAAGGTAATCAAACATAATCACAGCAACAAGCACGTCAGTACTTAAGCTGGGAACATCAGAGTTAACTCCCTGGCCCTTTATTTTTCTGTGAAATTCATTTCCTCATCCAGGCACTCAATGAAATGCATGCTTCCATCCCTGCATGTTGCTTATGGTAATTATGGCTGTCGTCGTGGGCCCACGCACACTGAGTGAGATGATACATGACAACTAATAAGGAGCATGTTCTTTGACAAAAGAACATTATCATCTTCACCCGTCAAGGAAGATACTTCATCTGGGTTCAGTGGACATCAGAATAATTATTTTTTTCTTGAACAAAAGGAGGTCTCCTTGAAAACTGCTTTTCAATCTTTAGAAAAAGTCAAAAGTGAATTTATTTTTTGATATAGCCAGCCAGTCAATTGGTTGTTAGGCAACCATTACATACATATAAAATAGCATGAGAAGGAAAAACAAAATGCATGAGTCTTCAAAACTGCCTTTTCGAAAACAAATCTGTACTTGTGCGACAAACGGAAAACTGGATCTGTTTTATTTGATCCCCAAATCGTAAACAGTCCAAATGACGCAAAATTTTCTGGTGCGCCCAGTTGGTGTCGGTGTTTACCCCATCAGCCTGGCAGACCAAAAATCACTCTCACAGGCTCAATTTCCTCTCCCCTTCACATTTTGATCCCAGATAATTCATTGCTTTCCACTACTCAAGCCTCTTACACTCAGTTTCATTTTACACCCTGCAGGCGATTCGGATCTGAGACTAAAGCTTCAAATAATGAAAGCCTAGTTCTGCTGTAGATCACATTTGAAACTCCAAATAATTACCACACATTAAGTAGAATCAGCACAAGAAGTATGTCCCTGATTGAGTTATTTTAATTAAGCTCACACATCACTGTCTTGCTTGGAGAAAAAGCGTAGATTCACCTGAGCAGAGTCCCTCTTAAAAGCCCACACGCACTGCCTGAAAAACACATTACGCTTTTTGCTTTTCGCCACACATGAATGAGCTTATTTGTTTCAGTGAGAGTGCATTACGGAGAGTCTTTCTGTACATTAGCATCAAGGGAACATGTGCCACAGGAACTGAAACGCATTATCTCAGACCTGATGTACGCTGAAAAGACAATTACACAGACACGTTGGTGGGGGCCCAAAAGGTAAATGCAAGGACGCAGCCACGTTCTCTGCAGACCCGTGGCCTTACCTCAATTCTTCTCAATGATGAGTCAAAACGGATGACTAAACTCTTCAGATCCTTTATTTTGTTTCTACATGTTCTCTGCTTTTTTCTTTACAAGAGACAGGAATGTGGGAGACATGCACCAAAGAGTTTTGGGTGGATTTGAACCCAGGTATCTTTGGTAAGTTGTCAGATTTCTACCATGTGTTCTGTCAAGGAGACACTTTAAAGTGTTATTGAATTTCTAAGTAACCAACAACAAAAATGTCACAAAAAAAACCTTTACTGTAGGAGAGGCAGGATACAAAATAAACATTGATATATATTATTATAAAGGTGTTTTTGCTAAAACATGGCAACAAATACACTCCACATAGATATCCACCTACATTTCCTATTGTGCTTTATCCACATCGAATGAATGTCTCTGAAACCACCTGAAAGTAGGTATAATCTATACTTTATGTACACGTCATTTAATTTATTTCAATAAAATAGCTCCAGTTTCTGATTTCCCCAGCATCTACATACCTTTTTCAAGACACAATGAAAGTCATTATCTACATGACATGTTATTTAGCTGTTGCTTTCCTCCATAAAGCAACTTACATACACTTTGATAGACATGCCTACGAGAGCAATTTAAGGTTAGGTATCTTGACCATGGACACTTTGACATGTTGACTGCAGGGGCATGGGACAGAACCACTGCCCTCTGATTGGTAGATGCCTATTTACCCTCTATGCCACAGCCGATAAACTGGATCCCTCTAAATCTGCATTTGAATAGTGCTATGTGGGCTGTGTGAGTCCTTCAGCTAGTGCAAATAGAAAAATGCACTGATAGGATTATGAAGTGTTTAGACACCTCTTACAGTCAAGTGATACATATAATGTTGAATGTGAGGTTATATTTCTTCATTAGAGATGTCATGTCAGATGTTAACCCTGAGAGTAAAATCCTCCTGATTTTCACTGAGAGCTCCTCCATCTCATTTAGATTATCCTGTGACATTGTAATATTCACTGGATCAACCTTCCCATTAGCACACACTCTCCCCTTTTCCACTTTGTCATTCAAGCTATAAATAAAAGCATTTTCCCTTTGTGTTTTTCCGCTGAAATGTATCCTTCTCAGAGAAAGTGAAATGTATTTTCCATGCTCTATAGGTGCAAAGTGGACCAACTGTGACACTTAGAGCTTTATATTTCTTTAAGCAGAACCTTTTAGCTCCTGGAAATGTGTATATAATATTTGAAAATCACACATATATTACTAAAAGCAGAAAGGAGTTTATATCTTGTGATTATCAAACAGTGAAATTGGTTTAAATGTGACATCAAAATAGGCCATTACTTTGTCTTTTGACCCCTTATGAATATTTTAAAACTCATGGTGAGGATGTCTGCTGTCATATGTCTCCTGAGAAAGACAAAAATCCCTTTATTTTACATAATTGTTCTTCCTTTTTAGAGCGAGAGAGGGCAAAACCAGCACAAAGTCCTAGAATATTAATGCTGCTCGGCCTGAAGTGAGTCATAATGAAGTCCTGCTGACCATCTCAGAGGAAGACACTGAGAAGCCTGAATTAAAAGGTGTAATTTCTTCGAAAGTATGGAAGATATATGTGTATATATTTCTGTTTTAGTAATTGGTAATGACTGAAGCACTGGGTGGAAAACAAACAACAGACTGCGGTGAGTCATTTGAGTTGCAAAGACATGTAAAAGACAAAGGACATTATTTCATTTGGCTGACGCTTTTATCGAAAGCCACTTACAATAAGTGCAATCAAACACGCAGATGCAATAAGAATAACATATATTTCTGCAAGTACATTGGCTTTTCATGATCCATTTTAAGGGATAATTCACTAGCTTCATATGCCAAACTATTCTAAATGCTTCATACAGCAGAAGGAATTGTTTATGTATATTATTTTTCTTTTCATAGGCCAAGGTGTAGTCGAAAAAAGGGAAATGTGAATGTTGCTCCAAAGACCTTCAGCATACAGGTGGGTCAGATTAATTTACAGATTAAAGGGAAGATCTACCTTTAAATGTGATTTTCCTGGTGGTCCTTTAATGCAATGTATGATTTGTAGTGATTGTTAAAAGGGTTATTTTAAAAGTAAGAGGTCTTTTTTAATGCAGTTTTACAATGCCATTCCTCTAAGTATGTGAAAAGGCCAAAATGTTGTAGACATGTAACTTTTTAAGAATAAATTAACTGGTTGAATATGTTAACATTCAGTTATTGAATCTCTATTAGCACTGGGGTCTGAAATTCCTGCGCGCGATTCAGGTTGCCACAATTCAAATTGATTCAAATTTTTGATTTGTGTAGTTTAAAAACATTTTGGTAACATTCAGCATGATTTCAGTCCACAACTTAACAACAGATATAACATTTATCAAGTTATTTCATCTGTAAATATTGCTTATTATATTTTTTAATTGGATTGAAGCGAAATCCACTTTTGCTTTTCGCCACACATGAATGAGCTTATTTGTTTCAGTGAGAGTGCATTACGGAGAGTCTTTCTGTACATTAGCATCAAGGGAACATGTGCCACAGGAACTGAAACGCATTATCTCAGACCTGATGTACGCTGAAAAGACAATTACACAGACACGTTGGTGGGGGCCCAAAAGGTAAATGCAAGGAAGCAGCCACGTTTTCTGCAGACCCGTGGCCTTACCTCAATTCTTCTCAATGATGAGTAAAAACGGATGACTGAACTCTTCAGATCCTTTATTTTGTTTCTACATGTTCTCTGCTTTTTTCTTTACAAGAGACAGGAATGTGGGAGACATGCACCAAAGAGTTTTGGGTGGATTTGAACCCAGGTATCTTTGGTAAGTTGTCAGATTTCTACCATGTGTTCTGTCAAGGAGACACTTTAAAGTGTTATTGAATTTCTAAGTAACCAACAACAAAAATGTCACAAAAAAAACCTTTAGGAGAGGCAGGATACAAAATAAACATTGATATATATTATTATAAAGGTGTTTTTGCTAAAACATGGCAACAAATACACTCCACATATATATCCACCTACATTTCCTATTGTGCTTTATCCACATCGAATGAATGTCTCTGAAACCACCTGAAAGTAGGTATAATCTATACTTTATGTACACGTCATTTAATTTATTTCAATAAAATAGCTCCAGTTTCTGATTTCCTCAGCATCTACAGACCTTTTTCAAGACACAATGAAAGTCATTATCTACATGACATGTTATTTAGCTGTTGCTTTCCTCCATAAAGCAACTTACATACACTTTGATAGACATGCCTACGAGAGCAATTTAAGGTTAGGTATCTTGACCATGGACACTTTGACATGTTGACTGCAGGGGCATGGGACAGAACCACTGCCCTCTGATTGGTAGATGCCTATTTACCCTCTATGCCACAGCCGATAAACTGGATCCCTCTAAATCTGCATTTGAATAGTGCTATGTGGGCTGTGTGAGTCCTTCAGCTAGTGCAAATAGAAAAATGCACTGATAGGATTATGAAGTGTTTAGACACCTCTTACAGTCAAGTGATACATATAATGTTGAATGTGAGGTTATATTGCTTCATTAGAGATGTCATGTCAGATGTTAACCCTGAGAGTAAAATCCTCCTGATTTTCACTGAGAGCTCCTCCATCTCATTTAGATTATCCTGTGACATTGTAATATTCACTGGATCAACCTTCCCATTAGCACACACTCTCCCCTTTTCCACTTTGTCATTCAAGCTATAAATAAAAGCATTTTCCCTTTGTGTTTTTCCGCTGAAATGTATCCTTTTCAGAGAAAGTGAAGTGTATTTTCTATGCTTTATAGGTCCGAAGTGGACCAACTGTAACACTTAGAGCTTGATATTTCATTAAGCAGAACCTTTTAGCTCCTGGAAATGTGTATATAATATTTGAAAATCACACATATATTACTAAAAGCAGAAAGGAGTTTGTATCTTGTGATTATCAAACAGTGAAATTGGTTTAAATGTGACATCAAAATAGGCCATTACTTTGTCTTTTGACCCCTTATGAATATTTTAAAACTCATGGTGAGGATGTCTGCTGTCATATGTCTCCTGAGAAAGACAAAAATCCCTTTATTTTACATAATTGTTCTTCCTTTTTAGAGCGAGAGAGGGCAAAACCAGCACAAAGTCCTAGAATATTAATGCTGCTCGGCCTGAAGTGAGTCATAATGAAGTCCTGCTGACCATCTCAGAGGAAGACACTGAGAAGCCTGAAGTAAAAGGTGTAATTTCTTCGAAAGTATGGAAGATATATGTGTATATATTTCTGTTTTAGTAATTGGTAATGACTGAAGCACCGGGTGGAAAACAAACAACAGACTGCGGTGAGTCATTTGAGTTGCAAAGACATGTAAAAGATAAAGGACATTATTTCATTTGGCTGACGCTTTTATCGAAAGCCACTTACAATAAGTGCAATCAAACACGCAGATACAAAAAGAATAACATATATTTCTGCAAGTACATTGGCTTTTCATGATCCATTTTAAGGGATAATTCACTAGCTTCATATGCCAAACTTTTCTAAATGCTTCATACAGCAGAAGGAATTGTTTATGTATATTATTTTTCTTTTCATAGGCCAAGGTGTAGTCGACAACAGGGAAATAAGAATATTGCTCGAAAGACCTTCAGCATACAGGTGGGTCAGATTAATTTACATGGGACAATGGCAGATTAAAGGGAAGATCCACCTTTAAATGTGATTTTCCTGGTGGTTCTTTAATGCAATTTATGAGGTGTAGTGAGAGCTTTTTTTTTAAAAATGTTGTAGACATGTCACTTTTTATGAATAAATTAACTGGTTGAATATGTTAACATTCAGTTATTGAATCTCTATTAGCACTGGGGTCTGAAATTCCTGCATGTAATTCAGGTTGCCACAATTAAAATTGAGTCAAATTTTTGATTTGTGTAGTTTAAAAACATTTTGGTAACATTGTGCATGATTTCAGTCCACAACTTAACAAAAGATATAACATTTATCAAGTTATTTCATCTGTAAATATTGCTTATTATATATTTTAATTGGATTGAAGCGAAATCCACTTAAAGCAGCTTCAATCCAAAAGTAAAAAGTGTGAACAAGTGTGTCCACTACTTGTCTTCACCTGTTGTTTCTAGCAGTCTACGTGTTTTTCTTTTCTGTTACTGAATCTCCAGGTGTTAAGTGGTCAGAAAAATAATGTCTCCAAGCAATCTGCGTGGGCTACAGCACTTTACCCTGCTCCTCCGCACTTATTCATCTACTAACAATTCAGAACGTCATAGCAGGGGGCACATCAGCGTTACTGTATAACATATTCAGACTGACAGCTCCTGAGGCGGGGTCAGATCAATGCTGAGCAGAGGTCTGACAGTATAGTTTCTCTGGTCAGGATAATGCAGAGGAAGATAGATTGAGGCCAAATTGTAATAGTAATTAATTAAGAATTTAGCCTTGGGTAAGTAAATATAATATTTTAGTTGAATGGTCTTTCCTCTGCCTCACTAAGAGTCGAAATTGATGTGAGAGTTGTTTCCATGGTAATATTGCAAATGTGCAAATTCACTGTCTTGCCTTTTATTTACAAACCACTTTGCTGCCATCTAGTGGACACATGGTAGACGTGCACAGTAACGGTTTTACACACACAGCTGCCAGAATAAAAAGCAAGCATATAACATTATTCTTAATTCTTTCAAATGGTTAACGAAAAAGTACTCATATTTTAAGAATCCATAAAGTTAAAAATAAACAGGTCCTTTCTATTCGTGCAATGGAGCTGTTGTTGCTATGCAGGGACAGTTTACTTTTTGGTTGTTTCTGTAAACTTTTGAAAAGAAAATAGATTTGAAAAACAGCAAATAAATATAACACACTAATATTTTATTAAATATCATTATGAACGTCTAAATAATAAACAAAACCACGTTGTGTTATTTTAGCAACATTAAAATGGTTTGTTTAGGCGCTGCAGTGGTGCAGGAATTTCATTGGCCAATGACGAAGTCGCCGAATATAATTGGTCTATGCACGGTCCCTCTCTGTAAGTATTCCTACTAGAAACACGGTCCCTTAGAAATTGAGGTACCCAAATGATAAGGACATTAGCTTCATATTAAAAGCCCTTTTTAAGACAATTTACGCCAGTGTGACTGTTGGATTTTTTAACGAGAAGTAAAGAGGGAATGATACGCTTCTGTTGCTAGCACTCCTTATCTTTTTGAAGGTAATGTATCAAACTTGTATCCTTGTCATGGCGTGCTAGTAGCCTTGCTAATTGGCTGACATGTTCCTCTCGGGCAACGTTAGTCATGTGTGACTGGAACTCACAACATTAGAACGATATCTTTAACTTACAATTGGCTGCTGCTGTTATACATACGGAACACTTTAGTTTTAACGGTAACATTTAGTCAGTAGTCTGCGTGTTTTAGAAAATAGCATCTGTAGCCACCGCTAGCTAGCTAATGTTGCTGCACAGCTAACACAGCTGCATGAGTGCAAACAATTAATTCAACGGTGTTCAGCTGCTGCTTATGGCGAAGTGGATTTCTACAGTAAAGTACGAACTAATTAATTGCGTCATTTTTTTATGCTTATCAACAATATCACACCATAATTTTTTTGAAAATATTAAATATAATCTCTCATTTCTGTTATTAAGGTTCATGCACTGTTGCTGCTAAGACTGTATTCCCATAACGTTTTTTTTTTACCTACACATCAGCTATGAATTCATTTCCAACACCATAAATCATAAACTAATGTTAATCTAAATGTAGCCCTAACCCCAACCACTGAAGGGGCATCAATGGGAAACAAATGTTGAAGGGGAAACTGACTTCACCACCAGTTTGCAAACTATTGTTGTTTCAGTAAGGATTTGGTACACAGGCTACAAAAACATATCCCCCTGTGTCATGGAGTTAAGAGTTAAAGTGTTAAGTAATATTTGATCTGGGTGCATTTATTTATTTCCGGTATGTCATTTTGTGTTTCCACAGTTATGTCTTTCCACCAGGATCGGGGGAGTCCCAGGGGGCCCCCAGGTCAACAAGGCGCCGCTCAAAACTACCATCCCGCCAACATGAGGGCCCCCCCACCACCCCAGCCTCCTGTTCCCCCGTACCACTACGACCCTCAGGCCCCTCCTGGCTCAAGCTACCATGGAAACAGCGGCTACATGCCTCAACACTCTGACTTCATGCAGTATCCTCCACCAGCACAGTCCCACCCCCCTAATTCTCTCAACCAGTGCCCGGTGCGGCCACCTTTCCCCAAGCCCCCTCTCCGACAGGGCTTCCCTGAACCCCCGCCTAACTTTCCCCCTCCTCCCCTCCCCGTCTCCACAGGTGGTCCCACATCAGGGTCTGCTCCGAATGCCTACCACCCTTACATGATGCCTCCTGTGCCCCCACCACCATTAGCTCACCAATCCATGCCACCTCCTATAGCTTCTCAACCTATGGGCTACCACCCTCCATACGCCATGAACTACCCTCCCCATCCTCCTCACCCCCCTTTCCCTCCACCTGCATTTAGCCCCGGCTACAATCAGAGCCCCAACTCGTTCAAACCCGAGCAAAGCTTCAGGCAGGGGCAGCAGTACAAGTATGAGAAGCCCATGGACAACAGGAGGTCTCCAGAGAGAGGGTATCGCCAGGAGGAGCACAGGCAGAAGGGCTTCGGTTACCATGGTGACAGGCATAAAATGGAATTCCCTGCAGAGAGGAAGGAGCGCGTGAGGAGTCCAGACAGGCGCGGCAGGCCGGAGGGGGGGCGGCACAGGCCTGAGTACGACAGAGGGCACGCCTCGCCCGCACACAGGGGCAGGGATCGCAGCAGGTACTTACATAGCAGTAGCTCTCCTATGGGATCAATGTGTGAAACGATTTGATCTCACAGCCACCTGTGTGTTTGTTCTCAGGGAGAGGTACCGTCACAGAGAGAGTCGGAGGTCCCAGTCGCCTGACCGGCACAGGAAGAGGCCTAGAAGGTACACACGCTGTCCATTAAGAACTGATGCGAATTACACATTTCCACCAAAACTCTGCTTACTGCTGGGTCAAAGTCTACATCTTTTAAATACCTTTCCCCTTGTGTAACTTTAGCTATTAAATGAACCAGAAACTAGTTGTAATTTGAATTCTGCATATAAAATCTATTGTGTTGCTTTCACTTTGTCTCACATTCATCAGAATCAGCTTTCCTTTATTATTCCAAAAGCGGGGAAATTAACAGTGTCACGGCAAACGTGGCATGGAAGGTTAAAAAAAAAAAATGGCAGGCAATAATAACAAATAAAAGTAGACATTGGTAATAACATAAAAATAAAGAGAAATAAGTACACTACCATGGCTACATAATTAGTAGCAACAATGTAAGTATAAGTAAGTGACATAGTTAGCATATTATTAGTATTGCAACCTTAAAATAAAAAGTTCTGGGACATTTTTTAAAGTTGTGTTTTTTTACAAAAAGTGATTTTAGCACCAGTACCATTGCACATTGTGGCTTTATTTCACAAGCTCCCAACAGTCTGTGTTCATTTAGCAATTACAGCTGCCTCAAGAGTCCCCTAAGCTTGTTCCTTTGGTCACATGAGAACCAGTGTTCATAACCTCCTCCTGGCTGATTGCAATCATTGTTTTTTCTTTTCACTTATCTGTGCTTTGCAGTCGTTCCACGAGCAGAGACCGTAAGCGCGGTCGCTGGGAAGACGAGAGGGACAGAAGGTCAGAGAGCTCGTCCGGCCCGAGCAGAGAGCGCAGCTACTCGTCCGTCAGGAGCCGAGAATCCGAGGAGACGTTCGCTGACAGGGAGCGAGAGCGAGAGAAGGAGCGGGACAGAGAGAGAGAGAAGGAGAAGGAGAAGGAGAAGGAGAAAGAGAAGGAGAAGGGAGAGGACGAGAAAGTAGAAGAAGACGCGCAGCTGAAACCTGCCTGGATCCGCTGCACACACGCTGAGAACTACTACTCCAATGACCCCATGGACCAAGTGGTACTGTTGGCCTTTAAGTCTTAATTAATGATCCTATGCCCTGTGCTTAGTGTCTGATTGTTTTTTTAAACGGTGTTTATGCCCGTAGGCAGGAATTTTGCAAAAGTCATAGAAACGTTCTTGCCTGCAGGTTAAACCGGAGAATAACTCACTTTCATTTGTTTCCCATTAAAAGTGATCTTTATCCACATGACTGGAAAAAGTAATCCTCACGAATATTCAGTCTGCAATTTGACTATTTTGTCTTTGAAGGTGGTGTTGAAGATTTGAATTGGCTGCTCTCAGACACGGTATCTTTCCGTTCGGTTAATATCCAGTGCACAAAAGACGGCTCAGTCATCATTTGCAAAATCACCACCTTCATTCAGAAACGCTTTTCTTCACGTCTTTGGATCTGTGGGATAGTGCCGACTCCTTTTTTCTTCTCTAAGACTCTGACCTTTAGTAGGAGTCTCTGGGTGCTTGCTTCATGCTGTCATCAGTTTCCTTTTTATTTGCCACAAATTACACCTTCCGCCCGAGAGTCCCGACCTGTCTTTCAATAAAACCAGAGTGAAAGTAAATGTCTTTCCTGCGCCGACAGAGAGGACACTGCCTGTGGGAGTTACTGTAGATTAGCCAAAAGGGTTTTGAATCAGATTTAAGGTTCAGCAAAGTGAGGGCAGATGAAATGTAACTTTATTTGGTCAAATCATTGTCTAAGAAATCAATAGACATCTTTTCTGTGGGGTATACATTTAAAACATATGACTTAGCGAAATGAATCATTATTACTCACAAACACACAGGATGGAATTACTTAACCTTTGTCCCATAGACAAGTTGAATCCAGTAAAGAGAGACTCTCGGTGTGCACAAAATAAAGAAAGCCATGTTTAAAAAAAGCTGAGCTGCAGTCGAATTGTCAGTTTCTCTCAGGAACCTTCCTAACGCAGTGAAATGACCCGGAAGTGCTTCAGTGGCAGCCATGATAAGAGCCGTTCAAATTCTCTACAGATGATAGGAAAGGAGGTTTGCAACTTCCTTTATAACCTCCTTTAGCTTAGGAACCACTGGACCTTCCTTGACGAAAGGAGAGGAGAAAAGGCTGCCCCACAATGCCTTGCGGCCGCAGCATTTAAGGCGAGGGGATATCACGGAAACAACCGATTATGACCGAGAAATGATATCATGAAAGTTATGGTGCTTATTAAGCATTTTCAAACGTATGTGGTAAGTTGCCAAAGTGCTTTGTTTTGAACGTTCATCAGTATTATAATCAAAAAGAGAAATATGAACGTTAGTTTTTACTGAAATGATCAAATAAAGTCAACATTTCACTGAGCTGTGTGGGGTTTGTTCAACTTTTAAAATATGTTTGAATGGTGATATACACAGTGATAGATGTTAAGGACTAACGTTTATAATAAATACATTTGTATTTATTTTAAGATCTTTTCATACAATCATACGTATTGGGATCATTTGTATTAATGTGCACCGGAGGGAGAGGGTGACGAGCAGAAGTTTAAGTCTCAATTACAACCTCGTTCATGAAGAATTTATGTTTCTCTGTTGTCCACGTTCATAAAGCATAAAACCACTCCATCAGAGCGCGGTGCAAAGTCTCTAGATGCGTCCGCCGTTCTTATTAAAGGTCCCATGTCATGGCCATTTCTACTGATCATAATTCCATTGCTGAGGTCTACTAGAATAGATTTACATTGTTCAATGTCCCAAAATCACATTGGTTTCTCAAACAGCTTCTCTGTATAGTATGTGTATTCACTCTCTGTCCTAAACATGAGTGTGTGGCGAACTGTGAGTGGAGATCCACTGTGTGTGCCGGCGAGACTCAGCGGAGTACCGCGGCTGAGAAAAGATAAGGGTGAGTGTGTGTGTGTGTGAGGAGATCCACGGATCCATTTGGACCAGGATATGGGCACGTCACTATACTCAGGAAGACAAAAATGTAAAAGCTACATAACACACAAGGGGACTGGTAAGAACCGCAGAAGCATGACATGGGACCTTTAAGCATCCATGTAGTCCGCTCACTCCGCTGTATAGAAAACTAGTTTCCCCACAGCAGACGCATATTCATGACGTCCGCTGGCGCATCATAAACACATCGGATAGTGGAAGTGCAGCACCGGAGTCTCTTCTCCTTTTGAATTCTCCTATCCACTATTCCTTAACCCCGTGACCTTTCACACGGAGGTCAAGGAATAGACGGTAGTATTTTTGGACTATTCGACTGCAGCCCCAGACTGAGGTAGCTTTTAGGTTCACTTGCTTTATGTAACATTTAAAAACAATGGACAAATGTATTTATTTTATTTGCACGTGTTCAGGGGGACTCCACCGTGGTGGGCACCAGCAAGCTGCGGGATCTGTACGAGCGCTTCGAGGAGGAGCTGGGGAAGAGGCAGGAGAGGGCGAAGGCTGTCCGGCCCATGTGGGACCCCCCCAAGACCAAGCTGGACGAAGACCCAGGTGGGCAGACCTGCAAAACTAGTTGGGTACAATTTGTGATAAGTATAAATGTACATTATAATCTAAGTGTTGATGTAATTTCAATGTATTTAAGACAAAAAAAAAAAGCACATTATCAACAGGTTGTTTTAACAATGCTGGACTTGAGGCAATAACCAAATTATATATTTGAGCTTGAACTAAATAAGTGTGCTTTGTATTCATTAATTGAGCTATGTTAATGTTATAGGGATAAGGATATTTTATTGTCATTCCAGAACAAAAAGAGATCCTCAGGTCAAATGTAAAAACACAAATAAACCAAGAAGAGGGGCACACAATAAAACACCATGACAAATAATAATGGCTAGCTAGCTGGCTAAAACAACGAACAGATTGTGACACGAGGACTGGATTATATCAGACCTATTTTGGAAAGTAAAAATGATGTCATCAATTACTCTTAATGATAACGCTTTAAAAGTTATCAATGGTAAGCTGAGCTCGAATTCTGCACTATGCAAAGTAAGTTATGAAGCAATAGCAGTCATCGATTTATTCCTAAAGCTGTCCTTCTCCCGTAAGCATGTATGTTCTGGGTAAGTGGGAAACAACAATGCACAAACAGTTAACACATCTGTTGGCAATCTTTTGTAATTGATATGCACAAAAGCACGCCGTCTCCTCGGCAGTGCATTAGGCTGAGGCAGAGATTAAGTTCAGCGTTTATGATGTTATCTGCGGGGCTGTCAGCCTGATCCGTCTCTCTCAGAGCTGCAATAATAGAAATGTTGCTCGGGAAGATCTCCTTTGCTAAACACCATGCTCGGGGCGCTGACTTCACAATCGAGTGCTCGAGTCAAAAAGGCTGATAAGGATTGAAGACTGCTTACAAACTATTCCAATGAATAGTGATTATAAATCTTATTTTTGTTATTTTTTTTAGGAGAGAAATCTAGAAAACATGATTTCCAGATGTCAGCATTGGGCAAATGTGATGCTGAATCTCAAACAAGTCTGCATGTAGCTTATAAGGAGTAATTATAATAAAGTGGAATCTTCTAACAATGAATCCAACATAGTGATTGGTTAATCACTCTAAGCTACATATGTGGAACATTCAAGTTATTATTTTTTTATTTATTCTACTAAAATCATACAAAAACAAAAACGTATAATTCATACACACAAATGAACAAGATTAGTAGAAGAGGGAGGGCTGAAGCATAGCTTATGGGGAGTAGCCCTCCCGTGCATCATCATTAGCATCAATATAACAATGGCATTTATTTAATCAAAAACGTATAGAAATTAAGGAATACAAAGAAATAAAGAAAACTGGAAATAAATAAATAAATAAAATAAAAGTTAGGGCAAGATTTATTTATTTATTTATTTCTTGCCCTAACTTTTATTTAATTAATTAATTAATTTCCACTTTTCATTAGTTTTCTTTATTTCTTTGTACTCCTTAATTTCTATACATCTTTGACGAAATAAATGCCATTGTTATATTGATGCTAACTAGGGCTAAGTAAATGCATATATAAGTAATACTGGGAATATCCAATACTGGTTAGCTGGAGTAATCTGCAAATATAATTGTTTTGACTTTAGTTTTGAATTGTTGATGACTAGTAGTGACTATTTAATGACATAAGTAATCATTTCTCACTATAGGTGTTTATATGGGGCTCATCTAAAGGACTGTATGTTAATGGTGTAATATCTTCCCTAGTTACACACGTATTATGATTGAACTTGCTTTGTGTGTATAATTATTCCTCTCAGAGTCTGCAGAGTGCACCATTTGAAAAACATTGTTGACAGATTGCTTTACGGAGACTTTATGTTGTTTAATACTTTCTGAGGGCACAGCTGAGCCGGGGAGCTTAAACAGCGAGCGCGCTGCGGCTCATCGTATTATGTATCCGCTGTCAGCCCGGTGACGTTGCAGCGGTTTAAAGCTCCTTTTGCACTTTGCTTGCAGAAGACAGCAGCAGTGAGTCAGACTGCGAGTCAGACGGGGAGGGGAGCACCTGCTCCAGCAGCTCTGACTCGGATGTTTTTGATGTCATCGCTGAGATCAAGAGGAAAAAGGCACACCCTGACCGGCTGCACGACGAGCTGTGGTACAACGACCCCGGCCAGGTCGGTCCCAGTCCCACCCTCTGGCGCTTACCGTTACAAATCATATTCTGCTTTCATTTCCATTCTTCTGTAATCCAATGCAGGTCTCACAAAGTATTAAAGGTGGAGAACAGGACAGGATCATTGATGTTCTTTACTTAGATTCAGTGTACTGACAAAATGGATTTTCATTACATTCTAAGTATCGTTAAAATGAATATGCCTTTAGATCTTTGAACCCTGCCTTTGTTCTTCACATCAAACATGCATGAGTTTTCAAACAGTGAACAGATAACAGTAGATGGCAGAAGATAATAACAGTAATCCGAATAAACATGGCTTTGGAACATCTAATACTGCCTCTACTTGAAGCAGCTGCTCTGCCACAGTCAACAAAACACAAATAAATGAAAAACGTTCTTTCCCAAAAGCAAACAAAAACTTTGATTTTCTCATCAAACGCAACATGTGTGCCGTTGTTTAAATATATCACATAATGGAAGGATGCACTTATTTCCTTGTAAAAGCAATTTGTCTGCCAGTCAATCTGTAACCTAGATACAGTACAAGGGCTGCACAATTAACGAAATAGCAATATTGACTAGTACTATATTAAAACCCCAGAGAGCAAAATACTTGTTTGAATACAATATTGTGGAGCTGCAGAGATAACCCCAGCCTACAAATGGTATTTTACACACTCGAATAAAAACACATTTCTTTGGTTTAGATCCTGTTAAAAATCCAATCATATTTCTTTTCTTGAGTCATAATAATCACAACTTTTTTCTTTGTACAGCCACATGATGCCTGAGTTTAGGGCTGCTCGATTATGGCAAAAATCATAATCTCGATTATTTGGGTCAATAATTGTAATTGCGATTATTCATTGACTTTGAAAACATCCATTTATTGGAGAGAAAAAATGTGAACAGTATGTTTTTAACAGTTGATTGCCCTGAACTTTAAGTGTAATTCAACTGAAAAACCAAATAATTTTTTTGTATTATTATTAATAATAAAAGAATAATCGTTTTATTTCGATTACGTTGTTTTCGTAATCGTTGCAAGCCATAATCGTAATCGCGATTAATTGAGCAGCCCTACCTGAGTTCAGGCAAAATCGTATATAAAAAAAAAAAATTGAATATTTAGTTCTCCCTTTTCAAAGAATGAATGTCAAACTGTTGTTTAGGTGGTAATTGCACAATAACTGACACAGGCTAACGTTAAACTCCAGTGGAGAACTGAGTGTGAAGCGTTTAGAGCTGTACACTGACCTGCAGACCTGCTGTTATACATGGCAAGTAGCCGGAGCGCTTGTGTCTGATTTACGTATTTTCTCCCTGTCCAGATGAATGATGGTCCCCTGTGTAAGTGCAGTGCCAAGGCCAGACGTACAGGGATCCGCCACAGCATCTACCCGGGGGAGGAGGTATGACACGCCGTGAATAAATCCCCTTTCATAACCTTGAAGTGGTGCCACAGAGGGCCAAGGACATTATTCTAGTCATTTTAAATGTATTCTCTGTACATTGACCATTTTCCATTGCATTTAAAGGGACAGTAAGTGGGATTTCATCATCCCAAAGAACCAAATGATGATATTACATGTACATCAGTGTGAGAACTCGACAGGGGAGTTGATCTATACCAATGGCTCATCGATTTATTTGCCAGCCGCTGAGATTTCTGCTTTCTCGCTTTGCTTGGTTTATGAACCAAAACTCCCACATAGACCCAACTTCAAATGAACAATCTAACACGTTCAAGCAAAGAAAAAAGAACTGCAAATGTCAAAGCTATTTTATGTTCCCTGTATTTATTTATTTTACATTTAAAGCAAAACACGAAGGTTAAAACATGCACTTTTCTATTTTGGACTCCTTTAAGACACAGTAAAATAAAATGACAAAATACACATTAAGAATTGTATTCGACTACACTTTTCCTATTTAATGACATGAAAGGTTATGTATGTTATCAACTAGAGAATATTAATAGGGACAATGTGTTTCCCCATTCACTTATATTGTCAAGCTATATGTAGGAATCTTGCAATACATATTTTTTTTCTAAAATGAGTTTTCATTCCTTATACTTGAAGCTAGAAATCTCCAATCCAGCAGAACTTTCATCCACCAAACCTTCCAGTCCTATTTCTATCTATATTCCGAAGGTTTCTATGGAGGGATTTGTTCATATATCATTCATAGCCTGATTTATAGAACATTTTTATTCCAAAAAACATGGCAAAAATAGATTTTCGAGAATATGTTCTGACTTCTGTAGTTAGGCAAAGAGATATACAAAATTCTCTCTGTAAAAAAACTTCTTCTCCAATACTTCGACCAATGTGAAGTCATTTTGAACCAGGTTCAATCCAATGTTTCCATCAATTCACATTCAACTTTACAAACTTGTAAAACATAATATTTATCAACTGTAGTATCTTCCATTAAGGTGGATTTTTTCTTTTTTTTTACTTAATAAATGCATTATCCTGTATTTTTCCAGAAGTATTTTTCATGGAGGTGTTAACATAACCTTCAGAGATATGCTTGTTAATGTTCAATATAGTAGATTTCTTTTCACCGGCAACTTTAACAGGCGTAGCTTGCAGTTCATTTAATAACTTAAAGTACGTGGTGGTGTGTAAAAAAGAACAGAGCTCGCCCCCTTGTTCGTCCATTAGCTGACTAATTACTTGTTATGGACTTGGCTGACCGGGGCATCGTTAGTCAATTAATTTGTTTTTATGGCTTCATGCAGTGTATTGGAAATGTGACTGTTTTCATTAAGAGCATGTCAATGATTTTTACTTGTCAGGATTTACTGGAAAATATGAGTTAGATCTATGTTAACACAATTAGTATTTGGTCTCTTGTGATGTTTTAATGCTGGAAACATACTTTAATTAAATATGTTATTATTTGTTAACATTAACTGGGTAAGTGAAGTTCTTTGACTATTAATCGACTAAACGTTTCTTGAGGGATAGTCATAACAAATAAAAAATACGGCTTGTACGTTTGGGGTGTTACAAATTCTGGGATATGTGAACACAATCTGTTCCTTTTCTCCAAACATCATTCGTATCTATTAGATGTGTTTCTGGCCCTTTTCTTGTTCTTACGTTGTGCTGTTAAAGACTATAACTTAAAGGGGACCTATCATGCAAAATGCACTTTTGTACGTCTTGTATACATGAACTTGTGTCCCCGCCCGGTGTTCCAGGGAACTCACCAAGTGTCAGAAAACACAACCCTCTCTATTTTCCTCCATACCCAAATCTCTTAAAAAGGGGCTGCAATGGATCTGATACAGGCTGATCCAGATTTGAACACTTCTATGACGTCACAGAAGTGGCGCTACGGCTATTGGGCCAACTCCACCAATCAGGAGGAGACAGCCACGGACATTGCCGTTGGAAAGCGCTGGAGACGCTGTAGTACATATGCCAGGCCTGTAGATGGTGCTGTGCTCACAGAATCAGCCCATGATGAAAAGACAGTGTTAAATTGAGCGAAATGAGGAATGGCTCAAATGCATGATCTGTTTGGTATTTTGAAAAATAAAAAGTATAAATATGCCTTATATAGGTATGGTCCTACACTATATTATTCAAATATAGCATGATAGGTCCACTTTAAAGTCAGTTTCTGGTCTTTTTCAGCAAGTGAAACATTGTCGTCCAATGAACAACAACTCTGGGAAACTGTTCCACTACAGGATCACCGTGTCTCCTCCCACCAACTTCCTGGTACGTCTATTTTGTCAAGACCCTAAAAGTGAGACCTGAAGTTTCTTATCTGAATAACATTATATGATAAAATGGGAATTCTCTTTTCTTTCAATCATGATTTCCCCAAAGTATTTTCCCGCATTGAGTATTATGTTTAATACATTTTCATTCAGTGTCATAGCAGTGTATATATTCTCTCTACATCAGCTGCTCTGTGTTTGAGTGGTCTCACTGTTTTCTGTTTCAGACGGACAGGCCGACAGTGATCGAGTACGATGACCACGAGTATCTGTTCGAAGGCTTCTCCGTTTACTCTCACACACCTCTCACTAACGTAAGCTGTCTTTGATTTGTGCATGGTGCAGGCATTAAGCGAATAATGTCACACTACAGAAGATTCATCCGTGTACAGTAGAATGATTCCATTATATCTGGAAAGAGACATTGCTCTGGAGCTTTGTGAGTATATTGTTGGCCCTTTGAGCAACTAGCTGGATATATAGAAATAGATGGAGTCCGAATACTGTTTTCTCTATTGTAATCATGAATAAGAAGCACTTGCAAAATGTACTGTTTTTTTTATAATCTAGTTCCATTATATTGGAGATACACCAAACATATGTAAGGCTAAAATCTGCAACAATCGACAGTTACATCCAAAACAATTGATATACAGTACTAAAAGGCAGGTTAGGTCAGCATTTGAGTGCGAAATCCCCTCCTCTTTTAGCTCCACTCCCTTCAAAAATAACTTGAAATCGGCTTTTGGCTCTGGGTGGACTTCTTTGTGGCCCGGACACGGAGCTCCTCTCTCACTACGCTGACCTTGTCTCAGACTTGTCCTCTCAAACATCACAGAGGTCGTGACTTAAAAGAAACGTCTCTCCCGTTAGACACTCGAGCTCTCTGCCTGACATTTATTCTAAGGAGCAACTTTAAAGGAAGGAAGAAATCGAGAGGGGACGCTATTTCTTGAAAGTGTGTTCAAAGTGTGAATATCTCTCTCTTAGATAAACAAGGTCCGTCACTGTCTGCCGCGCGTGTACTCCCCCCTCACGTTTGAATAACAAAGCACTTGGTCAATATCCGTCTAGCTTGTAAAGAGCTCTGAGGATTAGGCATGATTTGAACTGGATAATTTAAGCAGCCCTTGTTAAAAGCTGGGGTAAACGCTTCGTGGCAGCGTGGGGATTAGGGACCTAGGGACTGCTGATATTAGCCCCCCGCTAGTTAGCCGCCGGGATGGGCGAGAATGAATGTGGCTCCCAGGTTAATCTCTTAAAATGGACCCCACTGACAACAAAGGCGGTGTAGCTAGGGAGATTAAACACAGAGGAGCAGGCTTATCCGTTTACAGAGTTTTCAGTTACTTAATTTTCAGGAGGTGTCAGGAGCCCGCTGATCTGTGTGGAGGCATGTGATTCTAGGTTTTTAAATTGACTACACTTGTGCATGTTTGCAGCGTGGTTTCTAAACACTCATTCTGACTTGTCATTTCCGCTGAGCTCCGTGGCAGAGAGGAGGTTTTAATGAGTTTCCTTAAAGCTGTAACCTCTGTCTAACGCCATGTTAATGAGCGGGCCCGTCCTTTCTTCTTCTCGTCCTCTGTCCCTTTCATCATCACAGATCCCATTGTGCCGTGTGATCCGCTTCAACATAGATTACACCATTCACTTCATAGAGGAGATGACACCGGAGGTCAGTAAAACCCCGCTTTATCTCGCGGCTCTTTCTCAACCCCTTTTTTGTTTTCATCTCAAACGGCTGAGTCTGAGCACAGCTGAGCCACACGTAACCCTCGCACCTGAGCCAAGGTGCTAATCCTCCGAGAAGAGGGAGAAGAGATTCTTTTAAACCTGCCGGGGTTGATTACATCGATACGCCGGCTTATGTGATCAAGTTAAAGAAGTGGATTTACTTATCAGTCATCTCTACGTTAATACTCTTTATGGCAGTTTGCTTTTTTTTTTTGCTTCTACTGCGGGGCCCACATAACAGTGCCTTCCTTCCCCTGTGGCCAGAACTACTGTGTCCGAGGCCTGGAGCTGTTTGCCTCCTACTTGTTCCAGGACGTTCTCGAGCTGTATGACTGGAACCTGACGGGTAAGATTCCCAAAAAGGGATTTGAACGTTTGCAGGAAAATAAGAGTGTGAGGGTACACTGAGGTCACATGTTGGTTCATTCCCATGATAAGATAAAGGGTCAGGGTACAGTGAAGGAAACAAAAAACAGAAAGACCTACCGTAATGTTCGGACTATAAGGCGCACCTGAATATAAGCCGCAGCAGCTAAATTGAATGATGTGTACATATAGAAGCCGCACTGGACTATAAGCCGCAGGTGTTTTAATGTTTCATTACCATATGTAAGGGTTCGTGCACAGAGGGGATTGTCGGGAAAGAGATGGCTGTTTGAGGAAGCTCCCATTTATTAACATTTCAACAAACAAGTTGCATATTTGCATAACGTATTCAAGTGTTAGCATTTAGTGCAATAGTAGCTACAGAACATGTGCTGTGTAAACTGTACTGTATCACATAGCGTTTCAGACACACACACTTTTCAACTTTCAAACTTAAACGGTGCGCTCCCAGCGCACGTACCGGCAGTGATCTATAGCAGTGGTTTTCAACCAGTGGTACGGGGACAAACTGTCTCGCTCTCGTCATGTCTGTCTGTCTTGCTCTCGTTCTGTCTCTCGTACCACTCTCGGTTCCACTTTTACTTTTGCGCGCTACCTGTCTCACTCTTTTCCGGCCTCCAGCTTTTCCTGCTGGAACCCGCCGCTTAAAGGTGGGGGGCGCGGACCGGCCATAGAGCCCATAGAGTTAAAGGTGGTGGACTGTAACCTGTAAATTCCATAGATTAGCCGCACAATTATAAAATCCGCAGCGTCGAAAAATGGGAAAAAGGCGCAGCTTATAGTCCGAAAATTACGGTACTCCTCTCGGGAATAAGACACACTTGCAACTTTGGTGACTATTTTCAATATAGGAAATAAGATTAACACATTTCAGAAACGTCTGGTTAACACTGTACGGACAAACACCAAAACATTTACTAAAAGGCAACAGGACACAATAGGAAGAGCATTAGCTTGTCGGAGTGTCCTTGGACAAGATACTTAACATTCTTAACACTGCCAGGTCTTTGATGCTGCTGCAACACAAAGATCTCCCAAAGTGGGATCAATAAAGTACTCTTATCTTATTCCATTTGCAAAGAGTAGCAAAAGAAGTGCAGATTGCTTCAATTGTTGATTAAAACTAATCGCATACAAGTTGCAGCTCCAATAATAATATCAATATGACCTCGACTATCAACCATAATCACATTTCAAGTAAAGGACCCTTTTATTTTACAGTCACTTAACATTTGAGATTAAGAAAGTGCATTGAATTCTGGTTTATAATTATGATGCTTTTTTAGCAACAATGTGTTGATTTTATAATTTATTTTAAACTATAAGAAAAGACTCTGCTCTCTCTTCCAGGTCCGGACTTTGAGGTTGCTGGATGCCAACGGTTCCATTTCATGCCCCGCTTTGTCCGGTTCCTACCAGGTGAGACTCTCAGCAGCCGACCACAAACCTGTACCACTTGCCTTTGCTTTGTAAGTCTGTCTCCCTCTGGTGGCCAGTGGCGGATCAAATCAAAACGTGCTTCAGAAAACAAAAAGAGTGTCCAGTAATGCTTCCCCCCCCCCCCCCCACCCCAACCCCCCAACCCTTCTGCATGTGCCGCTGATGATATCTGATCTGTGGTGTGGACCTGCCGTGTGGCGCTGCATGGTGTTCATCTGCGATACACATGATGGTGCTGGTGCTCTATGATATCTCAACAGTGTTTGTTATGACAGCCGTGCAACCTACATCCTTTCCATCAAAAAAACAATTTCTCTCCCAGCTCCCCTGATTTAGTCCGCTAGAAACACTTATCTGCCTCTTTTTACAAAAGCCCCCCCCCCTTCCCCTCCCATCCAATGCAACGTTTCTGAATTGATCTGTAAGGAGAGAGCGTGAGAGGAGTTGCGGTGAGAGCATGATGATGCTGTGTTAGAAAATTGCATTGTGGGTATACATTTGTTTGTCCTTAATGCATTTTGCAGGAGGGAGAGGCCGCCTGCATGTTGGGAGTCTGTCCATGTGAACACTCGTAAATGCAGGTCAATCAATTTTGCATGAGCATCTATTAAACTCACTCCATTTGACCCGCTAGATTGCATGCTTGCGCCTGGCTGCCTCTCCCCATGCGGTTGTGCTCATTTCTTTTTCGCCATAGCGTTTTGCTATTCTACGCCCGTGTCACATTATGTTCCTTCACGTATTGTATGACTCCCGACCTTGCATCAGAGCCTCTGTTTACCTGTGCATTTCCTGAACTATGCAATTGCCATGCACGGGGACATTTTTCACAGTATGTAATCTTGGCTCACAAACTCGAGAGTTGGCAGAGGTGAGGCTTGGTGAGATGCTTGTATAAAAACAAAGATTCTCTCCTAACATCAGACTTGAATTTGAGCCAGCGAAAGAAGGCAGAGCGTGGAACCCTACGAAACAAAACAATGCATAATTCCACAAGCTCTAAGATTGTTGCCCTTTCTTTTTTTTTATTAACTTTGAATCTCTGGTGATCTGCATACCTTGTGGTGGTGTTTATACTTCATGAATGTACTCCTCTTGTCCGCTTCTCAATGATCTCAGATGGAGGGAAGGAGGTGCTGTCCATGCATCAGGTGCTGCTCTACCTGCTCCGTAGCAGCAAGCCTCTGGTCCCCGAGGAGGAGATTGCAGACATGCTGCAGTGGGAGGAGCTGGCGTGGCAGAAATATGCGGAGGAGTGCAAGGGCATGATCGTCACCAACCCCGGCATGGTGAGGCCCCGGCCCCACTGTTACGACAGGAGGTTGCCTTGTCTGCTCTTTCAAGGGCAATCGTCGCCCCCCCCCCCCCCCAACCCCGACACTGCAGGACTAAGGCTGTTCCTGTTCGCCTGTGACATGAGCAACCCCACCTATTATCCCCCCCCCCAAGGGCGTTTGCTGTCACCAACATTATTCGGGCCCTGGCTTTTAAGTCACGATGAAGTTGGTTAACCTTCTTGTCTGGCCCATATTTTTTTAAAGGATGTGCAGTAATTGTGTCTGGGAGAAAAGGTGAAGATGTCATTGCTAGCTAAAGCGTTGCATATGAACAGTAGATATGATTGTATAACCTTTGGCGTGGGTGAGTTATTGAGTCAACTGCTCTTCCTGGCAGGACTGAATTGTTGCTGTCGGGTTTCCAGATAGGTGGGAGGATAATAATCTTCAATCCCCAGACTAATGTTGAAGATTAGTCTGCCACTCAAACAAAGCCGTTTGAAAAGGTCACATATAGAGACTTGCCTTGTGTGGTGGAAACTTTGGTCATCAGTGGCCATCTTCCCTAGATTGTTTTAAATAGTCCTTTTTGATTGTCCATTTTATGGTTAGAGAAATTCCTTCTGGACGTTCAGTCATGGCTGATCATTCACATGCACACGAACCCACACACTACAGGAAAAGGCAACCCCGAAAACCGTAATAGCCTCTTAAAAATTTTTTTTTATTCAGTCAGTAATGTCAGAGAGATGTTTTTAAGCCGACGTTTTTATCTTAAAAGGACTTTTTTCTTGTACAAACATTCTTCCATCTCATAATAATCATAAACCTCAAAAGTGTCGAGGTTAGTCTGCTTGAAAGTTCAGAGTAAGAAAATAAACACCACAGTTGGTGCTTTACAATCAATAGAATGCAATTTCTACTAACTCTATACATGTTCACACACTCTCCCCAACTTTAATGTCAAAGTGACAAGTAATTATTTCTTCAAATGAGCCCAATGTCATCGACCTTCAAACAGCTTTAGTGTATTATGACTAAAGAATCCCCAATGCTCTTTGGCCTTGATATATGAATGAGGATGTACTGTGTATTTGTGTGTGCATTGTAACCCGGGCAATCATCAAGCCCTTCCATCAAAGCCAATCAAACCTGATTATGTCTTTCTAAAGCCAAATCAAAGATGGCTGGCGACCTCTTGCTCTCAAATCAAAGTTTGTATGCGTGCCGCGGGATGAGTCTGCGCTAATGTCAAGGTGAGCCGTGCCTCGAGCCATCTGTCGCACAGCTCATCACGCCTTATGCTACAACCCCCGTCCTCTGATCTCGCAAAACGCCTGACAGGCTAACTGTGAATTGGGAGCCGGCTGAGGACATGTTGCTTGTCAATCTCTTCCCTGATATGTGAAGTTAGCTCGCCAACCCTGACGTCACCTTACCACAGCTACGAGCAGAATCCAGGCCTGGTCTCGTGGCTTTCCTGTGACACACGACCCGCGGGGCGTGGAATATTTGTTATTTCCTGTATCAGCTTCTTATAATGAACTGATGGCTGCCTTGGAGCTATAGTCACACGTTGGTTCTGATTTGTTTCACCCTAGAAACCGAGCTCGGTGCGCATCGACCAACTGGACAGGGAGCAGTTCAACCCGGCCGTCATCACCTTCCCCGTCATCGTGCATTTTGGGATCCGGCCTGCTCAGCTCAGCTATGCCGGGGACCCTCAGTAAGAACACACACACACACACACACACACACACACACACACACACACACACACACACACACACACACACACACACACACACACACACACACACACACACACACACACACACACACACACACACACACACACACACACACACACACACACACACACACACACACACACACACACACACACACACACACACACACACACACACACACACACACACACACACACACACACACACACACACACACACACACACACACACACACACACACACACACACACACACACACACACACACACACACACACACACACACACACACACACACACACACACACACACACACACACACACACACACACACACACACACACACACACACACACACACACACACACACACACACACACACACACACACACACACACACACACACACACACACACACACACACACACACACACACACACACACACACACACACACACACACACACACACACACACACACACACACACACACACACACACACACACACACACACACACACACACACACACACACACACACACACACACACACACACACACACACACACACACACACACACACACACTCACTCACAATGCAGATCTCCCACCTGCTGCGTATCATCTCTCTCCTTCCCTCTGCCTCTTATTCACTGTCGTTCTCCCCGGACACTGTCAGGTAATATCTCGTGACGCACGTCAAGAGTGTGGCATGTCGAAGGCGAGGGGAGATGGATAGATGGAAACACAGGGAGTAGAAGAAAGAGCAAAACGAGTGGCGTGACATTTTCACATGCGCCGTCACGGGTTGGGCATCCGCTGGGTGGCTCCGCCGTGGGACCCGCCGTCTGGTGAATAGTAATGCCACACGCCGCAGGGCTGCAGCAGGGAATACTGTACTTTGCTGCTGCATAATTAACCAAAGCAGTGTATTAGATCATCTGAGCCACCGCGGCCCCCGAGGTGTTCAGAGACCATGCGGCAACAACGCGTCAAAAGTCTGAACACAACTCGGTCTAAATTTAAACCTGTGTCTTTTTCTTTTTCAACTCGGATGTTCAGTGTCAATCAGGAAGTGGAGCTGACGAAGACACAAACAAGACGCTGGTCGTTAGGAAATCCATTTAGGCAGAACTAGTTTGCGACTAATGTCCGCTCTCCCCCACCGCTTACATTTTAGCTGCGTGTCCACCGAGCTCACTCATCCCTGTGCACCCTGCTGCCATGTCAAACTTCTCAAAGCCGGTAGACGACGACAAATTTATGGACGTTCTGGGACATCATTAGCTGATGCAGAAACGAGTAGTAAGCGACCAGTGGAAAAGGATTTCCTACAACTGCTAATGATGCGTGTAGCGAGGGCAGGAGTCGGTGTTGATTGCGGCGGTGATGCCACAGAGAGGAAGCTCTGGGCCACAGCAGAAGCATATATTAACTCGGGAGACTGAGGGAGATGTGTTGTCTTCCTCCCCCCTTCTCACTGGCCGCTACTCGAGCATCTCCAGCTCCATCACGACAGCTGAGGCAAGGCTGACGACAGGTCTGAGGTCAGGCAATGTAAAGAAAAGAACAGGACAGACAACTCCAGCGAGAGAGGGAAGAGAGAAACATAGAGGGAGGGGAGAGGAAGGTAATGTCAGTTTAATATGTCAGCCTAATTGAATAAGTCTCTTTCTGTTAAAGTAATGGCAAGCTACATTCCTGTAACACGCACCATAACACAAGAACACACATATTCCCTCCGAGTGTCAGGGTCTCTCCTCTCTCAGCCACGAGGTTGAGCACATAATTAACATACTTATTTTGTTCTGGCATCGGCACTCTGCAGACAGTGAAGTAGTTAATTTCCTGAGTGCTGCGCGGCGTTTTTCTTCGTCTTAAACTCTAGTAGCTTGTTCAAGTAATATTTATGTGATTTTCAAAATGGTTGTTCTCTATTTTCCTCGTGATTGTACACACTTCAGGAGTAGAAAACAACTGCGTGAGTCCACTCCAGGGGGAACATTTAATTATCTTCAGGTTTTCCCTGCTGTGCGTAAAAGAATGGACCGTTCCAAACATTCGCACTTCATTCTGCTCGTCACCTTTTTGAGTGGCGAACAACACGAGTCAGAACATCGTTTGTAGATTTCTCAAGAAAGTCGAGCAAGAAGCCGGGGATGAGCATCCAAACGGCCCTAAATACTTCAAAACTATTTAAAAAATGTATCCCTAGTTTTCAGTTATTCCTTTGTCTTCACCAGTTTCTTGTCCGTCAGAGGCCTATGAGCTAATGATCAGATAGATAGATTTGTTCTGTCTGTAGTTTAAGTAGAGAAATGTCTGCGCGTTCACGTAACAGATACCTGTGTTAAAGCGCTTAGAAGCCAGCGGATAGATGAAGCCTGCCATGCTACAGATACCATTCCTGAAAAGGACTTGAGATAGGACACAGAACAGAGGAGTGGGGAGGTGGGGAGGGAGGGGGGGGGGGGGCAGAAAAGGAAGGAGCAGCATATGCTAATGCAAGCATGTGCAGAGAGCGGCGGCGCAGCTACCCTGAGACGCAGCGGATCTACGGAAAGGTCATTGGAGCGGATTGGGGACGAGGAGGCCTCCCAGGCTGGGGAGACTCTCTCTCTCTGTCTCTCTCTCTCTCTGTCTCTCTCTCTCTCTCTCTGTCTCTCTCTCTCTCTCTCTGTCTCTCTCTCTGTCTCTCTCTCTCTCTCTCTCTCTCTCTCTCACTTCCCCTCTGTCTCTCGCCCGCTCCGGCTGCCTCTGCGCGGAGGTGGTGGTGAGCTGATAATCGGGGCGGTAAAGCCGTCTCATTCCCTCGTCTCAGTCTCTAATGAAGTCCCCACCATTAAAGCTCTATAATTCTTCTATTCCACGGTACACCCCCACTTCCCTCCTTTCCTTGCTCCCTTCCCTCTCTCTCCTCTCTATGCCTTTCTCTCTGTCAATGCACCATCCTATCCCCCGAACCCCTGGCACCTCACCCCTCCATCCCACCAATCATAATTGAATAACTCTGGGTAAATGAGGAGAAAGTCTCCTGAATGGGAGCAGAACGGTCACACTCGGCCCTCAGTGCATCAATCAGGAGGTCTGATTGAAAAGAGAGGGAAGGGGAGTGGGGGGGGGGTGAGGTGGTTAGTATGATGGCTACATGTCACCTTGCCGATAACTCCCTGGGTCCTTTCAGATGCAAATGAGGGCAAAGACAATGGGGTTTTTATAGAAAATGAGAATTAGGAGGTTACGAGACGCGTCGGGGCCACTCGTATGTTTCATGACTTACAGCTTTTTACGAGAAAAAATAAAATAAGATGAAGAGCATTTCATTAGTCTGTCTTTGTGCGTGGGACCTCTCCTTGCAGTTCAAACAGTGCACATTTGAAACACAGACTCCCGCAATACCGGCCGCAGGCAACTGTTAAATTATGTTTAATGTCGGGCAAGCTGCGGATGAAATATTGATGTGTTGTGAGAATGAGGGGGGAGAGATGGACTCCTGTGAGCCTGACACCTCCCTCTCTGCTCTCTTGTCAGGTACCAGAAGCTGTGGAAGAGCTACGTCAAACTACGCCACCTGCTGGCCAACAGCCCCAAGGTCAAGCAGATCGACAAGCAGAAGCTGACGCAGAGAGAGGTGGGTTGAAAGGAAGAAAAAGAAGATATTATTTCCCTTTCTTCTTTTGTCTCGCTCACATTTTTTACATTGTCAAGTGGCCTGCTCTTGTTATGTGGACGCGGTGCAATACGCTTTCAATTTAAATGTTTTGGGAGCTCATTTCCCGCAGATATGAAAGGTTACGCTGGAGCATTTGCACTCTCTGCAGAAACAAGAGCAAAAAGTATTTCTTTTATTCCCGCTGTGAACTCCGATTCAAATGCAGCTTATCTGGAACTCGCCGCTGCTAATCGGAATTACTGCCTGGAAGAAACAAGGATGCCGTTTCACTAAAGAAAAGTGACTTACAAAGGCAACATTGTTCTTCTGGTTTTCTAGTTTTTTTCTGTAGAAAACGCTGCCTTGCATTCAAACATTAAAGGATATGGCACTACAGAGGAATATTTCAATATGGCATCCAGGGCTTTACTTTGAAAACATTCATTTGCACATGAATGCCATGTACATACATATACATTTTATTTGATGTTGGAAACTGTATTTCTGATGGTTATAAAATGTAACATTTATCAATCAAATTGTCAAGCCTTTGCAGATACAAGAAGCAATCTCCCCTTTATTATTTACACACAGTTCATTCTTAATTACTGGTTTTATGTCCTTACATCCACCTGTTTAAATATAAGTACATAAGAGTACATAAGTCTGTACGGAAGAGGATCGAGCCACATGAGAATTATATGTATATTTTTTAGATCTGATCAAAAAGTGATTTTGTTTTGTTCTGAGATGAAGTCAGAATTCAAACAAAGAGGAAATATACGTGGCCCTAATCGTCATCCGTACAAAAGGAATTAAAGCCAATAATAATTATATTTGAACGTGAACCGGCTGGAGGCCCTAATCTTTTCCCCTTTTTATTTTAGGTATTAATATTCCCCCTTGACTTTTGTCTTTTTCTTACTTTTAATAATGCATAATTTAGACGAATGTGCAGCTCATAGTAAAACTGCTGTACCTGCTCTCTTGAGTTGAGTGTTAAGGTCAAACCCCCCCCCGGGACTGAGAATGAGAAAGGTTCAGGTTTGGTGAGGTAATGACCATGTAGCCACAGGGAGTCTCAGCGCGCAGGGGTGTGTGTGTGTGTGTGGCCCACAAGTAGCTGCGAACAAGCTCTTTGTGCCGTCATATCTCTCTGGTAGTTACCTCTGTAACTTCCCAACTGCTTTATCACTATCGAAAGCTCTAAGTGCTCCTCTTGCTTTGATACACTCTGAACCAATAATGAGGAAGAACTCAGAGCTCAATCAGCTTGTTTCCCAGGTACCTCGGCGAAAGCCCTGTGGCTAACAAGCCCTGACTTTCCTACTGTCAACCTGCAACGGAGCAATTAGCGTATCCCAAACACACACACACACACACACACACACACACACACACACACACACACACACACACACACACACACACACACACACACACACACACACACACACACACACACACACACACACACACACACACACACACACACACACACACACACACGCACCCTGAGCCCATCAGACTCCACCACAACGCATTAGCCATGTCAGTGTGTCCTCGTTGCAGTGGAAGTGTGGCATCGCTACTTATTTAACGCCCCAGGGAACACTCAAGCTTCCTCTGTAAATGGTCTTCTGAAAAAGGCGTTTTCCACCATTAAGAATCGCCCTGTCAGAGGTGTTCACTACACGGCAGTGCTGCTCCAACCGGCCCTTCGATGCCTGCGCGCTCAGTGTGGACAACGCACAGCTCCAGAGAGGGGGTGCGTTTTGGCTAGAACTGGCCTTCACACCAGGGAGCGGGCACCCATTTCCAAACCCCATGCTGAGTGCGTGGAGGGTTGTGTGTGTGGGCGGAGGGGGTGTGGCGTTAAGAGTGCGCGTGTTCCCCAGATGGATTTTGTGCTACGAAACTCAGCCAAACGCATGACTGGGTTTCAAACATGCGGACCGATATTGTCTTCAGAAAACAATCCTTTTAAGATTGTATTCACATTTTTTGTTGTGCTTGGATTCCACTTGGTTGACAGTCTTTACAATATAAGGACAAGCAGAACACGTGTTGTAAAACATTTGTGTGACTGTATTGAAAATGAATGGCACTTTTACTATCTCAAATCTCTAATTTGAATAAGTATTCAGCCCCGGCCGTCACTTCTTTGGCAGTGACTTCAGCATTGAGTCTTCTCTCTCAGCTCGGCATATGTGGATTTGGGGATTTTCTCTGATTCTGCCTTGCAGATTTAGCCAAGCTCAGTTGAGCTGTATGAGGAGCATCTTTGAAAAGATATCTTCGAATAATTCCACGCATTTTCCGTTGCTATCAATTCTGGGCTTCAGCTGGGCCACACAAGAACTTAAAAACAGGGATCAACATTAACTTCAAGGAATTAGCTCTTGGTTGCCAAACTGAAATTATATTTTAGTAACCTTATAGACTTAAGAAAATGTGCAGTTATCAGATTCATTATTGAAAAATGACAAAGTAAGGAACTGGTTGCCAATTTTTTTTTATCCTTATGATTGTAATAACATAAGGTTACATACATCACTACAAATGTAAAGCCTCATTAAAAGGAAGCTAGGTCTTTATTGACTCTTTAAAACAAACAGACATAAGAACTATAGAGAGCTTACAGTACCTTTCTACCATCCAGAGGCAGTGAGTTCCAAAGTATAGGGGCATACAATCAGAAGGCACTCTCATCCACACTTATATGGGACACATCAGGTTCATTTCAAACAGAAAGCAGTGGAGTGCCTCAACATAACATGAGTGCAAATCTCTGATCTAGGGAGAAGCAAAGCCATTTATAGCTTCATAAACAAGTGGAACAACTTTAAAACCGATTCTAAAGCATACAGGTAGCCAAAGCGTTTTTTGAGAATCCAAACTAGTTTTTGAAAAGGGAAATACAGTAGCTTAGTAACTAGTAGAGTTAGTAATTCACCATCTTTTCTTAGTTAACAAAGGTCTGTCTTTGGCAAAATGCAAATGCACAAGAGAGCAGGGAAGCACACATGCATGCAACAGATGGCTCCAGCCTTGTGCAGGCAGTGCATCTCAGACAGTGTCTTTGGTGTTTGACCTCAACCTGATCCAAAACACAAACACTCCTTCTCCCCTCCAAACGATGTGATGATAAAAGTCAAACGAGCCGTGCCCCGTCTGTCTGACCCTGCAGAAAGTTAGTCTCTCCGCCTCCCCTCACTGCACAATTGTTTACTTTTGTTGTACTTCTGTCCATTCCATGACCCTGTAGAAAGCCTTGCATAACAGAGCATTTACATATCATTCGCTGTGATAACTGCTTTCCATATACAGTGGCTGGCTGTCCACGGGAAAAAAGATTGTGCTGTGTGCGGCTGTGCGTGCTTGTGTTGCACGTGGGCGAGCTTGTTCACTTTGATACGCAGTTCAAAGTAGGATGGCATTATTTATTCATGCCTTTGTTGTTCTTATTTCCTCTGCGAGTCAAAAAATTCCTGGCGTTCCATTTTAGGCAGATCACGGCTAACTCCGGCACAGTCGATAAATCTCAGCCGAGTGAGTGTGCACACACATTAGGAGGTGCACTCTGTCAATACATCTTCCATCTCCACTGTTATTTGTAGGACCCTCTTGTCTCAGAGCCCCCTCCCTAACTGAGTTTCCAGTTATTTGCTGTAGGTCTGACATGATGTGTGTGTCTGTAATGATTCCTCCTCCTGCTGCAGCTGCTGCTCTTGAGTGAGGGTCCTAATGGGCAGGCAGGTGCCTTGGCTCTTGGCGACTGGGCTTGACGCCTCCATATTAGCCTTCCTCCACCCCCACTGCCTACAGCCATGCTGACCCACAGCGGTGCCTCAATTAGCCGGGGCCAGCAGAGCTGTCAGTGCCCTGTTGCTCCTGTCCACAGCGCTACAGTATTTATGTCATGCTATGGAGCTTTCACTATGTTGCATCTGCCAGCCCTTCTCTGTTGGGGGAGGTTGAGGGAGGGGTTTTTGAGGATGAGAGCTGTCCCCGAAGGCTGCAGCAGATCAATAATTGACTCGCTGATTGTTTGGCAGGAAGCTCTTCAGAAGATCCGTCAGAAGAACACCATGCGCCGCGAGGTGACAGTGGAGCTCAGCAGTCAGGGCTTCTGGAAGACCGGCATCCGCTCCGACGTCTGTCAGGTAACACAAAAAACACCGACATGTTCTGCACTGCATACTCCAAGATCTAACTCACACTGAGATGTTTGTACTCACTGATACACACAGGAATACTTACACAAATATACGTAACATTTACATAATATATACATAACTACAATCTAAGGAGTGTCGTTTTTTTTGGCTTAAAAATTGAATAAAGACACTTATTTTTAAAGTAAGGAAATTATTAAGATCAGAAATACAATTTTTTGGGATAAAATAATACAAAAAGTGTTTAAAAGGTTTCATTAGCAATTTTTTACATCTTCACAACAGACAAGCAGTGTAAAAAAAGGGTTTTAAAAAAGAAACATAAACAATAATATTAATTGAGCTAATAGATGGTGTATGATAAGTGGAATTAAAAAACATTAGTTGATTAATACCATCTTTTTTTACCATTGTGGTTTCCAAGACATCGATGTTGTAGGACAGTGTAAGTTTCATTACCAATCATTTTTAAAATGGTGAGCAATAAATGGACCCAATGTGCTCTCGTTGCAAATGCCCACTCACCTACTGACACCAATCTGCACTCTGGTACGGCTATTAGCACTGAATCTTACGCCAGGCTCTGTATCTGCAGGAAAAGAGTCTCGGCAATCTAAACAGCAGCCAGACCATGAACAGCCCTTGGAGTTATCAATAAAATATTAAAATCAATTCTGAAACCAACGGAGCCACTTCAGGGCACGTCAACACTAAGTGCTGTGGTCGTGTTTAATGGACAATTCTGCCTCCTTACATCCCTTGTTTTTGTGGGCAGCAAAGGACAATTAGTGAAGTCTTTTTTTTGGTGCACACACTTTGAGGTTTGAATATCCTCAAAGTCCTTGTTGAACATGTAATAACTTTGTAATACACCGCAATTATCCTCGTCACATACATGGAGAACTTCCACTCAGACGGACACACACCAGTGCTTATGGCCAGTCAGGGACTCGTCTTCTGATCTTTCTGCGCATTGCGTCACTTCTCCATTTAAAGTGTCAAAATCTGTGTAAAGAGAGTGGACTCCCACAGAGCCTCGGAAGCCATACCCCTTCATCAAGTGATGTGTCTGACGTGACATTTTATTTATACTTCACAACCACTCTGGTCTGTCGAGTGTGAATGTACCGTTATCTCTCCTCGTGCTCTTATTTACAGCAGCAACATAAAGCACGATGGGATTTCATCTCCATATGGTCTCTCCAGGGAAGTGGGACAACATGTGCAGATCAGAGTTATAAAGGCGGCCCTAATGAGACTTGAACCATAACCCTGAATGTGTTAGTGCCATGCTTTGCCCACTGGAACACACGCAGCTGCATTTGTCCGTGCATTTGTCAGTAAAAGTGTGCTTTAGTTCATAATTCTTTTATTTACTGTCTTTTCCAATATTTTCTGCCTGCTTCTCAGCAAAAATAATTGCCATCATCTTTTTCCCTCTAAAATAATTCCCACCCCTACGCGCAGCAAGGATACCCTACAGCTGATTTCACATTCGGAGAGGAATGACGGGAAGTTCTATCCCCGCAAACCAGACCTCTCTTACAGCAAGGTCTAGCGACGGAGGATCCGATCCATAATTGCCGCCCAATTATATTTGCTTCAAGCTGTACCGCCACGACTAATTGGTTCATGAATAATTTCCGTTCGAACTTCGGTGATGCACTCTGCACAACGTGTGACACAGACGAGATATAACGGCTAAACTGACCCATAGTTTCCCGATTCTCAAAAGCAGGATCTCGATTCGAACAGAACCAGCCCCCTCGTTACTCACTTCACTCGGACACACCGAGGTTGTTTCACTTGAAAGGCTCTGTCAAGGACCGGGCAGCACAACGGATTTATTTATTCATCAATGTATAAGGAAAAAAAGTTACAATTAAATCTTTCTTTTCTTTTTTCACTGCTTTGTCCCTGATCACATCTGAAGGCGATCAGTCGATTTTACATTTCAAGGGAAGGCAGCTTGTTTTCCTTTCTACATCAGAGAAAATAAGTGTGGGCAGCTCTCTCTTTCTGCCACAGTGCGGTGCATTGATTCATCACTCACTCGTTACGTTAATCAGCCTGCTTTTATATCACATAATCAACACAGTACATGGGTAAATACAACTCTCTCCATTTGTATCGATGGCAGCAGGTAGGCAGGAAGTGGATACAGTCCTTAATGCACATTTTAATTGGTATTGTTGACTATAAAACATTTATATTTCCCTATAACGGTCTTTAACATTAAGTAGGAGTATTGAAAGCCTTGTTTGAATACTTGTATTTTACTCAAGTTGCTTGTATGACAGTTCAAATGTGATGGAGTATAGGTTATTTAAAAAAAATGTTTTATATAATTTACATAGCAGTTAGTGAGGTTTTATATACTGTATGTCTATACCGTGTTATACAATTATATATTTTAAATATTTTTATACAATGTGATATATATTTTTGGTCAAATTGCCTAACCCTTTTCAAATGTTTCTACCCTGTGATTAACAAATGAATATGATTATATATAAGTCGAGACCATTTGATCACATTCCAGTTAATTAAATCATGATCCAGTGATTGAAAGTGCACTTTTTAAAATTCATTTCGCATATATTTCCGCCAGGGGAAAAGCAAAGTCAGACCACTGCTCCGCTGGGCCGGTGTCCAAACTGCCCAAACATCATCCGTGACACTAAATTAGACATTCCCCACCTTTTAATTAGCAGAGTATCAACTCTAACAGCCCCCACTTCTCCTCTGTAACACACACACACACACACACACACACACACACACACACACACACACACACACACACACACACACACACACACACACACACACACACACACACACACACACACACACACACACACAGAGTCACTCCGACAGTCATCAGAACAGGTCAGGAGCTCTAGACACGACCAGGGCCTGGCTCTGTTAATTGGCTGCTTAACAAAGCCTGGGGAGTGTGTCACCGCGGCCCTTTTGACGGCCCGGGGGCTCCCCCCCCCCCCCCCCCCCCCCCCCCAGCAGCAGCACTAATTAAAACATGCATGGCTCTCATGTGGTGGCACGGGGTTAATGTGTGTACACCAGCCTTTGCTACAATTCCTCAGCCACCACTTACACCCGACTTGATAAGCCCCCCCCCCACTAATGATTCTGTAGATTGGCTCTCTGACTGAGAGTGAGAATACTCAGTGGTCAGCAAATTAGCCTGTTGCTGTTCCTTCTCACAATCCCCCGTCGATACGCGCTCCTCCTCCCCCTCCATTTTCACTTTTTCTTTCACTTTGTTGCGCCGAAACTTTCCCCCTCCCCTCTTTAATACATGAGGGTCAGAGGGGGCTGTCAGTGTGTGTCCGAATGTAAGAGTGTCAACATGTCGAAATGGTCTTCGATTTCACTGTCCTGTCCAAATGTGAATTTCCCTCCTTTCTGTCATTCCCTCTCACAGCGCTGCGATTGGGTTTTTGATTATTTCATCTCTCTCTTGCAGAGCACCACTTAATAAATAATGACCGGCTGATTGATTTCTCCCCGCCTGTTCCCTCCATCAAGCCCTCTCCCTTTCTTTCAATCTCTTCATCACACTTTCTCTCAAAACACGCTCCGCAAGCACATCTCTCATATAAGTCATGATTCCTATTCTCTATCTCTTCCTGTTTTTTTTCCCCTTTCCAATTGTGTCTCCCTTTGCTACCTTCTCACTCGCAGTTTTTTTCTGATAGATCTCTCTGTCCCCTACAGCACGCCATGATGCTGCCTGTTCTCACCCATCACATCCGGTACCACCAGTGTCTGATGCACCTGGATGAGCTGATCGGCTACGTCTTCAAGGAGCGCTGCCTCCTTCAGGTAAGGCACAGTCACGACAGCTCCTTACTCACAAAGTGCGAGCCAAGCTGCACTATTTAAAGGCTGTCATAGTTGATCACTAACAGGATATAGGTAGCCAAATCCCTGGGGTTCTCTCAGACAGGGTGCAATGTACAGCCAGTTAGATAGCATGATACAAAAAAAAAGTTTTGTGCAGAGATCCAGCGTTTGCCTCATTACCGTGCCCAGTCCACCTCTGCAGGGATAGTTCAGGTGGAAACCGGAGCTCAGAAGTCAACTAAGGTAACCCACACACCGGCCTGAGTCACATCTCTGCAACGAGCCGCTCGGGCCCGCTGTGAGCCGCGGTGACAGTAGTCAGGACAACAACAGCCTCCTCCGTAACGCCAGCTTCTCCCCTGTCGGGTCTGCAGCCTCAAGCTGTGTGTTCCTGTAGCAAGCCCCCCGGCCGCCTCCAACAATATCGAAGAGCTGTCATGACCTGATACATTAGAAATCAATGTGTTGTAGCCTATACATAGTTAAAAAGGAGAAGGATGCATTAAGATTCGCTCAATGCTCCGTGTGTGTCTGCGCGTGTTCGCACGTATCGATCGGAGATTGACCTTTTTGTCGTTTGTATAATGACGACCCATCATTACGAGCGTTAAAAAGGGAACGCTGAGCCGCCGCGAGGCCACCCGACGGACGACAGGCTGCGTGGCTTTCATCGAGGAGACGCCAATTTGAGCCTGAAATCTGCCGCCTCTCGAGAGAATTTAATGGGTCTGTCCCCCCCCCCCCTCTACTCTCATTCAATTCCTTCATCTTTCAAAAGAGACAAACAAAAGAAAAACAATCAGTTTGATCATGACAGCTCCCATACAGTCCTCTGCAGTGTGTTACCTGGCTGTCTGTCTCCATCGCAATTCTATCCACTTAAGTGTGAACACCATGACACTGCTGTTTGTGTGTTTGTGTGTGTGTGTGTGTGTGTGTGTGTGTGTGTATATATATGTTTGTGTGTGTGTGTTCATAAAGCCAAGGCTGTCAGCGGTTCACCACTTCTGGGACTGAAATGACCCAAAGAGGGAGCCATCATTGCTTGGCTTACAGTACATTCCTCGTATACTACACACGCACACACACAGCGACTAATGTCCCACAGAACACACACTCTGTGCCCAGATAGGTTTGGACAGGACGGCTGCATGAGTGCGACGGTGCTTCTTCAAAAAGCCCTCTCTGAGTCAAACTGATTTCAGATCTGCCATCACATCCCATTTCCCCTTTTCTGATGACATGATCATATTTAATCAGAGGAATGTTTTCCTGTGGCAGGTTATGAGAAGAGCTGGGGCTAACAAATATTTTAGTAATCACATATTCTATGGACTATTCCTTGATAGAGTAAAAAATAAATTGTGTAAGAAATACTATAGGTTTTATAAAGAAGCAATATTACATTTTCAAAAGAGACCTTAAGACTGATCCACTTAATGGTTTCCTTTTTAGCTAAATCTACATTTGTATTGCTTGATTGCATTACATAATATTATCTAAATAAAATAACAACAGGCACTTCTGCAGCTCCCTGGAATTAACATTAATCAAAGAGTGTTACTCGCTAAACAGAGTATACCTTGTACAAGTCTAAAGTGTTGCACATGTTTTGACATTTCTATTTTGACACATTTAACACACACTGAGTGTTAATGAGACATACTGTGGGTTACACTTAAAGGGGTATTTCTGCTGAGGAACAGGCTGTCATTCTTGGTTTGGGGGCAGTGGAAGAGCTATTTCAGAATGGGATTTTTTGTTCTGGCTTTGAAGGTTAATGAGCTGTACTCCCATTAAAGGCAAGCTATATTTTGCTTCGAAGAGATGAAAGCAGCAGATCATTCGGGAAACAGAGTTTTGTGGGTCTGCACAGAAATCAATCCTTGTTTCCAGCTCGCACTGTAATTTAATGAAATCATATCTGGGAATCAAACACGCAGGGAGAACACATGTCAGAAGTGTATGATCACTGTGTACATTCAGTCAGTTAATCCATTGGACATCACTCGATTCTCTGTGCAGCCACACACCTGCTATTTCACTACAGAATGGCAATGTGATCTTTGCATGAGGCAACTTCCAAAAAAGACAGGCAGAGAGCGGGAGCCTCTGCACTCAGACCCCCCCCCCCCCATACCCGCCTGGCTCCAGTGGTGCCGCGGCCCTTTGAAGCTCCTCTTCTGAGAGCCTCGCTGTTAAACATTTAACATTTAAAACTGGGGTAGGGGCAGGTGGGTTGGAGATGAAGAGACATGTGTTCATGGTCGCCACATGCTCCAGCATCCCAACATCCACCAGACCCTCGTAATCACCCTCCTCCCCGTTGCTCCATCCCCGTCCCTCACTTTTGACCCATGCTGACAGGATGAGAGGCATCACAGAAGATCTCAATAATTTATCCGTACAAGTCCTCGGCCCCGGCTCGCATGCTTTTGTTTGTGTGCCCCCACCATCAAGGCTCTTCACTGAGTGCCAGGGTCTTTTATGCTTTTTCGTTATTCAGAATGTTATTCATACCCAGCCATAGGATTGGGACGCCCGTCTATTTCATGCATTTTACAGGCTTTAACATGTGCTTATATTTCTGAGCATGTTTGAATATTCCAAATGTTGGATATTACATAACAATGCAAGGGGATGGCCTTTTTATAGCAATGTTACATAAGGGCTGCACACCCAGCTGTTAAAGGGAACATTCGCCCCAAAGATGACCATTTGATATCAATAACACTTCCCACAACTTTGTTTTTCTCGCTTGCTTACACAATGAACCAAGAATCAAGAAAAGTCTTCATGAATTCAAACCAATGGGTTATGCGCTAAGAACTCAAAATACTACCGTAAGGCCAATGCAACTACAAACAAACGTATGCGATTCCTTTAACATAAACAAATCTGATATTTCAATATTTGATTCCAGTCTCTTTTCTTTACCCCCGAGTCTTCATCTACCTGTGCATATCCAATAATGCAGCGCACGGTGATAAAGAGCTTTTCTGTTTGCCCATCAGTTTCTCCGCGTGTGGGTTCAGGAACACGCTTTCCACTCAAGTCTGCCGCTCCCGACTGACTGATGATGTTTACTCCCATTTAGCCAAAGGCAGTTGAGCAGCAGCTGAGGCAGTGATCACTAAATCCAAATCCCCTCCGATACGTTACGCAGTCATTATGTTGACAGGAACAGTTGCAGACGTCAATCCGCCCCACAGATTCAACTTAAAAGCCAATACCGTTGTCGAATGTTGTCCGTAACTGTGATGGACCTGCGGTGTTTACAGAGTGTGTTCTTTTTGATGGGATTCCTGTCGAGTACCCAAATCTGTAGTTGAGGCTGTGTAGTAGGTGGTCATCGACTTCTGTCTGACATTCGCACAACGGGAGTCGAATGTGGAAATAGACATTTGGTGTTGTTTTTATTTATTTGTATCAAACTGTCAACACGGCGCTGAGAATTGCTAGATTTATTTTTGTGTCATGTCAAATAACTCGCTTTCTTTCTTCTTAACCACAGAAAAAAATACAATTGCTGTTGAATCTGTCGCCTCGCTGTTCAAGGCAACAAAGCTGAAGGCCTCTTGAGCAACTATAAATATTGAAACCTCTCTGTTAACTTTTACATATATATCTCATTGGAGCTTGAAATTGATTTGAAGTTGGCTGAAAGGAGACAAGCATTTTGAAAAGCAAGCCCCGGGGGGAGAGTAGTCTGAGTTTTCTTTCGTGTTTTTTTGGCTGAGATTAACATTCTACTAATGTAAGATTGATAAAGGCTTGACATATCCTACTGAGCCCTATCTTTTGCCTTTTTATTCCCCGAGTGAATTTGAGATGTTCAGCCGCGGCAGTCTTTCTAGGCACAGCAGTTTTTCGTCCTTTTCAAACAAATCTGAATGTCGACTAATACGTTTCCTTCAGGCTTATTTCCCACTTTTGCCTGTCTTTACAGGTTTGAAAGTTAAAGTTATTAATTTTTATATAGACAACCTGACTGACGAAGAGGCATGAGGGAGCTTTCTCTTCCTGTGTCCTCACCTAAGCACCACTCCCTCTCTTCTGTTCCTTCGAGCGATTTCTGATCCGACATTATTAGACTGATTTGCTTTGAACTGTGTTACCGTTTGTAATTAGTCATTAGACAAAACGAGGAAATGGAACGCATCAGGCTCTGTTGATGGTATTCATGCAAATTAAGAATCTGGTTACGGTTGACTTTTTCAAAACAAATCGGGCCCTCGAGTCGTTTCCTAACCACTTTTCCTCAACCCTCAGTGGAAAAACACCATGGGCTATTAGGACTATAGGACTATTCATCAGGACTTAGGAAAAGAGACTGAACTGGGTGACGCCATCCTGATGCAACAGCTAATGTTATTGATTATTATATTGATGATTTGCCGTTCGCATACACATACGAACCCACTTATCAATCACGCACTCGTTAAACTGTTGAATTATGCAATTTTAAATGTTGCAGCCGCACAGACTTTGAGAAGCATTATCCTCTTTCCTTTTGTAAAGGATGATCCCAGTATCCTATGCTAAAGGATACAATAAAGGAAGCATTGAAGCTCCTTTCCTGTAATTTAGAGGATTCTAACAGATCTTATCATGGCTGCCAGTTGGCTACTACTTCCAGGCCATTTCAATCCATTGAGATCATTTGTAAGCAGAAGGGACTTTTCCATCGCGACCCTGTTCTGGCCCTTTCACCTTCTTTGAAAAGTGTCACCTCACCCCTCTTTGCAACTCTCTTCTCTCTCCTCCAGCTCGCCATGACTCACCCCAGTCACCACCTGAACTTCGGTATGAATCCTGATCACGCCCGCAACTCCCTCTCCAACTGTGGCATCCGCCAGCCGAAGTACGGAGACAGGAAGGTCCACCACATGTACATGAGGAAGAAAGGTGGGTCCCTCTTCCTTTTCATGCCAATTCTTCCCTGCCTTGTTTCTATTTTTACTGTCAAATGACCACTCTATCCCTCACCTCTCCCTGGGGACTTTCTTCCAGGAATCAACACATTGATTAACATCATGTCTCGGCTGGGGCAGGATGACCCCTCCCCCTCCAGGTAGGCCTCCTGCAGCCACATATCTGTTCACGCTACCACTGACCACAGGGGCAATCAAAGGGACAATCATTGTGATTAATACACCCAGCGGGCCTGCTGACAAGAAAATTAACTTGAACTGTGAGAGAATGGACATCACAGGGGAAATGAAATGAGCTCATTTTAAGAGCAACGGCTACTTATGATTGAACATGAGCTACTGTTATTCTCTGATGCGTGTTTGACCATCTTTCACACTACTTTTTCAACTTTCCTCCCCCCGTCCCGTCTCCTCCTCACCCCCAGGATCAATCACAACGAGAGACTGGAGTTCCTGGGTGATGCCGTAGTCGAGTTCCTCACCAGGTGAGAAAGCGCTCTCCGCATCTTTGATAGACACGTGCGCTAATTGAAGTCGACTACAACACTGTCGGCCTTTCTTCTCCCCCCCCCCCACACCTCACTTCATCTCTCCCTCTTTCTTATTGTCTACATCTACCCGTGTCTTTCACAACTACGCTCTCCTCCATACTTTCCACTCATTCAAGACAGTGATCTACTGGTAATTGGAAGCAGGGATGTAATTTCCCCCCCCCACTACCTCTTTTTAACGGGCTGAAATTCTCCATGACAACTTGCAATTAGCTGTCTAGGATTGCTGTCTGGAATGCTGACTGTGTTATTGACTCCCAGGTGAGTGTGGACGCTGCTGCCCGGCACTTACCCGAGCACAGTGCTAATTATGAGATGCTATTATTAATCTCACACAACCTAGCGAGGCAGAGCCCACCAACCCACTGTACCTCCTCATCAGGGTGGAACCTGAAAACACAAGAAAAGGGCTTTTTTATTTCTTGCTCAGGACTTAATTTTGTATTCTTTCCCTTAAGAGAAATTCATAAATTATTCATCAACAAGTTTGTCTTATATTTAATAAAGTAATAAAGAGAGTCCCAACATATTTGAAATCAATCTCAAATTGTAGGAACAGAGCAACCACAAGTGGATAAATAAGTTATGTTTCCAGAACACAGCTAACAGTCCCTTCATATAAAAGAAAGCAAAACAAGCCAACCAATCCTACCCATACATTCTCTTAGACACAGGGTGTTTCTCAATGTCGGGGAAGGATGCTCCAGAGCCACTATTTCAAGGATGCTACGTCATCGAGACCCGCCGAACGACTGTTCCAATGGCCAGGATGCTTGGAATTCTACCGAGGCCGGTGTCCTTCGTTGCGGGAAATTTCGAGCCTGCACATGTATCCTCCGCAGTTTTAAAATCCCCACAATGCTTTGCGCACGGACCGATTTCCAAATCTTTGGCGGAAATCGCACTCCATTTAAGGCGGGGCCTCTCATATGACACACACCTGCACATCTGTTCCACCATTCTTCGTTTTCCGAGGCTAGGAAGGATTCTTGCCTCGCTTCTGAAGCAACTGAGGCACATGTGCTACCAAGGAAGCGTCCTCGACATTGAGAAACACCCACTGTCTAAACATTCCCACCATTAAACCATAACTTCCTCTACTACTTAACCATATATATTTGATCTGACTTCCTTTTGCCAGACAGCATTTCTTCTACTATAAACAACTCATTTGTAGCCTTGTATGCCAACACTTCACAGCCTGAATGAATTTTGTCACTGAGTTACACAGGACACTGCTCCCGCTCCTTTCAGCAGGGACAGTGTTACAAAAAAGGTGGTTATCCTCTGTTCCTCTTGTTATCTCTAACCATGTTTTGCCTTCCTCTGCCTCCCTTCTTTGATTGTTAGCGTCTGACGAGACATGCTTGGCCTACGCTCTGGCCCTCTGAATTATTTATCAGCCTCTTGTCCAGTTAAATGGGTACAGCAGATCCAGCCAACTGCCTTGTGCACCTCCAGTGAGCACGGTCCTCAGAGGCTATCTGTGCCTCTGCTATCCAGCCAACAGAATATTTTGCACATTTAAATAGCCCTAACACAGGGAGTAAGTGTCGGACAGAAGGGGTTACGGCCTGTTTAAAAAAAAAAGAAAAGAAAGTCCACTGACAATATTTGTGTTCCTTCTTCTGGAAAAGTTAAAATGTAATTAGGAGTACATAAGTTCAGGTGCATTTTTAAATTAGTAATGATTATTAAAGATGAAAGCCTGACGGGCAAACCAGAAGTCTTCTTTGGAATAAGAATACAGTGTTTTGAGTTAATATCACTTGAATTTTTTCGCATTTTTCTCCCATCAGATTGAGAACCACTGCTGCTGAACTTGTGAATGAATAAGTTTCAGAGTTAAGAGAAAGAGATCCAGCTTTCATGTCCACTTAATGAAGCTTTGATGTACGGCACGCTCCGTGAGGTCGATAGTTCACTGCTTTAAAAAAAAAAAGGAAGGCCTTTTTCTCTTTGAAACAACATCTTCTGATTCAAATACACAATGTTCTCCTAAATGAAGAGAACCATGTAGCCCAGTTAGCCACTCTGTGTGACGGACACTTCATCCAGCGAACCAGAATCTCTGCTATAATTATTTTTCATTGCACACAAGTGTTTTTTATTAATTCCAAGTGCTTTGTTTACACACTGAGACCACAATAGCCTGACAAATATACCTGTCATGAATTTGGAAAACAGAGCACCACCTGCTTTCCTCTCTTTGCATTGATTAGAAATGACTGAATTAAATGGCCTGCTTTAATTCAAATGAAATCAAATGATACGCCGCGGTTAGGGAGACGCTGGACCGTAATGAAAATGGAACTTGCTCGCCCGGAACCCAGCTGTGGAACCACTGAAGCGTCCACTGGACCTCTCTGGGATCCAACACAGACCTGGAAAGGCTTCAATATCTGGAAAATTAATTAGGAGGTCTTGTCAAAATTGGTATATCCACGATGAGGCGATTAAAAAAAAAAAAAAATTTAGTAACCGTTTTTATCTTACCACATAATTAATTAGGGAAAGTTGTACAACACCTTTCTTCATTGGAAATTCTCATTTGTGTTCGATTTGCCCACTTTACACAGTAAATTGTGTGTAAAGTTGTCTTACACTTGACTCTATGATGAATGGCAGCAAGAAAGTGTTTTAAAACGCCCAAATCAAACTTGCTTTAAGCTGTAGCTCTCCTGCTCTCTAACTTAAAATGTCTCCAAACCGTTAAATCTGACATCAAGTGACTTGTACTTGAACTTTTCTTTTTTCTGTTAATGTCTCCATCCACAGTGTCCACTTGTACTACTTGTTTCCCGGTCTGGAGGAGGGCGGCCTGGCCACCTACAGAACAGCCATCGTGCAGAACCAGCACTTAGCCATGCTAGCCAAGGTAAACCGGTAACCCGTACCTGTGAAAGGTCTGCGAACTGACAGGAGAAAAATGTCTGAGACAGTATTCTTTTTTTCTTGTCCTGCCGTTATGACATCGCCTCTTTTTAAGGGGACACTTGGGAAAAGGGTAATTTTGTCTTGCTGCCATACCTTACCTTTTTTTTCTGCCCCCTCAGGTTTGTAATTGGAGTTAAAAGGTTGTTGTTTTGGAGTGCTAGACTAGTGCGGCTTGGGTCCCTATGGGCCCCTAGAAGTCTTCCTGAAACACTCTCCAGTTCCTGTTATCGCTGGGCCCCCTTTCTTCCCTCCTTCCCTCTCTCGCTGGCAGCGCAGTACAGCCAAGCCGCACTCACTGGCACGTTTGTAAAGAACACAACAATAATCGTCCCGTGATGTGGAGAAAGCAATTAAAAGCTTCAATCTTTCATGTTGCTCCCCGCTGAATACAAAGATGCAGCCGCCCGAATCTGCATTAGTGCTGTGTAGCAGTTTGGCTTGTTTCAATTTGCCGCTCGCGGTAAAGTGAGTGTGATACAGTGCTCAACGTTGCCAAATTGTTTACCAGGCTCCTCTAAAGCCGTCTGCTCAAGAACACTCACAATTATCTTTCAAAAAAATATCTTCAGCGAGCTACGGCACAATCCACCACTTCACTTGGAAGGCTTAAAAGTCAGACCGGGTTCCCTCTGAGTTTGAGTATTTATGAATTGTGATTTAATTTGTGTGTGCAATCACAGGGGGTGGGATACCACCAACAGTTATCAGCCATAATTAAATAGCACCCTGACTGTTTTTTGCCGGGTATTCCTCTGTGGTGCACTGCCAGGAAAATCAAGTTGGGCTACTGTTGAAGCGGCTCAAAGAAAAAGTTTCAGAAAGTTTGACTGACCCAGAGTCCCAACCAACACAGCATTATTTACAGCAGGACATTTCCATATAGCAATTATTTTTTAGCCTATTTTGCATGAAGAATTGCTTCAACAAATAATAATTGTACTTTGTTGTGAAGATGTTTTCTGTCGTTAGAGTAATCAATTAGCCAACTATTCATTGCAAAACTAGCGACAACAAAAGAAAAAGATATAATCGCACAATGACAGTACTGGTAGTAGAATATTGTAAAAATACCATATTATGTACTATTTAGCGTTTTTGTAAGTACTATAGTAAATGATATGTCTTTATTTTTTGAAGAGGCCCTATGCTTTTTGGAGTTTTCCCTTTCCTGTAGTGTGTTATATAGGTTTCTGTGCATGTCAATGGTCTGCAGAGGCTATAATCCCAAGTCCTCCCCCGCCCCCAATGCCTGAAACGCTTCTATTTGTTTACCTCCACAACATAGTGACATCACTAAAGGTGAAAAAGGGCACAGGCACAAAATACAAATATGAATCGGACAATGTGCAAAATGGCGCCCCTTTAACATTAATAAGGTGGTTGGTGGTGTAGCCTGGTGAGTAATTCTCCGTTATGCAAACTTATACTTCTAATGTATTTTATTGCGATAGGTGCTTAACCAGTATAAGAGCTTCCTACGCTTTGTACAGAATGAAGGTCACCACTGTACTATTTCACCATTTATCTAGGGATTATCCAGCATGTCCGTGTGTGTGTTAGCCAGTATGTTTCTGTTTGTGTGTGTGAACATTTTGCTCCTGTCCTGGCTTAGTGCATCATGCCACAGCTGGACAACACATGGGCACATCTGTCAGTGCCATGAAGTAGAACCTTTTCCAGCAAGGGCAGGCAATCTTTTTCATTTCCCCCGAGTTTTCTGGCCCCCTTTCCCCCCCCCCCCCCTTGTTTTCCATAGAGAGCCTATGAAAATGTGCAATACCAAAAAATGCTATTACTTTTTCAAGAGGCTATTATCGAGGTGTCGGTGTCGGCGCACTGATATGAATGTGTTTGTCTTTTTGCAGAAACTGGAGTTGGATCGCTTCATGCTCTACGCTCACGGACCCGATCTGTGCCGGGAGTCGGACCTGCGGCACGCCATGGCCAACTGCTTTGAGGCTCTTATCGGTGAGATTCCCACGGGACCGAAGCAGGGATGATGGGTGTGCGGGGGAACAAAAAAGAGAATTGCATTTGAGTGAACTAAATATGTAAATCTATTCCTAAAAGGCTAGATTTACATATAGTGAAAACAAATAGCGTCTCTCCGCTCCTACAAACACAACACAAAATTAAGTAGGGTTTTAATACTGTCATTTGACTCAAATGAGGTTTTGCTGGACTTTGCAGCAGCACGTAGGCATTTACATCGTTAATGCTGTCCTGCATTAATGGCTTTAATCACCTGCTAACTTCAGGTGCTTTGAATAAAATGGAATCTTTTAATAGTTTAGCTCAGTGTGTGTTAGGCTGCGCAAAAAGCTGCAGTGGATCTCCCATTAGGCCCTGGAAACATTACACACTTCATTGATCTCGGGAGGTGTGGTTTGACCTCTGGCTGGACGAGGCAATCCCCGGAGCAACACACACACACACAGGCTCGCTATTCGTCTCACTGGCAGCCCAGCGCTGGAGTTTGTGCAGTGATTAGGACCCCGTGCTTAAAACCATACACACACAGAACTCTTGGAGGGGACCGAAGCCCTCTCTCCATGCGACCCCATGGGCAGCGCTAAGCTAAGCCTCGCTCTCCGAGAGCTGCAGAGTCGGCAGCTTTCCTCATCTTATCCCCATCTTGATTGAACCAGTGCAGCCATGTCTGCGCTCCCCCGATGATAGATACGGGAAGTGGGTGGCTTTAAAAAGAGACCCTCCTTCCCCCTGCACCAAAACAGCAGTGCGTGGGGAAAGTGCTGACTGGCACCACGGCCCCCTGTCGGCCCCGCGGCCCCCGAACTTGTTACGGGTTCATTATCGGCAGAGACTGAGCCGTAATCTATTCTGTCCCGTGGCTGTCGCTGTCGCCTCATCGCCGCACACACCCGAGCGAAGCAGCGGGGCCAGGAAACCGGACGGCCCTATTTTCTTTTTTCCCTTGCCTTTTTTCATATTTCAACTTAATAAAAAGTGATGAATAAACAGCTGTTATGAAGGAACCTGTGAGAAAACCGCTGTCAGAGAGCACCCTGCAGTGATGGGTTTTAGATAACTAACTCCAAAATATCACCCCACCCCCCGTTGCACTACAGACACACATGCTGAGGGGCAAAACATGCACACATACGCACTTTCAAAGTCAGTCGAATTGCGAATGCCGTCTGATGTTGCCTCTCCTTTCTCTTAGACTTTCTTCATCTTCATTTCAGTTTTTTTTTTAGCTCAAACGCCTCCTTTGAGACCTTGTCGTTGAGCCGTCTATCCGTCTCCGCGCTCCCCTGTCTCAGCCTTACTCTTTATGTCCCTTTGCGTTCCTCTAACTTGTGATCTCGAGTTTGGGTGTTATTAGGTGAGATATGTGCCACGCAGACGATGAGTCATCATGTCGCTCTGTCATCTCCAACCTCCTCATCCCCCAGCCCCTGCTACTGGAGTAGAGCCTTTTCTCCTCACAACACAAACTTGCATCGCTCACACGGTAAGATGATGCGTGGGGCCCACAAACGCTGTCATGTCATCCTCGCGCACGCCTCTCTATCTGACAAAGACATCAACCACCGCTCTCCTAAAAGCAGCAGGCGCCACATCAACAGACATGCACTTGCAGACGTGTCGCTGCCTTGTTGTCTGAAGGTACCATCTCTTTTTTCTTTTTCTTTCTATTTCATCCGGTTTATTTCCTCTATGCGTGGAAATCAAATGGGTCTTTTTTCGCACACTGAAAGTTCTGATGGAGTATGACATGCTCATAATATTTCCAAGGCCCTCCGACGGCTTACTATGCATGTTTCCTGACCTTTGTTTTATTTGTTTCCTTGCCACAGTGACCATTGAACCTGGGCTTTGTTGGAAATGGCAGATAATCTCCTGCTTTGCATGGGCAAAGCTTTTCCTCCATGAAGCCGAGAATGTATCTACTAACCCCGAGGCAGGGCCATTCTCTAGCTCGAGACACAGAGAGGGAACGAGAGCCAGAGAGCTGCAGAGGGAGAGCAGTAGAGGAATGGAAAGCAAAGGCATCTGCAATGCAAATGGGTGCCCTGCAACCCTGAATAATTCAAAGTGTTGAATGGAAATCTTGCTTTTCTGATCCACTGTCATTAACTTCTGCTGGAGTGGGCCATTCTCATTTGGGCTCTTTTGCCCTGCGCACCTCCCATTCTGTACCACCCCCTCTCCCTCTGTACTATTTGCCCACTTTTCCTCTTTAGAAGCCGCTTTCCCCCCCCCCCCCCCTCCCTCTGCTTATTCATAGAAACTCTGCACGCCTGTTGCCCTGCCGTTTCCCTCACAGGTCTTCTTCACTGATAAGCCTTCGTCGCTTCCTTCCCTTTCCGAACAGTCTGAAAAGAATTGAGAGAAGAAGAAAAGAGGCCTCACTCTGTTTTTATGGCCCTAATTTCCTTGTACAGTTGATCTGTGGATTATACGCTGCCAGCAGCCATGGGGGATACAGATGGTGAACCTTTGTGAGGGCCCTCTCTAAGCTCTTCCTATTAAAAGAACGGAGAGAAAGGATTATCTCTCACTTGCTGAATATCAGATTCATACACAATGCAGCCGGTGTATTCATTGAGCGAGTACTGCTTCCTTTGTTAATTGCTGCAGTGGTGGAGTTGGTTTCTTGCGCGCACTCTTTTTTTGTTTCTCTTTCTTACCCCCCCCCCCCCCCCGCTCTAAACGTCATTTTTGAAAAGTAAGATGTTTGATGTTACAATGCTCTCAGCCTGCCTTTGTCGGTGCTGTAGTAAAAAAAAAATGTTTTGGTTTCTTCTTTTTTTTTACTTGAATGTGTTGCTTTCTGTGTCCGTCTGCTGTTTCAGTCCCCATTGGACCGAGAGGGAGCGGCTTAATATATTATTTGATGGATTAGAGCCTGAGCGTTTTTGAATAATTCATTCTAGGTTATTAATGTGACTGTCAGCCGCTGGTGTTTCATATGCCCCTGACTCTGGGTTTTTATTGGTCACTGAAAGCCCACAGACATTGGAATTCTATTCCTAAACATAACACTGTACAGTCGGCATGGCTGTCTGCATTACACTTGTGACAGATGTGGAGATTCATTAATGGCAGGCCTTCTATGGCCTTGAATGATATCCTCTACACAGTACTGCAAGAAAAGTTTTGATTGATCACTTCCAGTTTGGGTTCCATTTGACTCTAGTATCATTTTTTTTGTTCAATACAAAAAGTTTGGAAAGTCCCCTTATTCTTTAAGCTAAGTATCCAACAAATCTACAAGGGAACGATTGCAAAGAACAGTGCAACAGTGACCATTTATCAAAATGGCAAAAGAGGTAATGAGCTTTGGGAGAATTGGAGGTTAGGTGCGCTGAGATTTGAGTTGAGATATTTAAGTATGTCATACATTCAAAGTTCTAAAGTTCAAATGACATAAGAGATCTGAATAAAAAAGGCTTGTGAATCACATTTCCTGAAGTTTTTCAAAAGGGAACACTCAAACAACTGGGCCCACCACCGCAGTGTCAGTGACTCTGCATGTTCCAGGCAGGTTTACCTCTTTGGATGTAGTCCTTCTTTATTGTACGCTGTTTTCTCAACTTAGGGGGTTGAATGTGCCGGAGCTCTGAGACTACAGAGGGATTTGACCCGTGCATGATGTTACTGCGAGATGAGCTGCGGAGATAGGCTAGCATATCATTGCCCGTTGAGTTGGCTGGGCGTCTTTGTGGGCTGTGTGTATTCAGGGCGTCAGCTGCAACTCTGCAGGCTGACGGGGTTTACTGTGAAGCACAGAACTCCGTTTAAGGATTGCAGCAAGTTGTGCGATTGATTGGATCGCTTTGAGGCACGCTTTTTTGCACGGACAGCCGCCTCGTCAAAAGTGTTCTCGCTAGAATTAAGCGCATATCTTGGTTTCTTCATCCACAAGCCCTTTGATTGACACCAAAGGTGTTGCTTTGAGATTTGTAATACCTTTTTAAATCCCTTGAGGCTCTCCTGGTTTTTCCCTTCCTCCCTGCTTACCCCCTACCTTCTCCTAACGCTTGGAAGAAGTTTTAAAAATGTAATGGGAAGGAAAAAATTTGAGGCCTCCCATTTGGGGAACTCTCCGAATCTGCTGTGTCATCAGAACATGAAAAAAAAGCTGCTTCGCGGCCCCACCCACACCAAGCTAGCTTCAATGTTAACACACATGAATGCTTTATGAGTGATAGTTAAAAGACGTTCAAAACATCGTCCTGGAGGGAGTTCTTCTCCTCCCACAGCTGGTCTCCAGAGGAAACATCTGCTACGTAGAGGCGTCTAGAACTGAAGTCCACATTATGGTGAAACCACAAATCTCAGAGCTCATGCTTAGTGGGAAACATCCTACGAAGAACCGCTCCCCTCTCATAGGCTTCCTGCGGTCAGCCTCAGTGAAACCCCGACATGCCAAGATTTCAGAAGCCCTGACTACCGATGAACATCTGTGTTATACATATTGATTTACTGACATATTGTGTTTCCTGATTTGGGATGGTTATAAGCATTGCATGAAATGTAATCTTCTGTTTAAAAAGCACATTACCTGGTGCCTTCCAAATTCTTTCATTATTTTGTCGGCTAGATTTCTATATTAGTAAAGGGCATCCACATTTATAAGAGCCTGTTATTAGCCAAAGTAGCTGCTAGGGTAAGACGAAGTTGTCGGGCTTAATCAAATTTCACAAACATTTGGCCGACGTCTGGCAGTAATTTCCCCCTCTGTTTATAAGTAAAGGGCATGAAAGGCAGAAAGAGTGGGTGTGTGTTTGTCTTTGTGCTAGGTGGTTTGTTTGTATTTCTTTATGGTTTTGGTGATGTAGGCTGCATCTTCACTGTTTGTCTAAGGGGGCTGTGTGTGTGTGTGTGTGTAAATGGCCTGTTAGCCATCTGAAAGCAGTTTCCCTCCTCAGATGATGGATCCCTCATATGTTTTTGATGTCGTCCATGAAAGCAGTTTGCGCATTTAGACTTGCAACCGCACCTCGCCCCATTTCCACTGGCTCATTTATGCACATAATAAAAACCGCTGCACAATCGTATACCCAATTTGCCAGGTGGTTATTGCCTTCTAAATTGAATGAGCCACCCTAAGTGTGATGGTTCGAAGTTGTATGCAGCTTAAAGGCACCATGATAGTTCCACTGATTTCAGTAGAAACAGCAGAAGAGCAAAACAACAGAACACACAAGGCAGTTGTGTAAAGGAGCTGACTATAGCGACTGAATGAGCTGGAGTCGCTGCATATTATTCCCAAAGAGAGATACATTTGGGACACTTGTCTTGTTCTTTGCTCGCTGTGACAGCAGCTCTCTGCAATTTGGGACCAATCCTCCATCGCATTTCTTGCTTTGTCTTTTATTTGTGTGTTGTGTTGAGATTGTGTTTTCCCTCGGTCACAATTCAACTCGTATTCACTACAGTCTGTTTATGTGGGTCTGCACAGATAACTCTGGTCCGTATGTGTAGGCGAATGACAAAGAGACATTATACTTTTGTCCGCACCCTCCATGAAAGCCTTGTAGAACATAGGTCTGTGTGTGGGCTAGTGTGTGTTTGCCTGGCCCATTCAAGCCTTAGCCTGTGACAAAGCTCAGCCTACTGCAATTTTGATGTTTATGTGACCTTGTCCCGTTCTTTCTCGGTGTTGATGCAACCATCCCTTCCTCCTCCTCCTCCTCCTCCTCCTCATGTGCTCTGACAAGGGCAAGGTGGATCTGAAACCCAAGGTTATTTTTACCACCAAAAAGCAATAAAAATGCACTCCTACTTTTTAATAAAGCAATTATAACTCATTGCCGAGTTCAATTAATTTTAAGTTTTCCATTAGCAGAGAAGTCTGAAATTGCCTCAGAATTGTAGGATATTTTTCACAGCACCAATGGATTTGAATGCTGTTCATAGTTTTGTAATGTGTGTGGGTTTGCATGTTATACACAGTATCTTACACCATTTACAATCAAACTGTCTTTTTTAGGTGCTGTGTATTTGGAAGGAGGCTTGGAGGAGTCCCGGCAGCTCTTTGGAAGACTGCTTTTCAACACACAGGTAACAGACAAAATGTCTCAGCTCTGGTTTCCTTTTCATCGCTGTAGTTGTATGTACCGGTTGCCTATTTTCATGGGCCTTTCTTTTGTATACACTCGTGGTTTCCCATCATTCAAAAAGAGACGACTTGCGGACACACTGCACAACATTTTATCTGATTTGATTTGTGGAAGACAGAACTGTTATGTATTCACCGATACAGCCTCTTTTGTTTGTTTTTAACCCACACAATGCGCGTTCTGGCAAGCACCACATATGGCACGATACAGAGTCGTTGCCAGCCTCAGAACCTGAGATCTCAAATAATCTTGCTTTACCCCGCAATACTTTTGACTAGCTGCGCATTGTGTGCATTGTACTGATATGCACAAAGATAAAACAATAGGACTGAGAAGAAAGAAAATGAGAATGAGCCACAGCGCGGCTTGTATATTTTGTGAAATGAACTGGAGGTGCTTTGCAATTTGCCAGTCTTGAGCAGGACACCTGCTATTGTGTGTGTGTGTGTGTGTGTGGGTGTGGGTGTGGGGGTGGGGGTGGGGGTGGGGGTGGGGGTGTGGGTGTGTGGGTGTGGGTGTGTGTGTGTGATCAGCAGGCATGAATAATTGATGAATGGATCAGTATTTGCATTTATCTTGGCAAGAACTGTTATGAGTCAATTAAATGACTTGCAGCACATCCAGAATGTAGCAGCAGGCTTTGTTCTAATTGGCTATTGTGGGTGTTAGCCTTCGATTCAGCCGGCGACTCCCACACACAACAGGACACATGGCTTGAATATGTTTGATCAAATATGTTCGATTTTTGAGGGACCAGATCACAGGCTTCAGGGCTATATCTTTGAAAACTTCACACCATAAAACAACTGGGGAAGAATAACATTAACCCGGGACCATCCCTGAAACGTTTTTTTTTTATAAAAACAAATAATTCAACCAATAGCTCTGTTTTAAATCGCAGCATTTATTTTTACTTTTTGGCCAATTTCAGCTAGTCATTGTGTTTGAGTGCCAATCCTCACAATATTTTGTCCCGTTGTCTATCTGAAACGTCCTTGGGTTTGTTTAACTGCCTTCCTATGACCATGAAGATGTTATCAAGTAGCATGTATTGGTATAGGCATAGGACACGGTAAAAACCTTACAATGCAGACAAAGAGAAAGATCATTTCTCAAACATGTCTTTTCTAAATGTGAATAAAACTGGCAGCATTGATCACGTTAATATCCAATGGCACCACGAGATACCTGCTGTTATTTGATTTGTTTCATCACTCAGGGAGACAACAGATGAGAGGGACGCTCGCTGCGCTTACAATACAACCTCCAGATGGGAGATTTTGTGTTTAACAGATAAAGACGGGGTGTATTAGTAACGTGTTTTTGGAGACAAGGAGCCCAAATGTTATATTATATCAGATTCCGAAATTCTTTCAATATCTTAGCTGAACTCATTCTATACATTTTAAATGATAATTTGCACATCACAGAATCTTGAATTATAATTGAGTAGTGAGGTTAGAGCTTTCAAGTGAAGAAAAAAGCTAGATCTAAAGGATTCTAAAGTCCGGTCTGAACAGATTTATGACATTTTCGTCCAAGAAAATCGATGACCTGCACGAGCAAAAGTCATTATTTCCTTGGTTGTTTTGTATTCATCAAGTTCCAACATTTGAGGAAATTGAAACAGCTGCGGCTAAAAAGAAACCTCATGTCAGTGTGACTGTTTTGCACAGTCCAAGCTGCACTATAAAACCTTTACAACCACAACAACCAATTCCAAAGCCATTACAGTCAATATGCTGAACTCGAGTGGATAGCAGAACCACAGTCCAACAACAGCCGAGGGAGCATGTTGCATGTGACTGAGACTCCGAGGACCATTTGTGCAGACCAAAGTTGAGTGATTTCCAACTTTTTAGACATGCAGACTGAGGATTGAAATAGTTTGGCTTGTCACTCTCCTGCTGAATCCTCCTGATGACTTCTCTGTCACACAAAGCTGAGAGGAGACAGATGGACACAGAGCAGAAAGCCAGCCGGGTGTTGCAGGGTGGGGGGTTGGGGGGTAGAGGAGAGTGGCAGAACACAGACGGACACACAGAGGGTGAGCAGAGGTCGCGTTAACCGAATATATTCTGTCTATGACGGAATTCTTTTGACAATGACGGAAAAATCTGAAAGCAGTCCGTAATTTTCACGGATTAGAACAAACTCAGAACAGCGCCAAAGTTTCCCCGCAGCGAGGCTCCGGTGTGATGCCCTTATGTCGTTTCCAGACCTAACTATGCCGTACAAATCATTGAAATGTCTGGGAGTTTATGCTTTACGCTGTGGCGCGCTCCCGCGAGGTGCAGTGGGCTTGGCCCCCCCCCCCACCCCCGTTGATAGTTCACGAGCGTGCTCTTCCCCCCCCAGTTGTGTACAGTCCGACGGGTAATAATGGATTTTGACGGACATTTTACGATCCTGTCCGTCAAAATGACAGGCAGCGAAAAAGTCTAGCGCAACCTCTGAGGGTGAGATACTTTTTTTTGTTCTGCAGCACAACTTGAATCCGTTTCTGAATGGGACTAAACGTCGCACATTACCCAAACTAATGAGAGGAAGTGTACAATTGAAGGTCTCTCCATTTTTTACACCCTGGAAGGTTTTGTCGCTCCTATTTATCGGTACGGTATTCCATTCGCACATGGCTGATCAATCCGGTACCCTCCTTTTCTCTCTCTGTAACAACAGGATGCTGGCTGGTGTCTCTCTTCGGCTCCCTCTTATTTTTCTCTGTCTTTCCTATTCCATTCTTTCCCCTCTCTAGCACTCCAACAAAGTCATTTTCCCCCCACAGATGTTTTGCTCCACTCCTCTTATGACAAGTCACCACAAAAGCTCCTCAACTCCGGAGGTAGAATTCCGAAATTGACTTCCCCAAGACAAAGCATGCATGTCATTTCCACCTCAAGAACTATCCAGACAAACAACGGCCACCATTTCCCCCCCTCTCCCCCTTTCTGTTATTCCATAATTGGTATGGCATTCATGGCTGGAGCGCAACAGTTATTTTCGTCCCCTTGTTTTTCTCTTAACATTTCACCTTCTCTGGCACTGTTCCCCAAACAACAAGGCTCTCGCAGAGGATGGAATCCGGCTCCATTGCACACAGAAGCCCCGAGGAAACCATAGATGCTAATTTGCTAATGATGTTACTGTGGAGGTTATTAAAGCATCTGCAGAGTGGCAGGAAGCATCTTCTTGAGGGGGAGCTGCTTGATTGCTCCCAACCTGGACTCAACAGCAGTGCAATATTGCTGGGAGTACATGTTGATGCCACTGTGCTGTCCTGAGGCCTCTTCTGAGGAGCAATCATCCTAATGATGATCTTACCAGTTACCCAACGGCTAATCTGTTGGATTTTTACGAACACCAGCACACGATCGCCAAATGGAACAACGGTTGCTGTGACAACCGAGATGGTCACCATGGCACTGTGGTGGTTGCTTTTGGTGGAATGGCATCAGAGCCTTCTTCCTATTGTGGAAATGTATCATTTAAGTGTCATTCAGTTCTGGCTCACTATGGCTGCGACCCAGAGGCTTGTTCACAACTTTATTACACATGTCTGGTGCTTTTCTGTTCTCTAGCATTCGACGGACAGAAGGGTGCCACTGTGACCATAGACAGGCAAATTGTCATACGGATGTTACCTGTTATATTTAACATTTGTTATGTCCCTTTTTTGCCCATTTGGTAAGCTGTAATGTCAATGACTTACTTGCCTGTCCCCCTTAGTTTCCTGTTTCTCTGTATACATGACTTGTGTTCTTGTACTTCATGTTAGTGCAGGTTGTCCTTCCAGCTTCAATAGATTAATTCAGCTCAATTCTTCTACATCTGTTCATTTCTTACCAGAAGGTAACTGATTGTTGAATTTCCACAACACTTCCTACCTCTGTTACTTCTGAGTCAATACTTTAATAGGTTTTTACAACAGCTGTCTTTCAACACACTCGCACAGAAATATAATCCACGGTGTTCTGAATCGACTGGTTTTGCAGAAAAAGGCCAGAAACCAAGCATTTGATAAATAGAACTTATTCTGGTCTTGTTTTTGGTCTCTTGGTGCACCAGTAGAGTGTGCTAGGCTTACATGTTCACACAGGTGAAAGGCTGTCTCACAACTCCCTCTATACTAAAGGTCAGCTCACTGGCTCGCAGCAAAAGACTCCTGTCTCTGATGTATTCAGGTGCATTCAAGCTAGTTCTTTCTGCATAAACACAGATTATTAATGTGTATTCCCATCCAAAGAACATGCACTGGACATAGGCCAATTTGAGAATGAGTAAGTGTTTCTATTTTCAGTTGCATGAACCACAAACAATGCACTCCACTTCTCCTTTCACTCGGCTGCTCTTTACCTATTCAATGGCCCAATGTCCCTTTCTGTGCAATTTGTATGCTTTGTTGTGTGACAGCTACAGACAATATGTCCAACGCGTGAATGAGAGCGTGTGTGCTTTCTCCACTCTCCACTGTCCTTGGTTTAGTAAGAGTGGAAAATAATCTCGATCTGCCTACAGCAGCCCGTGTATTTTTTGGCCTTTAGCCTTTATTATAGAGACAGGACAGATGGACTTGGAAAGGAGAGAGCATGGGGGATTACATGTAGAAAAAAGGCAACCGGTCGGATTCAGTTTTTTCAGATTTGGTTAGTGCCCACTCTACCAGGTGAGCTATGTTCGAGAAATTGTTGTCTTTTTGTTTACATTTTTGGAACATATATGGCCTATAATGAGACTCATCAGAATCTGAGAAGGAAGCGTTGGTATTGGATAAATTGCAGCAGAAAACACATATATATTTCAGGTAGTGTAGAAGTTTAGCTTTTTGCCTCGACCCATAAATCACACGATGGACTTCGCCAAAAGGTCTACTATTGAGTCAGATTTGGGTCAATATTCTAGCGCGCAAAATAAGCTACTCACGAGCGGAAAATGTGCTTTTTCACGCGCATGAAATGAGCCTCGCGCGCAGATTAAACCCCGCGAGCAGAGACAGCCCTCCTGCTCGCTCGCGGGAGTGTCAGCCTCACTCGCTCGCGGAGTCTGTCTGCGCGCGCGTGAAAAGTTTCTGACACTTTGGGGCGGAGCCACTGGGCTTTGATTGACAGCTGCACAGGAAACCTGGAGTTGCCAGGTTTGATAAATGCCTGAACTACCAAGAGCCGAGGAGTGACAGCAGCAATATCAGTTGGACGAGATTGAATGGTAAAGATGTCCATAAAAAACCATTATATTCGTAAAGTGTACAGCTAATATATATATATTAATTAATTTTATGTAAAACAATATATTTTTGAGGGGGCTGTATCTGTCGAAAACTGCTATAGTATTACTATAGTATGCTGTAAGAGTTGTATAGTGTCCTATAGTACGTTTGTAGTGTTCTGTATTATTGTTCACCTGCTATCGTATTACTATAGTTTTTTCTGTAGTGCCATTTTATTAGCTATAGTAGCCCTATAATATTTCAATAGTAATACTATGTATCTAGTATCTACTATGTATGGATCTTTGTAGTATTCCTATATTATTTTAAATAGTATAACTATAGTATAATATATAGTGTTTCTGTAGTTGTTTTGTAAAACACTATAGAACACTCCTATAGTAATAGTATGATATTATCATAATGAATGCATATTATTACTATAGTGTTAGTAAAAGCATTACACTCCTAGAATTAATGTGTCATTTTTTTATATCAAATTAATTGATAGTTCAGGCATTTATCAAACCTGGCCACTCTGGTTTTCCTGGCAGCTGTCAATCAAAGTCCAGTGTCTCCGCCCCAAAGTGTGAGAAACATATATTGATTGGGTCATTGACCCAAATCTGACTCCATAATAAGCTTAATATGTTGTTATTTATGTAATTAATTAATTCTAGGAGTGTAATGCTTTTACAAACACTATAGTAATAATATGCATTCATTATGACAATATCTATTACTATAGGAGTGTTCTATAGTGTGTTGAAAAAAAACCTACAGAAACACTATATTATACTATAGTTATACTATTTAAAATAATATAGTCTTAATACGGAAACACCAAAAAAAACCTATAGTAGTGCTTTTACAAACACTATAGTAATAATATGCATTCACTATGACAATATCATGACACTAGCAGTGGTCTATAGTGTGTTTAAAAAACAACTATGAAACACTATATATATTATACTATAGTTATACTATTTAAAATAATATAGGAATACTACAAAGATCTAGATACATAGTATTACTATTGAAATATTATAGGGCTACTATAGCTAATAAAATGGCACTACAGAAAAAACTATAGTAATACGATAGCAGGTGAAAAATACTACAGAACACAAACTGACTATAGGACACTATACAACTCTTACAGTATAGTAATACTATAGTTCATTTATAGTTCATTTCGTAAGAGGTGCATACAGCAGACAGTAGCTAGCAGTTTTCGACAGATACAGCCCACTCAAAAATATATTGTTTTATATAAAATTAATTAATATATATATATATAAATATATCTATATAAATATATCTATATATATATATATATATATATATATATATCTATATATATATATATTAGTTTTACACTTTACGAATATAACGTTTTTTTATGGACATCTTTACCATTCAATCTCGTCCAACTGATATTGCTGCTGTCACTCCTCGGCGCTTGGTAGTTCAGGCATTTATCAAACCTGGCAACTCCAGGTTTCCTGGCAGCTGTCAATCAAAGTCCAGTGGTCCGCCCCAAAGTGTCAGAAACTTTTCACGCGCGCGCAAACGGACTCCGCGAGCGTGTGAGGCTGACACTCCCGCGAGCGAGCAGGAGGGCTGTCTCTGCTCGCGGGGTTTAATCTGCGCGCGAGGCTCATTTCATGCGCGTGAAAAAGCACATTTTCCGCTCGTGAGTAGCTTGTTTTGTGCGCTAGAATATTGACCCAAATCTGACTCCATAGTCTACACCAGTTTTCTCCTATTTGGAAGATCACCTTGAACATTTACTGGCAGAAGCCTCGGTTTTGGACTTAGGGCAGCTTTTATGTTGGTATTGATTAGCGACGCTATCTCTTATTGATCTCCCTGCTGCACTACTACGTTTGATGGATTGATTGGCAGCCTGTAGCTAGAGACCAATTTGTCAAGGAGCTTTGGACCTTGTCAGCAAAGAGCACCATTATGTCCCAATCATGGATGGCCAACAATCCCAGGGGTGTGTAGGGGTCTAGAGTGTGTGGGTAGAGGGTATATCCTGGTGGTGACTATTCACGGTTGGCTTGTGAGCCCTGAGTATCTGCAAGCCTTTGTCTCAAATCCCCCGTGAGTTACAGAAGCGCTGATTACAGCCCACCTTAGAACGGAGATCATAGGAGGCTTCATGAAGTTGCCTTTCATTATGCTCATTATGGGTTATGCTGTTGACATTCAAATAAACATGTTTGCATATGTTTCTTTTTCTTTTTTTTCTGATTGTAGCACTAGAGTTCCATCCTCCAAATGGCTGGGATTCAGCTGCTGCACATGGTGATTTGCGCCCCCAGTAATTATACCTTCCTCGTGCTGGGAGAGAGACAGAGTAGGGAGAAAAAAAAAAACCTGTTGTTATTCTTAAATCCCCACTGGATGCTGGCTTAATCATTGTCTGCCTTGTCTTTGGAATGGCTGTAATTGAAACATTAGCTGTTAGGGTCTATATACAGCATGTGGGCGGATCACATGCACCTTGTGGATGGATTTTCATCATCAGCCCCAGCAACGTGTGTATACTTCACTTCCTCCTGCGTAGACGCATCACTTACAAGTGTATTTACGGCAATTTGTGCAACTGCCAATACCCAACGACAAAAACCCAGTCGTATTCACATGCAGGCTCCGTGTTGACTTGATACCTGCTATGTCTTTAGTGCTTTTCAGCTCCAGTCCCAGGCCAAGAAACAAGCAAACCAAAAGGAAGCATTGCTCAAATGTATTGACCACTTTCATGAATTTTTCATTGGCTGCTCAAGGCGATGGGTTGCCAGCTGGCTGGGTTGAGAAGATGAGGCGCCCATTCGATGCCGCTGACCACACACAACCCTCCCTGTGGGCTATTGCACATTTTAAAGGTTTATCTCCTTGAACCTTTTAAACACCTGAGTGATACTGTACTTTAGAGGCCCTCGCCACAACTCTATCGCCGCTATGACTCACCTAACGTTAGACCCCGGGCCGAAAGCTGCTTCTGACTGGTGTTGTCCTTGGCAACAACTTGAGAGCCACAGCTTCTTCTCTCTCTCTCTCTCTCTCTCTCTCTCTCTCTCTCTCTCTCTCTCTCTCTCTCTCTGTGCTGTCTATTTTTCAGCCTCAATCTCTTCTGCCATTCAATCTTGCGTGGAAACCTCAGAGCGCGTTTAAGGAAACATGTTGATCTCGCACATATTTCTCTCCACAAGCAGGGGACTCCAGCGCTGCCAATGTTTGTCTCCAGAGACAACACACCTCTCAAAGCCAAATTCCACCAACCCTCAAACCGCAACACCCTCGCCTTCCACTCAAATCCAACAACACCACCCTCACTCACTGTGAAATGGGGGGTCGATATAAAGACCTTTTGGTCACCAAATGAGATGCCATCTCACTCAACTGCTGTAATCTCGCCGCCCCCAGTGGGGTTTTGATGGCATATGAAAGCACAACTACTAAAGCAATGAGTGTCCCCAACATGGCCCCAGATAGTTAAAGGAGCCATTTTGCCTTTTTGGATTTACCCTTTCCGGTAGTGTGTTATATGGTTTTTTGTTAAAATCCCAAAGTTCATGCCAGAAGGAGTTTCTCTCTCCCCCCCAATGTGTAGTAATGACTACATTACACTTGCGCTTCTATTGGCTAGCACTCCAACACATTGTATGTGATAGGCTACCTGTTATCTATTACTAGCTGACCAATCATAACAGTGCCAGCCAGCTGACCAATCAGAGCAGACAGGGCTCTGGTTTCATACAGAGGGTGAAAAGGGGTTCTGCAGCACCAGGCAGTATGAGAAAAATAAAGAGCTTTATGAACATTAAAGCATGTAAACATGTCACAGTAAAATCAAAAAACACAATTATGAGCCTAATAGGGCCTTTTTAATAAATGAAACACTTTATCAAGAGTTACTTTGTGAAATTGAGGCGCTTTCTCTTATATAAGTGAACAGTGAGTTGTCAAGACCAACATGTTAAGTCTCAGGGGCTTTTACTAACCAAGCATCTCAGCTTTTTCCCGTGTATCTACAGGTATGCACATTATAGCTTTGTGTCAGTGCAAAAGTTTTCTGTCCACCGGAGAAGCCAATGGGACTTTTTCTAGACATACCATTGCATCACAGAAAAATGCGCAAAGCTGATGAAATTCAACAAAAAAAATGCAATACTTCGAATCCACCTTATTATCATACAAGGTTCTTTTTTTCAAGGCTGGGACCTTTTAATTATTTGTGAAGCAAACAAATATTTGTATTTAATGTTTATTTTTGAAGTACATTTGTAGTTTTGTTAGAATGATGTTGTTTTTGTGAGCATGGTTGACCCTAACACAAAGCGGGGACACTAACATTTATTTAGTTTGACTGCTCACCCCCCCTCTTTCTCTGTTTCTGTCTTTGCAGGGTCTACAGGAGGTCTGGCTCAACTACCCAGCACACCCCCTGCAGGTTGGTTGTGAAATGTTTTATTGAAGATGTTTATTTTGGACTATGTGCCTCCCATTAAAACTCGCCTCACCCCTAAGACACAAATATTCTCATTTGAAGTTTTCTGCCTGGATGTAGGTTTTGTGTGGGTGTGGGTGTGGGTGTGGGTGGGGGTGTGTGGGTGGGGGTGTGTGGGTGTTTCTGACAGGTGGGCAAGCTGTTAGCTATTCTGCCTGAAGCTGACTAAGTTCTTTATACCTGTCACAAGGCCCCCAGCAGCCTTCCACTCATCTTCATTGTTCTGCTCCTGTGTCTCGCTGCTTTCCATTTTGGTATAGACCCCCAATATACTTTTTCATTTACACTGTCCCTCTTCCTCCTCACATATTTCTCCTGCTCTCCATCCTCATGATTCTTTCTCTTCCCTCTCTCCCTCGCTCTGCTGTTTTTTTTTTTTTTGCTCTGCCTGATCTGCCCAGAAACATTGAACATGTCAACAGTGTTTGTTTGAAATTAGGATTTGGAAGAAGAGATCAAAGATGCCATAACAGGATTACAGTCCCGAATCACACGAGGCCTCCAGGGACCGCCAGCCTCTCTGATGTGTCTGTGTGGAGAAAGTGTTTCTTTGTGTGGATGCCGACACTCGTCTTTAAGCAGTTCATTCTCTTCATCTCCCTGCGTGTGCACGAGTGTTGCTGCGGCTTCATATGTATATTTTTGCATATCCATGTTTGGCCCTAAAATAGCATTGTTTGCTTCTGTTTAGGTACATTTGCGTATGTTTGATTTCCCCCTCGTCTTTCCCTCATCACCTCGCTTTTCTTTTTATCCCCAAATGCTGAGGACCCAGAGTGCTTGGAATGTTTTATGTTCAGCTCTTGAGGCTCAGAATAGCTCATTGTATTCAGCAGCTTGCGTTCCTGGTGAGAAGCGCAGCAGGGACCCAAGCAGCGGGCACCGTGGTCAGGGTGGAGTCCCGGGGTCAGCCCCCTTAGCCCTCTGTGGTGCGGGGGGAACCTCCACAGTGTGCTGCATGAGTTAGCCGCTCCTGAGCCGCGGCCTCATTACCACACACTGTGTATGTGTGTGAGGTTTCCTGAGGGTGGTCCCCTGCCAGCGGGGTAACGCCTGTTAAATTGTGCCAACCTCTTGCTAGCTTGATAGCATCCTGACCTTTTGCCTTGAGATGATCTCATCAAAGCAGTTTCACACAAGGAAAAAAACAGCTTTCCCTTTCGTTATTTATGTATTTCATTATTTATTCTATAACTGATGAGAGCCCCCAGGAGCTCACGCTGGAACATTATGCCCAAAAAGTTGTTGCTGAGAATTAACAAGGTGTCGTCCCTCCCCCCTGCCCACCAGCATGATAGAACAGAGGTGAAAGAGAGAGCCGCCTTAATGAGGTTTGAGTGGATGGCAAATGGCAGCTCGCCATGGCGTGGGTAATTATGCGTACAACCGTCTTTGGCATACACGCATACATTAGCCATGCCACGCCGTGCCTTGCCGAGCGCGGTGGAATGCTACGTGGTTGACAGGCAAATCTTTATGTCTTTCGTGTTCGCTCGATCCGCACCAGCGCATCATCAGCCCCAGCCCTCCAGAACAATTTACCCAAACGTCATTTACGTTTTGAGTCTGGGTTTCAAATTCTTTCTTTGGTTTTTATTGGGAGGAATCACGAGTGTCAGGATGTTAGGGCCTCAAAAGACCTCGGCTCTGATTCTGCTTTCTGTCTGGACTGAGCTGAAAGTGATGCTTTGAAGGCATTTCAAAAGATTTTTTTTTTTTTCGCAACTGCTGTTGATTTTTTTTTTTTCCCCTCCTCTCTCCACTTCGTTTGAAGCCTTGCTGCCGGCCTTTCCCCCTGAAGGATAACTTGTGCCTGTAAGAGCTGAACTCGTCAGATGCCTTTTAGTTGCGATGTATGACATTTAAACGCCTTCCGTTAATTAACAAAGGGGAAAAAAAGGCAAGAAATGTTTCGTAGGACACATTGGAGGATGAAACCATGACATTACAGGCAGTCCAATTAAAACACAGAGTTTAAAGCAACATCTCTGCTCTATGCACTAGCTTGACATTGGAGACTCTGAGAAAGCTGTTTACAATCCATTATGAATACACAGACAAAAGGAGAGGCTAGATAATAAAGAAAGTAGCCATCTTCCCCGGGAGAGCATTGAATGGAGCTCTATTTATTATTATTATTTTTAGCTGGCTTTATATACAAGAGCACACTTACAAAGTCTATTGAATGTGCTTTAGTGTCCTTTGGATGTCCCCGCACATTCATATGGCTCTGTGTTTCTGTTTGGTTGGGAAAAGATGTCTTGGTCAAGCCTACAGTTGTTCCACGCATAGACCAATTAGATGTTTCTAGCAGTCTAATTAATGCACCCAAAAGGAAATATCTTTATTTAACAAACACGCATGCACATATTTTCCAAGCTTATCATTTATTTTCCTAATGAGCACAGACATGAGCAAATACCGTAGTCAAAGCTGTGGCGTGTTTTGCCGAGCCATTTCTACCTCTGAACTCACCAAGCCCTCAAGCTGAATGTAATAATAGTCTACAGCAATTTCACATCCAAAAGCTATTCTTTCAAAACATATCGAAGTCACGAGGCCGGCAGTCTCCGATATAGCCTGCTTCAGATCAAACAAGACTTACATTTGCACTGAGTCACCAGAGATATTAATTGACTGTTTGAATCACCAGATTCTCCGAGAGCGAGAGAAAGGCGAGCTGTTTGACTTAAAACTTAATGACTAAGAGATTCCATCTGCTGCACATCATCAGTTTGTTTAGAGGCAGAGTAAAAACACACACTCTAAACCAGGCCCTCAAGCAGCACACACACACACACTGTCGAGGTTCGTTTCATTTAAGGCATTTATTTGACGCTCTTATGCGGAGCGACATCATTGAGCAAATACGATTTTGTCTGGTTAAAAGATCCTTAGTAAAGCTGCCGTAAACTGGAAACGTAATGGGAATGCATAAACAGAAACAATACATTCTGTCAGTTAGAAATGTAGTGACACACAGTCGTTTATATTTATTTAAATGTACTTTTCCAAATACTTTAGGATTTAATAGCCAGAATTGGACAGAATATTGTAAAAATAATACATAAAAAAAATATAGGAATATTTACGGATCTTTTTACACCTGCCTTTAAAAACTCAATGTCTGGATAACACGTTTTGAATTGTTTACACATGTACACGGAGATTACTGCTGAGCAAAAAGCTCAATACTGTACCACAATAATGTTCATTTTATATCTGGATTAACGATAAACATCACCATATAACGTGTTTTCCGGTAATTCAATAAATGAAGAAAACTTGTTGGCTTTCCAGAGGAGTATTGTGATTTTTTAATTTTTTTTAAAGGAAGTATTTTATCACAAGAATTGCCTTTTTTTAAATGTAATTGTATTCCTTAATATTAACTTCAATTGAATTAAAGGTGGGGTAGGTCATTTTGAAAAAAAACAGCTCGAGTGCGCTAGAATTTGAAAATACACAACCGGAACAAATCCGCCACATCCTTCCAGAGCCCCTCCCCCTAACACACACAAACGCGCACATGACCAATGAGGGCATGAGATAAGTTTGTGCACAGATGGAAGGCTGACACAGATGACATCTTTTTATGTATTTATTGTCAAAGCATTTAATATATTCATTGCTATCGGGATGATAAGAGCATTCCATGGAATATAACAAAAAGTGTTTCTGAAATAAATGACATACCCCCACCTCTAAACAATGAAGTAGACACATGTATTCTTTATCTAAAAAGATACCCCTTGTTAGCCCACATGTTTATAACCAAAACCCCCTTTTCCCCTGTTCTTCCAGGTCCAGGAGCCTCTCACAGACAGGCAGCTGATAGAGACGTCTCCCGTCCTTCAGAAACTGACGAACTTCGAGGACTGTATTGGCATTTTGTTCACACATGTGCGTCTACTGGCCAGAGCCTTCACCTTGAGGACTGTGGGCTTCAACCACCTCACCCTGTAAGTCCGGCCAGTGTTTGTTTGTTTATAATGGAGTTACAGCCAATTCAAATGCAAAGCGAGGCACTAGATGGCCAGATGTAATTTGCAAGCAGTTCCCTTTAGAGGTGATGAAGCATGATGCATTATAATATATAATATGATCTGAGAAGCTGGGAGTTTCAGCATACGTCGAGCATTTTAAATCGTTTTATCTGTTGTGAATTTGGCAGCCTCCACCTCCCACATCATCGTTATGTTCACCCCCCTGCAGCTTCTACATTTCCCTGCAGTTACTAAAACTGCCTGTATAACAAATGATGTCCTGAATGTCACGTTCAAAGGGCCGTTGTGAAAGATAGCCCTTGTTCACTGAGTTTTAGCCCCGCCCCTAATCCAAGGGGTCTCACAGCCGAGAGAGAGAGAGGCCCAAGGGACTCTGAAGTCGCCATATCTGTAGTCTGCCTCTATCTGTGAGGCCATAACCTCAGTGCCTCATGGGAAATGGGGTTTTGATTCGCTGGGTTGTCCAGGGCAGAAGGTTTAAAATGTCTCTTTTATTCATTCATTGCAGCCACATATTTTATTTGACAGGTTTCTTCTCTCTTTCATGCTTCAGTCCACCTTTTTGAATTCCTGGATTCAAAAACTTTGATTTGTTTTGAATCCAGATTTGATTTTAAATATATTAGAAATACAACACTGCAGTAATGCTGCTTGGCTTTTTGCTTGTTTTTCTCTGTTAATTGCGACGTTTCAAAGTGATGCTTTGGTGAGTCAGCGCTGGAATGTTTTTTCCTCTCACCCTTCGGCTATGACATTTGTTCAATAGTCAGTAGAGCTACAAACTTCTGCATTCACGTCTTCAAAAATGATTGGACGTGTTGGCGGCCTGTTTGTAAAAAAAAAAAAAAAAAAAAAAACTTCAAAGTCATTCATTGATAGAAAAAGATTGCTGTTTTTATAAAAAGAAGAAAAAAATCACTAATGAGTCTTTTCACTTCTATTGAAGGAGTTTCTGATTCTGAGTATAAGAGAGTGTTTGCCGTGAGAGCTTAACTTACTTCAGAGCTTTACCACACAACACCGTAATGAGTTTGACAGCTCCAACAAATTAGCCTTGGCAGCACCTCTGATTCCTATTGGCAGGCTGCTCTCTGTAATTGCTTTCTTAGGCTTGCCACAAGGACATTGCTCCATGTGTGTCCGTGTGTATCATGTACACATGTACACAGTACACTACTGTGTATGTTCTAATGCATCAATTGAATGTCAGAGCTCTCGCCACTCATGGCCAATGAAGTCGATTACAGGTCCAGAGGCTCGTCTCACACTGAGCTTTAAAGGACTTTCCAACTCGAGGTTGATACCAATGGTACTTCCTAACATCGCATCCGAAAGTGGCTTCATTTAACGTGGGCATTTTACTGTAATATCATTGTTTTGTTACGACTTCCTGCAGCAAAATGTCATATTTCATAGACGTTCAGGGTTATTTATGCTCATTATCTGCTGAGTGGCCAGAGGCAGGTTGACCTAAATATAGCCGACTCACTCGAAAGCTGCAACTGAGCAACAGCTCACCTTAAGGACCAAAGGTTAAACCAAAGTGGGTCGCGCTGCCGTCACGGAAAGAAGAGCGAGGTCAGATATGGGAAATGAAGGTCACGCGCTAAGGTAGGCAGCAGATGAGGAGAGAGGACCCAGGATGGCCTTCAGCCTATCACTTTATGCAGAAATAGAGGACAGAGTGACCGAGAGGAAGGCAGGGCAAGAAGCAAGGAAGAGAGGTTGACCCTGTTTAGAGGCGGCGGAGGCCAGGGGCTACTATCAGACAACAGAGATGGAGAGCTGCGGCCCCCAGGCGCTCGGCTTCCTATCTCCTCTCTCAGGAAGAGCTGGCTGTTGCAAGAATTTCACTGATGGTGAAAAAAGGATCCATCTCTCTTCAAGTTCTGTACATGAAAGTGGATTTAGCTGGGCATCTTTGAGAGTCGATTTTTGAAACATTTATACACGTATTTATATTTTATTAAACCGATTCAGATTCATAACATTTAAAGTAGAAGTAATAAAAAAAAAACATGACAAATACATTAAGAGACAACAATACTGTCAGCACACTGCCTCAGGGGCTTCCCCTCCCTCCCAGTTTAATGTTTAGAACAATAAAGCATGTAAACAGGTCTCAGTAGCACACAATACAAATATAAACCTGCAAGTTAACAGATGTCCTCTTTAAATATTAAAGACTGCCATTGAATTTCAATATTGCACTTATAGTATTTAAACAAGACATAATAAACATTCAAGTCACAATTTGCACAAAAAACTCGACGTTAACATCATGTATTAAAAAAAAGCATAGTGTTGCACACACACAAAGGCAACACAAATGAAAATGTATTATTATTATATTGAAAAAAACCAAGTTAACCTTAAAAGCTTTATCTGAAATGTCACACTGTGCTTTGCTAATACATTGCACTTAAGGGAGCTACACTGTGCAGACCTTTTATTTATGTTTTCATTAAATATTAGATAGTCTATTAAATAGCTAGTCTATAAAGATTTGACATCGTTCATACTGTAAAGCCAAGGCAATATTTGTCCTCTGCAGCGAAACACTTCAATATTCCTCCGCTCAGTGCAATGTTGCTAAAAGAGACCCTGAGATTTCATTATAGTCAAGTACCATTCTGAATATATATTGATCTTTTTATGCAGTGAAATCTAAAAATCACACTGAATGTTGGTGCCTCGCTCAGTAACACATCGTTCGTAGGAGATACGGATTACACGTTTGACCCTCGCACAAGCGTGCTCGTCTTAAACAAGAACATTTTATCCCGTAGCACTGAGAGGGAAAAATGGCCCTGAAAGATGGAGTGCTCCCCTCTTTTGGAGCGGGCAGCGTGTCGCCGCCTCCTCAGAGGGGCTGTTAAAGGTATTTTAGATCAAAGTCAAAGGCGAATAAAGACCTCGGCTCCACACTTTGCTTCAATTTCCCCCCACCTTACCGGAGCATTGTGCCTCTGCCTGTTGAAGTGAATAAGGAATGGCTCTTTGCGACGCTTCACACAGAAACGCATTCTCCTCTCTCACTGCCACCTCCTCTATTCCCTTTCTGCCTCTGCCTCCTATTGGACGTGGAGTTAGCTCACATTCCACTTCCTCTATCTGTTTCCCCTCAGCTCTCTGGCGTCCCAGCTCACATACAGTATGCATGATATATGGATCTAGAGAAAGTCCACGTGTCCATGTACAGTACAGACGGATGAACACGGAGTTCTCCCCCCCCCCCCCCCCCCGGAGCCTTTTCATTAGGCAGCTCTGTGATTATTTTTAATGTGGGAGTCCCTTCCCTCCTAATGAAGCTGGACCGTTAAAGAGGAGTGAAGTAAAAAGTAGCTTTTCAAGTCCTCATGGATCCTGTGTGCATCAACTGCTCCGCCGTGTCACATCTCTGTTTGTTATATACATTCGAATGTTCAAGTGGCGTTCGCAGAGCTGGACGATAAGTGGACTGATCAAATGACATGAATTCTAAGCCATTTTGATATATGATTAATCATTAAAGTCATTTTTCATGAACAAACGTTAGAACATGGCTCTTAAATATGGATATGTCCTGATTTGTTTTTTTTTAACATCACATTTGATATGGTTATTTTAAAGGTTTTTTTAAGACATTTATAGAAATAATCTTGGATCTAAATGAACTGGGGTTGACATTTTTCACTATTTTCAATCATTTTCAGACCAAGCACTCTGTAAGATACTCTTCAGATCAATAAATAATACAAACATTTCTGTGTTGCAGCTCTGGGAAACAAAACAATGCCAATTAAGATTAAAGCATTTTGCCCTAATTCAATAAATGTAATTAACTTAACGACGAATTGACAAAAGGTAAACCACAAATGAATCCAAAGGAAAAAGCAATTGAGCAATACCCTAGATTTGAATGTTAGTTAGCAGAAACGTCTCAGCACATTTCCCAAAGTGCTGCTGTTGTGGTTCAAGTGACGGGAATGCGTTCAGTTCGACCTCCTCTTCTGCACACTTATACAACAACGTGGGTGAGAGAAGTGATTATAGAAGCAAGCAGCCCTCCTCAGAAAATCACTCTGCTTCTTCACAAACTCCAAGATTGATCAGAGCTCAAATAATTAATTGATGAATTAATAAATCCCCATGAATTAGAACATCCTCTGGTTTCAAGCGTATCAAATGTGAGTCTCTGTGATTTTTTTTGGAACACCTTTGGACTGTTGCACGGACAAAATAAGCAATTTGGAGATTGTGATTCACTTTTGTTTTAAATCTGTTATACACTAAACATTTACTCAGCCTAAAAAGCTATCGATGTATTCAATAATAAGTGATATAAGTTGCAGTGCTTTTAAAGATGCCCAAAGTGCTGTTTCAGCTCTCATCTCTTTGGCTCAGATAAAAGGAATCGGACAATGCACTTTGACCTTTCGTCCTCTTTGATGTCTTCCACCTTGTCTTCTACCTCTGCATGCCTCTCTCTCATCTTCACACTCTCTCACCCTCCTGCAAGCAGCTCATATCTCTAGATGTATATGTGCTGCTGCTGCTGCTGCTGTATATACCTCCCTGCTTGTACTCCCGCCCCCCCCCCCCCCCCACCACCTAACTCTTCCTGCCTGGCACAGCAGCAGCCCACATCTGCAATGCTAATCTATAATTCTGTTTAATGAATGACCTGCCTTTCCACTGATGGGAGAAAGGCGGAAAGCTGATGTACAGTATCCGTGTTGCCGTTAGCTTTTTTTTTTTTTTTTTTTTTCACAAATTGTTGCAAGTAAAATCTGTGTGCACGCTCGCAGGCTTTTTAACAGGCTTTTAGGATTTTTGACAGGCAGCTGTACCAGAGGTTTTTAAGCATGTCTTTTTTCCCTTTCCCCCCTCGAGTTTTCTCTTTTTTTCCATTTGAATTGCAATCAAAGCCCGACGTTTTTCTTCAGAAGGGGTTTGCTACTCCAGGCAGCCTCCGAGTTGTCACACAGCTTGTCAGTGCAGCTGTTCCCAGAGGCCGGCCATGAAACGTACATCAGCCGACTTCACTGTAAAAGGACTAAAAGCCTGGTAGATTTGTCGAGAAAGCACGATGCCTCTAATGCCCCACTTCCACGTACCCTCCCACCCCCCCCCCCCATATCCTTTTATAACCTTGTATTCTCATATATCCTTTCCTCTATCTATTCTCTAATCCAGGGGCCACAACCAGAGGATGGAGTTCCTTGGAGACTCCATCATGCAGCTGGTGGCCACGGAGTATCTCTTCATCCACTTCCCTGACCACCACGAAGGACATTTAACAGTAAGATCAAATCAATGAAATATGTAATCACACACAGACTCCTCTTCCCTTTTGTATATCTGCACATCCTCGCACCTGTGTGTTTTGTCGATTCTCCATCTTGTGAAGTCGAACACAAACGCTGCTTCTTACACCGGTTCACCTTCAATGAAGTTGCAGCTGTGCTTTTCTGTGTTTGTGTGTGGGGAGAGTTTTTCCTCCGTTCCCCATCCATCTTTAAATCTCCCAGTGCCAGACAGGTATTCACCCCCCATCATTTTTTTTTGCTTGTTTCCACAAAATAACTCTCTTCCACTCCCTCACCCCACACTGCGCCTGTATGTTCACTGTGCTCCTCCTTGTGATGGGTATTGTCATGAGACAAAATTGTTCAGTGGTTTTCAATAACACGTCTTTGTCTGCCGAGTTTTCGCACAAGCTGTCAAGCGTCGGATAAAAATGAAGTTGCGTGTGTGTGTGCGTGCGAGAAGTTGCGCGGCTTGTGGCGCGGGTACAAAGCGAATTATCACACTTTGAACATGCAAGTCCATTTTCTGACAGGCGGCATTACATCTTCCCTCTTTTTCATTTTCACATCAGCACTTTCTCTTTAGAAAGGCCCACTACTCCGGGCTACACGGATTGAACTGCGCTAAACCTGAATAACAACCTCTGCCGTCATTTGTTTAAAAGCTTCCTTTGAGCTTCTCGCGGAGAGACTGAAAGCTCCTGCAATGCCCAAGAGTCAAGATGGGGCACATCTGAAATGGATTTCAAATCGGGGAGAAAAGTGTGTGTGTGTGTGTGTGTGTGTGTGTGTGTGTGTGTGTGTGTGTGTGTGTGTGTGTGTGTGTGTGTGTGTGTGTGTGTGTGTGTGTGTGTGTGTGTGTGTGTGTGTGTGTGTGTGTGTGTGTGTGTGTGTGTGTGTGTGTGTGTGTGTGTGTGTGTGTGTGTGTGTGTGTGTGTGTGTGTGTACTCCTTCACAGCAGGACCCATTCAGACAGTCATATTATATTCTTCTTGCTCTTTTCTGCATCTTGTGGCTATATTTAACATGTTTGTGTTTCTTCCTTTTAGAGTGTTCCTTACCCAGTCCAACATGTTGTCCTCCGTTAAGCTCCAAGTCCCAATGTAATATTTATCAGAGCAACGTCCAACTTCCCTGAAACATTTACTCTGCATTAGCGCTTCTGTCTCTGATGAATTATTCCTCGTTGTTTGATCTATTTTCATGTTTTTTTGTGGATATTTCCCTGCAAACATATGTAGTCTTCAACTCAAATCAAGTTTTATTTATACAGCACATTTTTAAAACGATGTTTGGTCGAGCCAAAGTGCTGTACACGCAATACAAACACTTTCCTACAATAGCAAACAGGCTTATCTATATATAAGGGGCATTTAAAGAGCTGGACGATAAATAGACTTACATGCTAAAGGTGTTAAATAGGTTTTGGTGCATGTTAATGGTCTGCACTTTGAAGTTTCTGTGGAATTACAATCGTTTTTTTAATCCTCATTTAGATTCTACGAATGTTAATAATGTTTTGTTTGTCCGTAGCTTCTCCGCAGTTCGCTGGTAAACAACCGCACGCAGGCCAAAGTGGCGGAGGAGTTGGGCATGCAGGATTTCGCCATCACCAACGACAAGACCAAACGCCCCGTGGCTCTGCGGACGAAGACTCTGGCTGACCTGTTGGAGTGTATGTTCACAACCCCTTTGATTCATTCGCAGAGAGAACATCTTTATAGATCTGCCTAAACCCCTACTCAACCTTTTTCCTTGCATGTCTCTCCAGCATGTGCGCTTTAAGACGGCAGCATGAAGTGCCATTATTGATTTCTTTGTTCCCTTTGTGCAAGATGTCAAGCACAGTCATTTCTCTGCTGAAGATGCTCCCTATGTGCGTAGTATGACTGGAGCGGTTAGTGATGATTTGTCTTTCTCTTTCTCCACCAGCTGCCACAATTCATAATTTACTGCTACCTCTAATAGATTTTTGGAGCAGAATAAGAAGTACAATCAAATATGTCTTGTTAAAGAAGTGGATGGTGAAGGACATGTTGGCAGCTGAATGGAAAATGATCATGGTGGTCTAGTGGTTGTTTTATCCACTCTAATTTAGTAGATTTGCTTTCATGGTATATCAGAAAGCAAAGTGGGCATTTGGCTGGAAGGTAGAGAGCCTCACGACTAAAGCATTGAACACAATTCAACCTGAAGACACAGTTCATATATATGTAAGTAGAAGCTGTGCCGCAGCCTCCCTCCTTTTACACATTTCTATAGAACTGAATTTAAAAGGAAAAAGTGTGCTCCAGGGCAGGAGCAGTGAGTAGGCAGAACTTATATTTCAAATCCATTTTAATATGTTATACATTTTAATGAGAAGAAGTATTATTCTGACTGTTTCGCATATTTGACTTTCTACTCTTTATTACATACATGTTTAAACTGTACGTGGTCCCAGCTGTGCTTAGGCTTTTTCCTACATGGTGAGATTAAAGGTAGAAAGTCACTGTTTATTCAAATAACTGGTTACAATAGCATTATAATATAGTGGAGTCTGGCTAATGGGTTGCGTGAGATAAAGGGACAGAGCGGGGTTTATTTGAATTTAAATAATTCATCTAAAGAAATGCCTTAATTCATAATAATGTCTTAAAACATTCATTCAAAAATACGGAAATGCTTAGCCATTGGAAATTAGATTTGTATTTTGAATGCACTGCATTGTACAATTATTGTCATATTTTAATTGTTAATATTTTTTTTAAATAATCAACTTTGTGCTCGTCACATTATTGTCATGCAGATTACAGATTAATTCTGTGTGAACATGTAAAATATTCTTTAAAAATCTTAAAATAATACACCCTACCCCCCAATCCCCATGTTCTCAAAAAAAAAAAAAAAAAAAAAAAAAAGATGGCTGAAGAAAATGGCTATTAGCATCAAACAAATGAAGCTACAGACACACTCCTCATTTCTAAGGAAAGTGTAGCTTTTCCAAAATAATATTATCAGAGCATGCAGTGACCGCTCCACGTGAACAGAGGAACAAGTGTAGGCGGATGGCGAGAGAAATGGTTATGGGATTGAACCCATGTGCGGTCCTCATTAGACCAACGGAGAGCCAGCAGCCATGGTGACTGTGGTGCATCCCACATTGGCAGCAAGATGGACAAAAACAATGGATAGAAAAACACACTCAAACATTCCAGGTCAGCGTTCAATAGGCAGACTTTAATACATGAGCTTCACGTCATTTGCCTTTCAAATGGTCTTTCAAAGTTGAGGCCAGAGCAGAGTTGATGACACGGGAAGGGGACGAGGCTCAGCGCTGGAAATGAGTGCAGCTCCTGCTCATATGAACAGTTGTGCCCCGCGGATACAGCTGGCCCCCTGAAATATTACCTATTATTCTCCTCTCGTTTTCCCACTGTCTTAGTCACGGAGATGAGTGAGCGCACTGGCAGCTAATAGAGGAGGAAAACAAAGGCTCGGCCACGAGATGAAGATGACACCCAGCACCTCCTGCTTACATTTCAAATACTTTCCGTTCAGTTAGACCGCTGGTTACTCTCATTCAGCTTGACATATAGTTGTATCTTATATAGATGTTTCCCTGAACTCTGTGTGGCCCTGGCTTTACCAATGTCCTGTTTGATGGAGGAAAAACCATCTTTTCCAATTGTTTTACATGAACAGTGTGTTACTACTTTGCTGTGTGGCACAGAAGAGACAACAGCCACACATCATCTGCTGTCTTCTTCTGATACATTTTTACAATTGCTGTCTTTATTTTTGTTCTTTTCTGCAGCTTTCATCGCAGCTCTCTACATCGACAAGGACCTGGAGTATGTGCACACCTTCATGAACGTCTGCTTTTTCCCCCGGCTGAAGGTGAGCCCCTATTGATAGTCGTTCACCACTTGCACCTGATCAATGAGCCGCTCCGCCGGGCACCTTGCAGCGAGAGCACCATGGAGATGATTAGGAGGGAGCTAATGGCCCCGGCATCGACGCACGGCCTGAAGTGGTGCTCGGCTGGAGAGTGACTCTCGCTGACTTGATCACTATTTTAGTCTCCTTTAGATAAAAGCTTTGCAGTGTCGCCCGTCTTTCATTTTTTGGCTGTTGACAGCGTCCACTTCTGGAAATCATTGGATTGTCTGAATATAAAAAGAAGAGACTAACATCTACAGCTAGTGGGGGGAAAACCCAAACTATCATACTGTCTAGTATCTAGTGGTGTAAGGACTACTCAGATATTCTACTTAAGTAAAAGTAGAAAAACATTCTCTCTTACAAACAAACGTCCTGCATTTAATATTTTAAAGGTCCCATGTCATGGCCATTTCCACTGATCATAATTCCATTGTTGAGGTCTACTAGAATACATTTATATTGTGTAATTTTCCAAACTCACTTTGGTTTCTCAGACAGCATCTCTGTAAACTACGTGTATTCACTGAATTTCACTCTCTGCCTTTAACGGCTCGTTGTAGCTCCAATAGCTCCAGCCCCCACCCTACCTGTGAGCACAGTGTGCTCTGATTGGTCGGGACGTTGTGAATCGCGCTGAGCTCCGTGGAGGTGTGGTTTCCTTGTTTAGCGATACACAGCGAAACACAGGCAAACTCACCCTGAGCACACACAAAGTCACAGCCGAAGTAAAAACAATAAGTGTGGCTTGATATTGAGTAAGAGAAAGGTTGATAAATGCATTGAGAATGGGTCTGCAGAGAGAATGGGTCTGCAGAGAGAATGGGTCTGCAGAGAGAATTTCGCCGCGATCCCAACTGTCTGTTATCAGCCTGCAGCCAGGGAGGAGAGATCAGCAGAGCTGCCTGCACCGAGTGTGTGTGTGAGGAAGTCCGTGGATTGGTCAATTTGGACCAATCAGCGGGGGCTTAACGTAACGGCTCCACGGATTGGTCCATTTGGTTCCGGGTAACGCATGACATCATGAGTTACCCGGAAAAATCAATGGACAGTGACGTATCTCCAACGAGGCGTTTTGGGGAGGTATTTTCTGTGTTAGAGTTTTACTCCCTACAGGGTGTACTTTGAGGGTTTTGACTCTGCAGACCGTGTACATGCATAAAAACCTTCATAACACACAAGGGGACGGGTAATAACCGGAAAAGCATGACATGGGACCTTTAAGTAAAAGTACAGAAGTATTAGCATCAAAACAACTCAGGCACTTTCATTTCCCATTTTAGAATCATATTCAATTACGGGGCTTATTTTGTCCATGCATAAATGTGTTCATCACGCTGTAAAAGGTTGATCTACTTTTAATTACTTTATATACACCTGCTGGATACTTTTAATTATATTCAAGGTTTATTGTCATAACATATACAAAATGTAATGTATGAAAAAGTTAGATCCTAGGTTCATCAACAGTGCAAATGACAAGACATAAGAAAATAATAGATATAAAAAAACAAAAATGTTAATTAAAATAGTGCAAGCTCAGGTGTTTAATAGTCTTATGGCTTGGGGGATGAAACTGTCTCTGAGTCTGGTGGTTTTTGTCCTGATGCCATGCGGCAGCAGACAGGACAGTTTGTTGCTGGGGTGGTGGGGGTCTTTTATAATCCTGTAGAGATCCGTCCTGGTGATGTGCTATGTGTAATTACATTATGATAGTTTATTTATTTGTTTATATACTTTTTGTTTTAACTAATAATCTGTAATCTGAAAGTAACTACCAACACATTTTTTCAAATAAATGTAGTGGAGTAAGAAGTACAATATTGTCTTCAAAATTATAGTAGCATAAAATAAAAATACTCAAGAGAAGTACAATACTTGAGTAAATGTACTTTAATACACTACACACTGCTCATACCTAAACGGGCCTACACACAGGCTCCTGTCTGAGCACCCACAGAGCGCGGACCTCTCCTTGTGAAGCTGCTGCAGCGCTCTGATGCGCCATGCTAATTGCTGTCTTGGTGAGCCTCTCCAGGGAGAATCCCCGGCTCTGGAGGAGCTGAGCTTTGCGTCATGGTCGCTGCAAGAGAGCACCTCATTTCCACTTCCAAGAGAAAGTTGTGAAACAGCCAGCGAGTCCCCGAACACAGCCCGCTGGAAACCACAGTGTTACAAACTGTGCTGCTTCATCCAATTTGGACAGGAATAGAGAAAGCAAAACCAGGGACATAAACGCTGCTTCCCTTATGTTCCCCTTTTTTTTCCCTCACGAAATACAGTGCTAAAAAAAAAAACACAGCGTAGCTTATAGCTGCTCTTTTGAAAGAAGCCAAATTTCTCGGCTTTAGGCTAAAGGGGTGTAGAGGCCCCCCAGAGAGAGGGGATGTGGGGAGGAGAGAAAGGGAAGTAAAATCGCAAAAGGTAGGGATGGAGGAGTTGCGGGGGGGGGGGGGCGGCAGTAAAGCCAGAGTAGGAGAGTGCGAGCAACAGAAGCAGAAGCACTCTTTGTCGAAAATTAATAGGAGCAGACAGTTTTGGATTCAAAGTCTGCCTTTTTATGACAAGGCTGCCTCCCTGTTAATGGAAGGGCTTTTAGAAGTCCCCCTTGGATAAGAGAAATGTATCAGGGCTGCACACCTGGGACACTCCCAGACGCTCCTTATATCTGGCCGGGGATTGGCTTTTGTCTTAAGTAGCCTGTGATTTGTACTCACCGTAAAGACACAGATGGAGAGCCAGTCAGGGAGCGAGCAAATAAGTGAGTGCTAAAGACGAGGGGGGAAATGGTGGAAGAGGGGTCATGGCAAGAATGAAATAAAAGCATGAGCGGCGGCGGGAAAGAGCTGAGGAAAGATTTCTCTGATTCGTTGAAAGGAGTGGTTTTATTACATGTGGTTTTTTTTTTTATGGTTTGTGTGTCGTAGGAATTTATTCTCAACCAGGACTGGAATGACCCAAAGTCCCAGCTGCAGCAGTGCTGTTTGACCCTGAGGACAGAGGGCAAGGAGCCCGACATCCCTCTGTACAAGTAAGAAAACACTGCAGGCGTTTTGAAGCTAGCTCTGGTGTTAAATTATAGAAAGTTAAACAATCATTTTCTCCCCAAGAGTAACATTTTGTGTCCCCTAGGTTAAGGGTTGTATATGTTCCATGTAATATAAGGGTGACTTTGCAGCTCAATAAAAAACACCTGGCCTTTACTTTTAGCTAACCGTGTATCCAATACCCTAACCAACAATTGTAAGTCCATTACTTTAAGTGATTTGAGCAATTGTTCCCCGTATGTATCCATTACTTCTTGATCATAATCTCACCTTTTTATGTTATTTCTATCTTTTCTATTTCTATCCATTTGAAAATTGCTATTGCAAACTTATTTCTGCTTCTCTGCTAATTCTAACTCTCAACTTGTAATTTTCACTCATGCGTCTTTCAATCATCGCAAGCATCTGATACACCCATAGAAACCAAAAACCGTTGGAAACATTTACTGTTTCCATAGTAACAAACTGACGCTGTTAAACTGTGTATGTGTTAACACGACAGAAAAGGCACGTAGGTTGAGTCCACTACAAAATGATTTATTATACAATGTATTACATATTTTCTAACTAACTGAAAAAGCTGATTTCAATGCCCTGAGATAACCTAAACTCGTGCACGTGTATACTGCACATGAAAAATAAAAACATATATTGTCCCTCTCTCCATTGTGACCTAGTCCACATTTGAGATGTATTCAGTCAGGCATCACACGGACCAAAATACACATTGGGAGAGATGAAATGGCACAAACATAATTTACCGGCGCGTGCTCTTCGTCCCTGAACATTGTGAATAGCTGTGTAAAGGTCTCTGTTGTTGTGATATATAAACACCCCCAAAGAGACCTCTTATTTGACAAAAGGTCAAGGAGCAAGTGTCATTTGACAGAATGCTTTTGAGAGCTGCCATGAAGCAGCGTGTTTGTCACCATGGAAACTGACAAACAGTGTTTTCTCTGAGAGGGAAAAAAGAGGTCAGCGGTACGCACAAGGGAAGTTAGAGTCGGAGCAGTTTTATTTACAATGAACTCCACAGTCCAGCATTCATTCACTTCCCTCTTTGTCTCTTCCTAGTATTTATTTGAAATCTCCTTTAAGCCATCCTCTTTTTATCGGTCTCTCTATCTGCCCAACAGATGTAGAATTGCTGGAGGGAAACTTTTGGATTTTAATCTTTGCACACCATTCACAGAAACCTACATAACTCACCAAAAGAAAAGGAAGAAGCCCAACAACATAATAAGGCCCCTTTAAGCTATCCCCCAAGAATTAAAGTCTTTTTTTGTACAGCCTGTCGGAGGAATACACAGCCGATGATCTTGGGCAACCTCATGAGATGACCGGCTGGTCAATAATCCTGAATCATAGACCCCTCGGTTTCCTGACGCGGTCGTTGGCGCCAAGTCAAGACAGACCGTCCTTAAGGGTCCGCTTGAATTTGTTTACAAGTGTGAAGAGTAGAGAAACAGAGGGGTGAGACAAGAGTGTGAGTCACAGCGAAAGAGACTAAATGACCGAGGGAGGGCAGGAAAGGACACAGAGAGGGGGGGGGGGAGTTAATGCACCGAGCCCCCTGCTAAAGGTTCCCTGGTGAATGTGTCTGGCCGATGACAGATTCGCACCTCAACCCCGGCACCATCACTCTACTGTACATCACGGCTGCCAGCACACACCAGGGAACACACACACACACACACACAAACACACACACACACACACACACACACACACAGTCTTTCACATTGTGCAGGGAAAGGCCTGAGTCAGTAAGTAGCTGCTTTTAGTGCGCGCTAAAGCTCGTTCGGGCCCTCTCTACGGGGCCGTTCCTTCCCCTCGCACACTTCCATCTGTGTGCAGCCTTGAAGTAGACAACCTCCGCTCACACTGTTTCCTTTTTTCTGTTATTTTAGCAGGCCGATAATTCCGAGTGACACGTTCTCCCTGTTGAGACTTGGCTAAAACGTTGCCTATAAAAGTCTTATTTGCTGCACACATCCTCTGTGCTTCTTCATTTGTAAGTGAGAAAGGGGGCTGCATTATTGATAAAGTGTCATAAGTGACCACATTGCATTAAATATGGATCGCTCTCCTGAAATAAGTAAATTGTCTGTGAATAATTTAGGTGACTCACAGCTTGGGCCTGAGATGTTTATGCTAATGTTAACATTTCAAACATCTCCCAAGTTTTGTCTGGTGTCTTGTACTTGTGTCCCTGCAGGAATGTAACAACATTGACAGCTTTCTTTTTCTCCCCCCCCCCCCCCCCCCCCCTTCTCCTAAATGAGGTGGATCACTCGGTGATATTCTGTTCCCGCAGCTTTCTTAGTCCCACTTAAGCTTCTTCATTGTTTACCCTTCTAGCGCACCAAAGACTCGTGGGTCCCTCAAAGACTATTGTCGTTCTTTCATTTCAACTCCTCTCCCAACATCTCTGTTTTTATTTTACCAGCACAGAGCGTGGTATCTGAAGAGGATGGTTGTGGGGATAAGTTGTTTATAGTTCCCTCAAATGGCTTCTACGCGCTTTTTAAAACACGCTACGGGATCAACGCTCTGCTCCCCTCCTCCGCTTGAGATGAATTATATTTGTTCCAATTGAAAACTTTATTTCCCTCACCTCCCTTTTTCTCGTTATTTCTCCGAAGGACAAAGTCCCTCAGTGTCCTTGTGCCTTTCTCCTGGGTATTATTATTATTCCTCAACTCTACCCTCCTCCTTGTCATCTCATATTTCTCTGTTTGAATTCACAGGACCCTGCAGACAGTGGGGCCCTCTCACGCCCGCACCTACACCGTGGCTGTGTATTTCAAAGGGGAGCGAATCGGCTGTGGCAAAGGCCCAAGGTGAGTGAGACGGTACAATATGATCAGACAGGACAAGGAGCTGCACTTCTCAATGCACCGCTAATGGCCTCGAGAATAATGGCTGCGCTTTATTGATGGTGTTTATTATGGCAATTAAGCTCTTGTTGGCCTCTTCTATCGAGAGAGACATTATGCAGAATGAAAATGAATCGATTCATTATTGATTTGACGTCAATTGTGTTCTGGAAATATCACTCTGTGCAGAACGAGAATCTGTCACCAGGCGACAGTGTATCTGGGGCTGCTTTCTGCTCTACCTGGGATGTTGTGTTCGCAGCGGGACATTTATGTGTTTTTGTGTCTGACTGCACACCTTTTGTGTGCGCTCACACATTCCCGCTTTTGTAAAGTAAAGAAAGTGAATCTCTGTGCAAACGCCTTTTCAGGGTTAAAGGGTTGGCAATAAAGCTGCAGCTGAGCCTGCGAGAAATGAAACGTAAATCCATCAAACATCTTTCACCCACACTCACATTCCCCCTCCACAGCCCCCCTACTTGAAAGCGCTCTATCTTGCTCTAAGCTGGCGATAACTTTGTCCCTTCCATAGGATCTCTGACAGCTTACTGTTTTTGTATTTACATGAGGTAAGCTCGCAGCCACCTCCGCTGCCGGGCTATGATCAGGCACACATGAAATATACCAGGGACGTAAACAGTGCCCAGCGCCAATAGGCTTACCTTTCTCAAATGTGTGCACTGTTACCTGCAATTGTTAGTCTGAAGGGCTCTTTCAACACATCCATAAAGCACTTCTGATAATCCTCTCAATATTGGGCCTGTTTTTTTGACTGCATTTTTATTTTTTTAAGGTGACATTTTGATTATGCTAAAGACCTTTTCTCTTTCTCCCTCTCTCTCCTTTTTAAAAATATTTCGAATCTAGCATCCAACAGGCGGAAATGGGAGCTGCGATGGATGCGCTCGAAAAATGTGAGTTGTTTGGCAACATGAAGCCCTCCACACACACACACACACACACACACGCACACACACACACACACACACACACGCACACACACACACACGCACACACACACGCACACACACACACACACACACACACACACACACACACACACACACACACACACACACACACACACACACTTTAAGCCTTTCACATGCGTTGCCACAGTGTTGTATATTAGCATTGGCCGTAGAGTATGCAAGATGGCTGGCAGAGCGCTGTGGTCTGACCAGCCGGTTGGCGGCGACATATAGGACATTAGGCGGTTTGAAGTGCTAGCCCAGAGCACAGCCATGGGGCCCAGCCAGAGACAGAGAACCAATAAAACAAGGCCGGGGGAGGCTAAGCGTCCTCAACCATGTCCATCATCCCAAGAGACGGCAGGAAGTTACTGTCGAGGGCCGCGCAGAGTTCCTGTTTTTTGGTTGTGTTTTTGAGTCCTTTAAAGTCCATGAGAGCAGAGCATTATACTCTAAGCGACTCTATTGTGCTCAGCGCCTCTTCACATTTGAAGGAGTGCGGCTCATGCGTCCCTACGTGCTGCTTCACTCCTTGGCTGTTTTTCATCTTGTCATCAGTCGCCACTTAAGGAAAATAGTGTGTGTTTTTTTTTTAGGCATTTACAATGTCTCGTTCTTTGCCAAGGAAAAAAAATACAATTACAGGGCTCTCAGACACTCATCCACGAGCCGGTCCTATCATCTCCCATTCCGCTTATTCTCTATGCATATGGATGTGAATGCAAAACATCAGACAATACATTAGTGGGTAAAGAGTCGGGATGTGTTTGAGTGCAGTTTTTGGCCTGGTCTTGCCTGCTATCGCTGTGACCCGCACATTAATCAAATGTACAATTTGTTCTTTACTCAACTAATTAGATAGAGTTGAGCACAAATGGCTTTGTTGGAACAGGCCTGCACAACTCGCAAAGGGCAGGGGGGTGAAACTGTGATTTCATTTGGCTCCCAAATGAGTCCTCCAGCCATTTGTGATTGATACTGTTTGTGCGCCCAAGCTTTAGCTTTTTATGAAACATTAACGTTATGCTGGTATTATTTAAAGCCGTTCCCTCAGCCTCCCTCTGCATTCGGCTCTCCCTCCCTCCTTATCAGGGGGCGTAGTTCAGTGCACACACTCTCTCTCCTGTGTCTTCCTCCCTTCCCTTAATTCGTCCCATTTCCTCTCCCCAGTGTACACCTCTGTCACCATGATTGATAGATGCTCATTGCTAGTAAATGAACATTTCCCCCCTCATAAATTGCTGTTTCATGTGAATAGATTAGCAATGCCTTGTAAAAGGTCAGTTCATTTAAAATCATCTCTTCATGTCTTCTTTCCTTCAGGGGCAATATAGTTTTAGGGCTTTGTTTGACTTTGTATTGTTGCTTAATTTAAAGCTGCCAATTTTTCAGTCACCCCTCAGCTAAAAGTACTCTCACTAAGTTCCTGAGGTGAGCCTGGAAACGATTTGGTATTTTTAATTAATTACCAAGTAAAAAATGCAGATAGACTCCCTTCTAAATATAAACACGTTTTTGATACTATCAAAATTAAAGCTCAAATTAAAAAGTAGGATATTATTTACATTAAGGGTGCAAGAAATAGAATATAATGTGAAATGCACAATATGAAGACACTATAAACAGATGGATGAAGTTTGGTTTTGCTTAACACATTTCTATAGAGATAGACGGCGTCCCCTCCTTTCGGAGCCCATTGTCTCTCATGTGATCGTCAAGGGCCTCGCTTCATTTGTTCCCATAGCAAGACTAATCAAGGACATTAGCCCTGGTGTCATGTAATTCGTCATTGATTGTCTTGTTGGCCCTCGCTGCAGCACCGTCTGAACCATTACTCCTCGTGTACAACAGCCCTACCTTGTGTTACACTCGGATCGAACTCACCTCCCCGCAACACGTCAGGATTCATTTCCATGTTTTATTTAAAACATACTCCTCGAGTATCAGGAGCGCTTTGAGCTGGATTTTTTGTTTGGTTTTTCTGCTGCAGAGCTTTTTCCCTGGCAGACAGAAACCCGGCGGTGAAAGACATGGCCGTGTTCAGTCAGACAGCTCAGAGCTCATTACAGAGAGCCGGGGCCCAATATTTGGTGTGTGTGCCGTCTGTATCCGAACCGCTGGTGGCTCGGCTGATCCACATGACACTGTATGATGGCCCACGTTTCTGACAGTCTCCTGCCTGTATCCGTCAAGGCAGAATGAAATGTTAACCAACTCCTGGACTGGGAGGAAGATGAGTGGAAACAAATTGAGCTGAGAGCAGCCGGGGTTCTGAGCGAGAGGAAGGCTGTGCAGAGCTCTCAAACCCTGAGGCTCCACGCACCTTTAGGTCTAAGGCTGCATCAAATATACATGGAGAGGGCTTAACCATTTATCATGCATCCTTACAGATAGCACTGTGTCTGTTTTGAAAGTCTCTCTCCAAGACACAGCCCCCTCCCCTTCCTAGTTCTCTTAGCTTCCTCGCAGCTGCTTGTTTCGCAAACAATACAATATCTGTTGAATAAGAGAAGGAGCCTCGATGTGGCTCATACAGTAGCTGGAAGGGGACTACTTTTTTCCTCTTCAGCTTTCTCTAAACCCCTTAATCTCCAGATGAAAAGCATTGGATGGATAGAGGCAAAGTAGCATACAGTATGCAGGATCTATTTTCAATGGCTTGGGGCCTTTATTTGGCCTTTGGCATGGCGGGGAAAATCCCTTCATCAACGCCGCCATACAGGTGCTCTATGGGCTCGCTTTAGGTGGACTCGTCTCACAGCCCGAGCGAGGCTGAATAGTGAATGCCCGAGTGAAAGGACACCGTATGTTCTTGTGGGGAGCTGATCCCTCCTCATCCAGCTGCCGTGTGAGCGCTGTCGGCTGGCACAACAAGGCCGCGTTGTTGCCGAGGCCAACAGCAACTACACCCTGAATCTCAACCTCCGTCCTTGAGAGGAATTACCGCATTGTCCATAAACAAAAGACCTGAGCCCGGTTAAGTGCGCGAACGCCTCAACCAAAGATCGGTATGCAGAGCGTTCCTCAAAGGGTCTCCAGAAGAATCCTCAGTAGCCCAACGCAGACCGAAATGAAAAGCCTTGTGTATTCTCCAACAACATTTATTCTTTGACGCCTGTTCTTGTGCCGCATGTAATGTAAATGGCCAAAGCCTCTCGAGTGGGTTATTCTAAAGTCATCTCCTACTGTAGGGAAAAACGCTGGTGATTTCCATATTTTAACTGCAATATGTAGTTTCCTCTCCAAGGCTTACCAAGTGTTCTTACCCGCCAAAAGCATATAGAAATGGTGTGTCTGTGTGTATCCAGCCATGTGTGTGAGACACATTTCCCTTGGAATATTTTTTTCGATTCTCGCGCATTCTTTCTTGAGGATTCTTCTTCTTTTTTTTTTTTTTATTCGACCTGTCTTTTTTTTAATAGGATCTGCCGTTATCTTGCATTATTCCTTTTAGTCGCCATAATGAGAAGTTAGAGTAGCAGGAGGAAAAATACATCTTCCTCTTCTTTTCACGAGTCAAACATTATGTGAATTCCAGCATTTCATTTTCTATCAAATGTTTGGATTCTGATTAAAGGAACGTCAAACAACTCAAATACTACACGGCCTTTAGTCTACAGCCAATTCTTCTACCAACCAGCGGAAGAATGTGTTGCTCTGAGGCCAAATCCATTCATTCCAAGAAGTGAATGAAAGTGTTTTAGTTACTACTCAAGGTGACTTCTTCAAATCGTGTGTTGTGTCCAAACAACAAAGGGAATACAATAATAATAAATGGGATTTATATAGCGCTTTTCTAGACCCAAAGATGCTTTACATTACGAGGAAGGTCGACGAACAAAACAAGAACAAAAACACAAACAAAAACAAAAACAGAAAAGCAGTCAGGAGGATGTTGGTTCAGAGGGGGGAGGGGCGGGTTTAAGGATAAGCAGAGTTGAAGAGGTGGGTTTTGAGACGGGACTGGAACAGGGTGCGGGAATCAGACTCACGGAGGTCTCAGGGGAGGGATGTATGTACACACAATGTATTGTGTATATTTTTGTGAGTTACAAGTCTGTTATATTTGTACTTATTGTTTATTTTAAATTGTTATATAATTGTTTTCCCCAAAACAACTTGTTCACATCAGTCACAATGTAAACGTAAGCAGCAGATAAAGTATATATTAGTTCACATTTTTTGAAACGGCATTGTTAACAACAGCTATTTCCAGACATTATGAGTTTATAATAAAAGCCCTCCACGTGAATCCCATTTCAAAGGTCCTTTGAAATGTGAGGCTTTACTCATATGTCCATTGTTTTGAAATGACGCTAGCAAAGTGCATTTCTAACTTGATTAATGACTTGAGTGATTAATGAATTCTCACATCTCTGTCATTTAACCCCCGGAAACACCCAGAAAGAAGTTCTAAATTTGCTCTTAATTGGACATTAGATGAGGCAGTTTATAAATAACCCATTGGAGTGGTACACCAACTCATCAGAATCCAGATGGATAATGTGTCGCTCCAACGTGGGGGAAGCGCTGTTACTTCTGTGGTGTGCTCCTCCGACCGTGGTTATGGGGCTTCAGCAGCCGTTTCCGGGAAAACAATATCCACACCAGATCGTATAATAGTCGGCTCAAACCCTAAGGCGCCATATTATCAGCCGTGAGTCCACTGTCTGGACAATAGTCCTAATTAAATTTGCCCATTTATCGGAGGGTAATATACACTATCTACAGTATTTAGACTGCGACACGTTTTCTGTTGTTCTGGCTCTGTACTGCAGGACCTTGGATGACTCAGTGCTGACTCAGCTTTAAGGATGTTTAAATCTATACGAGGGAATGTTTTTTATAAAAAGGGATAGGCATTTGTCAGAATTTGCATCAAATAATGATCAGTTACTAATGTTTTTTTCTAATCTGGTGTATAAAAAGAGCTCCATTTGTTGTGTCTAACTACTCTCATTACCTCCCGTCTGACTTCAAACTAAACGTAGCAAGCTACAGCTGTTGAAACCCCTTCCGAAGTACACAGTGTGTTTTTATAAAGCCGTCACAGAAAGGCCAGAATGAGAATCCTTGTGGGTCCTCTCCATTTTCCATCACGGATCGACTTTAAAACTTCTGTGGGAGGCAAAAGTATTGAAAGACGGATTTTAATTTGTTTAGGTCTGCACGGTCATGGTCAGTGACCGGAAAAAGTGCACAGTCAAATTTGTGACTCAGCGAGTTGACACAAACCACCGGGTCTCTGTCAGGCGTGCTGTTTTAAATTGAAGTGTGCGCTGGAGAGACACGGTAATAAACACTAAACGGAAAATTACCTCGGCTCTGAATAACAGAATCCCAAACAGGTCAGTGGGGTGAACTCTGTCAGAGCTGGGGAAATAAAGCTTTTCTGTTAAACCCAGGTACCTCCAAAAGGTTATATGTTATATGTTCCTCCAGGGGAAGTGAAATTCTCCTAGATAACTGCTCTTCTCCATTCTAACATTGTAATGTATTGGGGTTTAGATGTTTAAAGATGTTCTCTTGGACCCTCAGAACTTGTGATGTTTCACTATTTTATATATTACACAGTCGATTGAAGAAAGTCAGATTGGATTTTTGAATTCTTAATTTTCACTATTTCCTAAAATGTTTACACCAGACGATCACTTTTTCTTGAAAGCTATCTTTTGGCAAACATGTGATTAATATCTCAAGTATGTCTGGATTGAGAGTTGAGGTAGTGAAACTGCATCTTTGACTTGAAAACCGACAGCCTTCCTTTACCGACAGCAGTCCTATCCTGTCTCATTCCCCCCCCCTCAACACCGACCCCCTCCCCCGTATTGGCCCAGATTGGGATAGTTTTACTTCAGCCATATTGGCGTTAGGCAGAAAACCCTAAAGGAAACTTCTCTTTAGAAACGATTTGCCACATTACGTTTTTTTTATTAATAGAATTCTGGCATTCAGGAGTTTTATATTAGTTTCAAGTCATGAAACCATTCAAACATTTATAAATAATCTGTGATCTAACTGTAGGAATAAGTTATTAGTGTCTGCCTATAGGTTAACACCCCATCAGCGTGTGTGTATTATTTGCTCTGCTGCCACCCTACACCATCTTATTACAGATCTCATTTAGAAATGTTCACTTGTAATTATGTTATCAGATCTCCCAGTCATTGTGCTGAAACCAAACAAGGCTTGTCTAATTTCTTGTTACATTATCATTATTAATGAAATCACAACATGAGGGCAATTTAACCGCAATACTGCCGGCAACATTTTGGCTCATTTGGCCACAGTGACAACATGACACTCGCTTATGGAAAAACTATTGTGTGTGCAATCTGAGCCTAAACTGTCGGACTGACCTTGTCTCTTCTCGCCCCTCTCTCTCCCCCTCTCTATCTGTTCTCCTTGGACGACTCCTCTCTGTTTCCCGCTCTGCCTCTCCTGCTCCAGATAACTTCCCACAGATGGCTCATCAGAAGCGCTTCATCGAGCGGAAATACAGACAGGAGCTGAAAGAGATGAGACGAGAGCGGGATCGGCAGGAGAAGGAGAAGGAGAAGGAGAAGGAGAGCGACGAGCCGGAGGAGAGCAGGAAGTGACAGCATCTTGTTCTGAGAGCCAATCAGGAGCGGCGTCCACATTAAGGAGCTCTGAGTGCAGATGTGGCTGCCGTCCAGGCAAGAGCTGGCAAAAGGCAGCCTTGATAGTTTGGTAATGATGATGGACTGTTTCCTAAGTTCTCCACCAACACCGATGGGACTCAGGTGAGGAGTTCCTTCGACTCCTAACCTGGAGATTTAGGAGGAACTCGTCCAGGATTCTCTTAAAGTGGAACAGAAGGCAAACGGCATTAGAAATGAAGCAGGACCCTTTCCTGTTGTATGCCGTTTAGTACTGTAGCACTGTGAAAGGTGGCCTTATGTTGTCTTATGTTCATGTGTGTCACCTTTAAATATTGAGATTACTTTGTTGAGAGGCTCACAATGTTACTAACAAATGGAGACAAAAAGCTGAGACGTTTTTAAATAAAGTATGTAATGCTAAATAAACCATGACATATTGTAAATAAAGTTTCAGATAGTCTGTTTGCTTCTTTTTTTTTATCCGCTTGCTTAGAGGCCCAACAGAAAAAGGGTTCAGTCTGTGTGTTTCTCAATGTCAAGGACGCTTCCTTGGTAGGACTTGGTCCCTCCGAGTCAGGTCCTTCAGAAGCGAGGCAAGAATCCTTCCTAGCCTCGGAAAACGAAGAATGGTGGAACAGGCTAGCAGGTGTGCGTCATATGCGAGGCCCCGCCTTCAATGGAGCGCGATTTCCGCCAAAGATTTGGAAAATTGGTCCGTGCGCAAAGCATTATAGGGATTTTAAGACCGCGGACGATACACATGTGCAGCCTCGAAATTTCCCGCAACGAAGGACGCCGGCCTCGGTAGAATTCCAAGCTTCCTGGACATTGTAACGGTCCTTCGGCGGGACTCGTTGACGTAGCATCCTTGAATTAGTGGCTCTGGAGCAGCTTTCCTCGACATTGAGAAACACCCTATGTGTTCAATCAGTACATTGACCCCATTTTTAAGGAAGCTTCTGGAGCACGGAGTCGAACACAATGAAACACGGAAGAGCTGGAACTTGATGGCAAACTGAAGATCTCTCCCCCCAGTCCCATGTTTTTAGCTAGCTCTGAGAGAATAATCAACATTCTGCATGACAACTGTAACTGTAACTGTAACTCCTCCATCAGCTGACGCCAACAGGCAGGAAGAGTAATGGCTGATGAGCTGGGGCTAGTACCTAAGCAACATGTTTCCTCGACAACCATCTGTCCTGCATCTGTCACTCATCCACTAATAATCAAAATCAGATTTTTTTTTCTCCCCCCTTTCTTTTTAAACCTCTTTCCAAATCCGATTGGTTGTCTGACAGATCTTAATTAAGATTGTCTAATTAACAATTTCCTCAGCTCACTAGCCTCTGGATCCAGCTCTTTAACAGGCCTTCATAAGAATTACCATCTGACGTGTCAGTCTCTAAAGGCGCATTTCCACTGCAGGGCCTCGCACGGCTTAGTACGGCCTTGGTAGGCCAGGCTCACTTTATGCTGCGTTTCAATTACAGTTTAGTAGCTGGGGCAGTAACTATAGTAACGCAGTGTAGGCGGAGCCGGGACGTCATCTTCAATGCGAAACACAAAACCAACATCAGCCGTTAGCTGTTAGCACTCAGAGCTCACAGCTCCTCATATCTGTTCAGAAACTAGACAAAAGTTGGACAAGTACAAACTACAGACTGTCTGTGTCATGGCGAATAGTCTGTGTCATGGCGAATACAGTCTGTGTCATGGCGAATAGTCGCTGGTTTATTTATGTTTGTGGAAGGTCGGCGCATATACAACGTTAGCTTAGCCGATCTCCATAAAAAAAAAAACACATTTTAAAAGGTGTTTCGCCTGCTGTCTGTCTGCAGACTTGTCAAAGCATTAATTCATGGTTTTTACTATTCACTGCAGTGGAAATGCGCCATTATTATACTCTGATTTATTGTAGGTAATATATACGAACTTGTGAGGACGGTAAATATATTGCTTGCTTGCCTGTGGCCGCTAACATCATTCAGATAAAAGTGAAATTATCCTTCATAACCAGAAGAAAAACAAGGAGAGTTATTCCACCATAAGAACATAAACCTTTCAAAGTGTCCATTTCATGTATGTTTTTCAGAAGAATACCTCACAAAGACAACAGAGAAGCTGATTTTAAAGATATTTAATCGTGTCATATAAATATTCAGTACAAAATATCACGTTTTACAAAGCAGATTGATGAATGGCCAATGATGAACGGCCCTTACACTACCACGACCTCTCAAACTGTTTCTACATCGACAAAACTCCACTGCTCAATCACATTTTCACCAACACAGTATACCGTTGTAGAGGTGAGCCCGAGTCTACACATCAACAACCACAGATCTACCGCATCTGGAGAAAGAGGACATCACCATCGCAACTTTGAAGAAAGAACATAAATGGCGGTACGTTCAAATGTGCAACACTTTCCGTTATCTTAGCTGAGCATGGCGCCAATGCTTGGAGGCAATTATACTCTCCATAGGAAAACACAAGCACGTCTTTGTAATGGCGATATGCTGACACCCTGTATGGAGACAGAAAATAGTGAAGGGAAAAAAATGCTTTTGTGAAGTGCTGCTGTCACGTTGATTTCCATTTGAGACCTCGTATTGTACCTCGAGGCAGAGAAGCAGATTCCTCAGAGTGAAGGGTTTCTAACCCCATTAAATGCTTATCACAGCAACACTGCCACAGTCTGAAATGGCCACTTATAATGGGAACCACAGCAACAAGCTAATAAACAAAAACAAGGGGGCGAAAAAATGAGTGCATGTATACAATAGCAGAGCGTAAAGAATTTTCCAACCACTGTCAATTAGATTGTTAAATGTGCCGCTCTGGAAAGCCTCTTTTGGAGTACAGACTGTGAAAAATTACACCATTATGTTTTGTTATTACAATGTCTGATAAATGTCAGCCTCCTCCCATGTAGGCCTTTTGCTAAAGTGAGGGCAGAGCTTGTTATAGCTTTTATTATTTTACCCTCCAAGCCTCCAGTAATGAAATACATTTAATTACTGTTTAATTCTTGAAGTAATAGTGATTAAAAAATGGTTCTGTTTTGACATTAAATGCTAAACTGTTTTGTGTTCACGCTGCAGGACAACGGTTTGACCTTCTCCAGAGGACACCGCTCTGGGTTTGAGAGCCGCCCAGCTCAAAGGTCAGGGGCCCCTCGTAAGGGCCCGACAGGAGAGGCTGTCCGTCCCTCAGGAAATCATCTGGGTGAGCTCCATGTTCAACACTACACACAGTACATGTAATGAAGGGTGGTGAACATGATCATTTTAAAAGGAAAATACTGGTGCTTTTTGGCACATCTCCAAAAACTGCTATGTTACATTTGTATACATTCGACTGTGGGCGGAGCCTCCTCTACACACAACACCTTTATCAGAAAAACCCTTGCTTTATGCTGTAGGTTTGTTTTTTAGACTTATTAGAATCCGACCACCCACAAAAAGGTAATCATCATTTTAGGCCACTTCTCATTGCGTAGTTTTACTTTTATAATTTAAGGCATTTCTTTTGATCAATTTCATCCGTTTATACTTTCTCAAAGGAAGTATAAAAGCTTTACATATGGACAGAGTTTACATTTAAACACATGATTTATTTTTTTGTATGAATTTGTAATTGAAATATTATTCTTCCAGCTTGGTACATGAAGTCAAATCTCGCCGTGTTTCTTCATCGCACGCACAGATACGAAAATAATATTGAGTGAATTGTTTTAATGGTCACAGGATGTTGCAGTCTGCGCATGTGACTTTTAGATTTACACCATGAGTGAATCAGACCAGCATTTCCCTCCAACTGGTGTTTCTTGATTGGTTATCAGTTTATCTCAGAATTTAACACTGTTTTTTATTTATTTTTTCAGCCTGTTGGGTGAACTGGAAAAATCAAGACATTCAGCTCAAGGTACTATTTGGTATTTGGCTCACCTTACAGCATATTGTTTACAGCTGTGTGGAGATGATAGTCAAAAATGATGGTTTTTGTATGTTGTTGCCATAAATTCCACATTTGCCACAGCTTCAGGTATGCTTTATTAGCCACTTGTCAACAGCAATGTTCCACAACACTATTTGAAAATTAATCCCTCCAATCTGTATCTAGATTCTCAGAGAGGACGATTGTGTGGCACTTCCTGCTCAAGCTGAGCTGTGGATGCCATCGCTTAAAGAAGGGATCTTTTGGACAATAGAAATCCCTTTTAAAAAAAAAAAAAAGAACTTTACAGCGCATCGTATCATATTACCGTACATACACAAGCTAAGATAGAACTCACAATATGCAGCATGTTTTTGTCCCAGAAACACTGAAAAATACATAGGCATATTTGTAGGGTTTACAAAACTGCTTGTTGAAAGTGTCCGTCACACGCAGCTTTGAAAAACAAACGAAAAAGAAAATATTGGTATAGATATATTTGGGCGTCATGTACACCCAATTACACACAGAAAATGTCTTGACACAAAGTCTCTTTTCACTTCACCCAGGCAAAACGCAACTAACACTGACTGGACACACAAAGCCTACGTCTGGTCACCGGGGACAACTGAAAGGTGAGCGGTGGCGTTGAGACGGCACGTGGACAAACGGTGCTCGTTCCATGGTCCTTTTTCGCCATTTTTATCGCCACACATGCACCAGAACTGCCCGAAAGTTTCAAATGTGTGTTTCATTGACATTTCTCTCTCCTTGTCTTTGTGCCAGGCTCTCGTTAGGAATCCCTGTCGCTGTCGTCGCCCCCGTACATGTCTGCCAGTTTCTTAAAACGGGGGCCCCACTCGCTCAGGTAGTTGTAGTCCTGGTCTCCCTCGGTGGTCACTGACTCCAAGGAGCTGAGGGACTCGGCCACGGAGCCGGTCCCCTCGTAGGCATAGGTGGCCAAGGAGTCGTAGGGCGGCGCCGTGGGGTCGCTGTCGTTGTCCTGCAGCCTCTGGTTGATGAAGTCTCTCACGTCCCCGTTGTGGTCCCGGATCGGGGGCAGCACGGGCCGTCGGACCGGGGGGAAGAAGGTCTCGGGGACAATGTCCCTCCGCTGCTTGCTCTCTTCGATGGCCTCTGGGTTGCGCAGTGTGCCGATATCAAAGGCCTGAGTGTCCTCCTCTCCGCCGCCTTCATCATTGTAGCTGACAACGTTGTCTCTGACATCCTCTTTGGAGATGATCAGAGGCTCCTTCTTCCTCTGTCTCCTCAGGGCAGCAAACAGCACCACGATCACTACAGGGACAACAAACAAAGAGAGAACAAGCCTCAGACTTTGGTGACTTTTGCTGTTGTTGCTTTGCTCCCCCCCTCCTTGTTCTGAAGGCCAGTGACTGTCCAGGGGGAATTGTTGATGTTGCATGAGTGTTCACTGATGTTCAGGGACTTTGTCTGACTTTGTAAAAACAGGCTCGGCTACCACAAGGATACATTATGTATGTTGCCTCCTCAGGGCCAAAGCTGCATACTTTCAAAAATAAGGCAGTTTAAGAAAACACAATAAATTGCATGCTAGAAACATCTCTGTGTATGTGTTTTAAATGTCAGAAAATGATAGTGCAGTTTGTTATTAAACATTTTATGAAAGGACATAGTTTGCCAAACAATTCATGTGAAAAAATATGCAGAATGTTTTTTTAAGCCAAAGAATAGTATGTCAAAATCAGAGCCGTATAAAGAGAGAGTTGCGTTCACTCGGCCTGCCAAAACCATCTGAGTCTCAGTTGATGCAACTCTCTCTTTATAGGGCTCTGGTTGAAAAGAAGCCATATTTCAACAACATACTGTACCACGCCTGGGTTTGACACACTATAACGTGCCTTAGTCCCACATAAAATACATGTCTTTTTTTGCATAAGTATGTCGAAAAAAATTCTAAATAAAAACATGGTATGTGGGAATAAGGCACGTTATAGTGCGTCGAAGCCAGGTACAGTATCGTCACCAGTAAATGACAAAAGTAATATTATAGCATGTCGAAATAGTTTTACGTAAATATTTCAACTAAAAGAGTAGAAACATGTTTAAAAGAAACTCTCAAATCTTATTTTCAGTGAAGCCACCAAGGGTACATTTAAGCTCAAATGTTTGCAAGCGTGTGTACTCACTGAGCAGAATGATGACGCAGAGCAAGATGGCCACTAGGGCTCCCGTGCTGAGGCCCGCCCTGGCTGTGAGCGCCTCTGCGTTGCACAGCTTCATGTTGCCCTCGCGGTCGCAGGAGCACACTCTGACGGTCAGCGTGTTGGTGCTGCTCTGCATGGGGAACACCCCGTCGGAAATGACCACAGGCACGTGGTAGATGCTCATCTGAAGACTGTTGTAGCTGTTCCTTCGCGTTAGGATCCAGGCCGTGTTGTCTGAAAACAGCAGGATGTCCGGTTACTACGCAGACATCAATAACCTAAATGAATACTTCAATAAACTCGACTCAAAATTGAATTTGGTCTGTGAATGTGCTTGAAAGAAAAACTATAAATCACATCATGTGCAGCTATGAGTGCCTTATGGAAGCGTTATGCAGAGGAGTGAAGTGCATGTGAAGACCAGAAGCATCAGCTGAGAGTGAGTCACCTTTGTTATCACGGACAGAGAAGTTGGCCTTCCCAGCAGCCTCCTGGGCGAGACTGAAGAAGAACCGGTGTCCTCCGAGTGGATCGTCAGGATCTGTGGCGCTCACGGTTTGTATCCTCTGAAATAAGAAACAGGGGATTCGTACGTTAAAGGTGGGGTATGTCATTTTGGAGAAAGCAGCTCGAGTGAATTTGAAAATACACAACCGGAACAAATCTGCCCCTTCCTTCCAGAGCCCCTCCTCCAACACACACGAACGCGCACATGACCAATGAGGGCACGAGATAAGTTTGTGCACAGATGGAAGGCTGACAGGCAGGTAGGCCATCCAGTTATTTTAATCGGGCCGGCTCAGATGATTGGTCGTGCTTTTTACAGTACTACGGCTTCTTCCACAGATGACATTTTTCTATGTATCTTTTGTCAAAGCACTTCAGATATTCATTGCTATCTGGATGTTAAGAGCATTCCATGGAATATAACAAAGAGTGTATCTCGAGCCGGTTTCTCAAACTTACCTACCCCGCCTTTAAATGTCAGGTATGGGAGCAGAATAAACCCTTTCAAAGTATTAAATTGCTCAATTATCAGTGAAAGGAACACAGCTGGAAACAGTGACGTATCAAAGTTTATATGGATTGTGTCGCTGCATGTTGAATACCCAACAAAAGTGGGTGATAAGAATGTGAGTATTACATTTAACATGAAAATAGCTTATCATGCAGCCGTATCCTTTTGAACTTATTTTCACCACTGCAGATGGGACTATTTAATCCTTCTTTGGAAACGTGCATTCATCAACGTGAGATGTGAGCTTAATGCAACAAAAAAAAAAGGCTCCTCGTGTATCAGATATCCCACCCATCTTCGTCTAGCTTAAATCACACGTGACAGTTTTTACAGATACTCTCTGAGATGCACTAATTACACGGTGAACTGGAAGAGGACTCATAAGCCTTGAGGGGAAGTCATGATGAAACTATGACGACTGCTTTGTACCTGATTAGCCTTAGCGTTCTCACACACAAACGTCTCGTAGTTGGTGGCGAATGTTGGCGCGTTGTCGTTGACGTCCAGCACCCGGATGTAAATGGGCACACGGCTGACCTGGCGAGGGTTGTCTAGGGAACACACAGGTGGGAATTCTTAATGTACACAAATCATTATTTCTTTACCTTTATAGTAGATGTGTAAGTGTACAGTAGATGTTTTCCCGTTTGCATGCACACAGTAATACAGAATATAATTGTGATATTTTACAAGTAATGTTTGACCTGCCATTGACTTTATATTATGAGGGAATAAAGGTGTCTCTTGATTCTTTTCTACAGGTACTACCCATTCTTCTAATTTAGTGTTGAGCCGAACAGGGACAACTGTAAATGCCAGTTTTAAAATTCTGAATGGCCAGTCAATATAAAAGTGAGTATGTAAAAAGCCTTGAGGAAGTTGTATAACACATACTATAATAGCTTACATAAAACATTCAGCACAATATAGTGTGTCCACATCACTTATCATTCTCCGGAAAAAGAACATCTCGTACCCAGCAAACTTCTGCCTTGAGTTTATGTGCCTTTTTCGTTTGCATAGTTACACCCGAGTGGCGAGGAAATGATTCAAGTAAAAATGTCCTTACCAATGTGACATGCAGGGTGTAGTTCTCATATCAATCTTTTTACGAATAAAAACACTCAGCGGAACTCATTAGAAGTTCTCCCACAGTTCAAGGGCATTATCAAGTCACTTTCCATGTTGGATTTTTCTCTTAAATAATCAATCGTAAACTGAAACACATACATAGGGGGCGAGGTAAACATTTGATGGATCCAAAATGAAGTACAGAAAAATGAAGAATTCCTCTTTATATCGACAGAAATAGGGGCTTTTTATCCTAGAGCTGAAGAAAAAAACTTTTTTTTTTTTTTTTTTTTTGGTTATGGAAGGTAAATGATGTTCTGCGAATAAAAAAAATATATATGTGTTGCCAGATTTGTTTTCCTTTTGGGTTGTAGCTGTTTAAGGTGAGGTCTACAGGAGGCCTTATAGCGAGATGGATATAGAGACCACTCAGCTGCGGGGCGGTCAGAGCTGAATGGAAGCGATGTGATGAGAGTTTTTCTGAAGGCGCACCATAAGTGCTCATCGCTGTGCAGTTAGAGATAGAATAGGAAACATATGCCTGGTGGATTGAAACATTTCAGGATGTCTTGAGATGCTTACAGGCCCCCAGGACCATAAATGTCACACATACACTTTACTACTCCATTGAGGGAAGGAAATGGGTTGGCTTCCCAACCATATAGGGCTTTAATGTGCAGCTGCAGGAAGCGCTGTTTAATTAAAACACTAAGAAAAGGCAAGTGGATTTAATTAGTAATCATTAATTAGTTTTAAAAGAAAGAGCAGGAGATTGGTGAGTATGATGTTACTTTGTTGTTCTACTTATGGACATAGAGCTGTGGACTTTATATGGGTCGGAAAATAGAAGTCATTTATAATATTTTATAACATTAAGATAAAAGCCTGTCTTGAATAGGATTGTTTAAAATAAAAGGCCCAGGCCATGTTTTGAGAGTTCACATCTTTTGAGTGCTTTTAGGGACTAATATAAATTCCAAAAATAAAATGTTATGGACAGGAAGCAGGTGAACAGAAAGCTTTTACACTTACTGAACTCTGTGGCGATGACGGAGATGTTGTGCCAGGCGTTCTCTTCTCTGTCCAGCTCCCGGAGGATGAACACTGACCCGTTCCCTGCATGGACGTTGAACATTCTGTCCATGTCCGTGCGTCGATCAATAGAGTACCTGCTCAAAAACACACAGAGATCGCCTTTTAAACCCGTGCACTCAGGCTGTGTGGAGTTTAGAGTTTGTCAGCGTGTGAACCGGAGTGAAAACGCTCACATTTACGGAAGAGTCTTTGTTGAACTGACATTTTGTGAGCACGCAGGAGGTACTCAAAACAAGTCTGACTAAGCATGATGGACTTGTCTGCACTCTGCCATTATTGCCTTTCTTTGCAATTCATACCACAAAAGAACGCATTAAGAAAAAGATTAGTTTTAGCATAAATCCAAGGCAGCGTTCGTCCTCAAAGGAACTTTGTTCAAAGGAACAAAATTGGTTTCACCTGCCAAAAAAAACAAAAAACTACAGGAGGTAATACATCGCTTCTCTACATTCTCAGGCTGTTAAAGGGTCACTTTAAAACATATCACAAAAAACACAAATGTTCTCTTTACGCTTTGTGTTATCCAACCACGCAGTTAGTTGCAGGTTTGCGTGCACAACTTTGGGTATAAACGCTTCTGAAACATCTGCTGCCACACAAGTGCACACAAACGAGAGCTGCTCAACATACACGCAAACTCACCAGCTGTATCCTTTTACAGAAACAACTCGGGATAATCCAACGGCCTTATTGTCTACAGGGCTTAAATGGACTTTTTCATTAATATTGTAAAGAGGTCTTATTCAGATTTACCAGGGTATGGTTTCTAGAAGGATAAGTTGCTTCTGAGCTTTGCAAATGTCACCCCATGACATGTCCACAAGAGGAGAAATATCCAGTCTGTTTGAAACAGCATTCACTAACTAGTCGTCTCATTTAGCACATATTATCAAGGAGGGATCGCTATTTCCTTTAGTCGCTCCCGGCCCCCCATCGAGTCAGCTCACAGCGGGCCATCAGCTGATCCATTCCTAGCTGAATTCTGTCTTTAAATCGCCTACACATCAAAATGGAGCTTAAACCTGTAGTTCTTGGCTGTATGTGGTTATTTCCTCCGAGCTGTTTTGTTTACTAGAAATAATTGAAAATATATTGCTATATAAAAAGGACAAAAGCCTGGTGTGGTCGTTGGATTTTACTTTTTTAACTACTGCAACCTGTACATCAAAATGAAGCTAAGAAGGTTTTTAGCTGTATCTGTGTGTGTGCTGCAACAAAAACGATATTAGATTAGAAAATACAACATATGGCATCCCTTCTGTTTCTCTGCTGTTGGTTGTGGAGATACAGATGATGTGGTCTCTCTACCCACCTGTATACTCAGTTATATTTACCCAGAGATTTGTATAATTTTTTTTAACAACCGACTTCAAGTAATGTTTTAGTGACTGAAATTTGCACAATTAATAACTTGAGTTCTTTCTTAAAAACTAACAGAATCACTGGTTAGAACTACAGGGAAGGTTGAGGTGAGTTCACTCTGTACCATAAGGTATACTGTCAAGGGGGCTAACAGTCCTGATGACAGATAAATGTTAGCAGCCAACCCCCTCCACACACACACACACACACACACACACACACACACACACACACACACACACACACACACACACACACACACACACACACACACACACACACACACACACACACACACACACACACACACACACACACACACACACACACACACACACACACACACACACACACACACACACACACACACAGCCAACAGGTTATCCAGTCGTGTTGTTTTTCTCTGCTTCCCAGACTACTGTGATACATCAGTGTGATTAATGGAGTAGCAGGCATCAGGAGGGCCAGCGTAAGAGGGAGGAGACCCCCAAGGGGCGACGATGAACCGGGGCTCTCAATGCACCACCGCACTCCCTTTTCGGCAGTTCCTCCCCCCCCTCTCTCCTATAGCCCCTCCCCCCAGCTTCTCCTCCTGCATCAACTATTTTTACTGTCTTTGTCTAAACCCTCCCTCCTCATCTCCTCCTGCCTATCCTCCTCTCCTACCACCTCGCCGGCCCCGGCAGTAACTCTAACCTCGTTAAATGTGCGTCGGCCGTGGGCTTTACTAATTGCTTTTCTAATATTCCCAATAATTCAGCTGGCTGAGCCTCACCCCGTCCCCTGATTAATGACGGAGAGATAACAGCGCGCCTCGTCCTGACCGGGCACCCAAAGTGCTGCTCTCAGCAGGCAGGCAGCTGGCGGGACGGGAGGCCAGGCAGAAGGACATGGAGGGTTACAGAAATGTTAGTGATCAGCGGGTTGGGACATATATCCTCTTTCCTCCCTACACAAGCTACACGAGCGGCTGGCACGCCACAGTGTTTTCAGAAGGAGACTTCTAAAGAACAAATCAGCAGGAACCCGGCAGGAGTATTGATTTGGGGATTTTCAGGTTAGGAGTTTGAACTGGGCTATATTTAGATGAAAGTTGTTAAGGGTGTAAGATAGTTGTTTCAACAACTTTTAAATCAATACATTTCTACGTAAAGCAAGTACTTTAAGACACATTTCAAAATAGGTTTATGTAAAGGATATGAAAAAGTGGTTACATGAAACCAAGACCACCAGAAAACCTGGAAACACAATCTCACCCCGAGGTCCATTAACCAACTATCTCACAAATAATGTACGAGCACTTTAAATATCTTCCTTGTTGAATGCTTTTGAATCACATTTGAAAGCTGCAGAGTAGTTTCTATTCTCCAATAACTGTATTCAAGGTAATGAATGAAGCTGAATTTCAGAAACATTTGATGACCAACCATACTTTTTTGTGTATGATGACCACGGTGTCAGTTAATATTTCTAAACCTTAAAAGACAGAATATACTTAAATACATGTTCATGTTAAATTCTCTAAACATTCACGCCAAACTATTGAAAAGCTTTTTTTCCAAAAGTGTCCATTAGAATATTGCAGCACTTAGACGCTTCATTGACCTCCTTTTTAAAACTCTGGCTTATCTTTCCTACTTATTTATAATATTCAAAAAACATTCCTGTTTGTGTGAATTTCCTTTTTACGTTTCAAAACCTTGAATATCGATCATGTTTTAGGAACTTGAACATCAGTAATGAGTTTTTCTGATGGGATGACATCATAAAAACTATAAGACTGAATAGCTACTTAAAATGTTAAGAAATAGGCCATTATGATCCTTTCGTACCTTCAAGTGGATCACGTCACAATGTTCATGCAGACACCTATGCTTACTGAGGGAATTGTGTTAAAAGTCCATGCTTCAATGTGCTGGTATCTGCAAGTGTTGTGGCAAGCTAATAAAGATAAGCGTCTCAGTGACTTCCTGATGCCAGGCAGCCCCCGGGCCGCCTAGCCTCCTCCACTGCGCGCCTTTAAATGCCACGGGGAAGCTACCTCCTTGATGATCGGCGATAAAAGAGAATGATATCATATTTGACACCTGCAATAAAGTGGTGGAACTTCAACCTTGAGAGCCAACTCCCTTAGTGCATCATAAAAATGAAAAAGTCTTTGAGACAGAGTGGAAGACGCAGCCTTACACCCCGCTGCCATTACTCCCATTTAATAGAATGCCTGCATAATTTGGGATCTCCAGGAAGCAAGTGGTGCGGGTGATATTCTGTCCCTTTTCCAGTTAACAATGCATCCCCTACCAAGGCCTCATTACGTTTTTAATGCAATCGTTATGTTGAAAGAAATCTAAGGGAGAAGATCTACTTTTTACCCGAAAGCCAAATCAGATAGTTTGATATAAAAAAAACATCTTAGCAGCAATGCAAACTGGAAAAGGGAAGGAACTTTAAAAAAACATACTTGCCAGTTTTGTATCCAAATTATCTGTCTTTAACCACCTATTAAAGACATGTGATTGGCTCACTTCAACCAATCACATCCCTGTTGATCAACAATGGGGAGAAACGTCCAAAATATAAAATAGTATTATAATGACTGCCCTTTCTCTTATTCACCTAGTAGCTTCAATCTGGACTTTTAGCCACATATTTTTCAGTGGATAATGATGATTTCAGTACAATCGTAACATGCCAAACACTGATATTGTTCCTTTAAGATGTGTGTGTGTGTGTGTGTGTGTGTGTGTGTGTGTGTGTGTGTGTGTGTATGTGTGTGTGTGTGTGTGTGTGTGTGTATGTGTGTGTATGTGTGTGTGTGTGTGTGTGTGTGTGTGTGTGTGTGTGTGTGTGTGTGTGTGTGTGTGTGTGTGTGTGTGTGTGTGTGTGTGCTTCAGTACCTGACGAGACTGTTTTTGTCGTCGGGGTCAGACGCGCTGACGGAGCCGATGGCGGTGTTCCTGGCCGCGTCCTCTTTGACCTCCATGACGTAGCTGGCTCGCTCAAACAAGGGCGGCTCGTCCACATCCTCCACCACGATTTTAATGGTCGCCTCATCCCTGAAGGGGCCCACGGAGAAGAAGCGAGGGTTGAGGTGGGAATTTTCCACCTGAATACGGAGACTGTACTGCCGCTTCCTCTCGAAGTCCAGAGGCTGCAAAACAGACAGGACATGTTTGAGTGAGATGTTTCACATACTGTGACATGTTTTCCCTTCTTTCATGGATTAAAAAGACAATTGCACTCTGAGTTTTGTTGGCCTCTAATAGTTGCTTCTGAACACTCATTTGTATGCAGCTGCACTTTAAGCTGTTGATTTTCTGAAAACTAATACCCATTCAGAGCATACTGCCACATTTAATTTCAGGTCAGATTGGGATTTTATTCATTAAACTGGCAATCTTTTTCAGAGCATCGTCTAATTAGCTTGTGAAAAGGGGCTCAGTGTCTTCTTCAAGGACAAACAAGACTGTTGATGGAAACACAGGGGATCACACTAGGGCTGCATTATTTGGTAAAAAAGTCATATTGTGATTATTGTTGGCACTATTGCGATTTGCAAAATAATAAAACATGGTATCATAGGTATACTTGCTTAGTTAGGGAAAGGAAAATGCAGACTACTGATCCTTTTAGAATGTGTATTTCTAAAGTCATACAAACTACGTATTTTAACTAAGTGTAAATGATTGTTTTAATTACTTACTGTTTGACAACATTAAATGAAAAACCTAACCCGAGTGAACAAATGGTATACTTGCTTAGTTAGGGAAAGGAAAATGCAGACTACTTAGTATTTTAAAATGTGTATTTCTAAATTCATACATACAAACGTAGTATCATATTACATACTGTAGGCCAACTGTAACATACACATGAATTGTAAATTACTATTTTAATTACTTACTATTTGACAAATAATGTGTGTATGTGTGTGTACAGAACATTAATCATTACAATGTGAAATTGAAAGATTACATATAGTTATCTTAAACAAGAAAAGGTGAAGTAAATGTACAAAACACTGGATCCTGATTGGTTCCCAACCTTTTTTGAGTACTGTACCCCCAAAGCATTTCAAGCCAACCTAAAGTACCCCCTACTACGCCATCAATCCTGGTGATCCCCAGGATATATTAATAGTCTATATATTGTGGCAGACCGGCTGTGTGTGTATGTGTGTGTGTGTGTGTGTGTGTGTGTGTGTGTGTGTGTGTGTGTGTGTGTGTGTGTGTGTGTGTGTGTGTGTGTGTGTGTGTGTGTGTGTGTGTGTGTGTGTGTGTGTGTGTGTGTGTGTGTGGATGACCTGGATAAAGTCACATGGTCACACAGGTTGGCAGTTTATTGAAGTAAAGCTTTAGTTCTGAGGTCTGACATCATCACTTCATTCCCATTGTAACATTAAGTTAACAAAGCACTGAAGAATCTGCTACAAAACTAAGATAAGATGAGATGAGATGAGATACGATGCGATACGATACGATACGATACGATATGATACAATCAGATGAGATATTCCTTTATTGATCCCCTTGGGTAAATGTGTTTGTCATAGCAGCATGGGGGAGGGGGGTATAGGTATGGGCAGGGTAATAGCAGAAAGAAAGAAATATAGAATTAGATCTGAATACAAAAAGATGAGAAAAATGTGAGAGGGACATAATAACCATATACCGTAATAATCAAATGTGTGTGTGTGTGTGTGTGTGTGTGTGTGTGCAGTGGCAGCACATATCAGACCCGGGCCGGGGGGCGGGGCCACATGACCGGGCCCTTTAAACCCAATAAAGCTTGACATTATATCGGGAGTCCGGGGTGGTAATGTGACGCTCGTGCGTAAAAAGTCGCTCAGTCAAGATTAAAATTTAAAACAACGTTTGAAAGAAAAGTAACCAAAGAACAGGTGTAATATTTAAGATTTCGTTTCTACAAAGGGTATAGAAACGAAATATATATCAGATAATAATATAATATGACATAAAGTCCAACAAACCAGAAGGACAACGAAAACATAGCCTAATAATATGACTACATTTCTGACACACAATTCACCATGGATAGCCACCAGCCACCATGAGATGACAGAGCAGTGTATAGTCAAATTGGCACGGCGGCCCACATTAAAATTGGCACGGCGGCCCATACCTGTGTGTGTGTGTGTGTGTGTGTGTGTGTGTGTGTGTGTGTGTGTGTGTGTGTGTGTGTGTGTGTGTGTGTGTGTGTGTGTGTGTGTGTGTGTGTGTGTGTGTGTGTGTGTGTGTGTGTGTGTGTGTGTGTGTGTGTGTGTGTGTGTGTGTGTGTGTGTGTGTGAAATGTGTGTGAGTGTGAAATGTGTGTGAGTGTGAAATGTGTATGTGAAATGTGTGTGTGTGTGTAGCTAAGGTGAAACCTGGAAGTGGAAGAAGGAGAGAAGTGACGAGGAGAGATAGAGAAGAGGAGGATATTTTTGTCTGTGTGACCCAATGCGACAATTAATGTGACACTTAAATCATATTCAATCATAACTAATCATATACATTATAATAGCCATTGTTTAAAGACTTAAGTAAGTAAGTAAGATAACTCACCAATTAATGTGACACTTGAGCCTGTTTCTCCCTCATCAGTTTTGTGAGTCTGGGGGAGATTGTTGCAAAAGCTGTGACCAGGTTATTCTCCAAGTTGAGTCTGTTCCTGTGTTTAGTCTTGATGTGGGTCATGGCGGAGAATGTCACCTCACACAGGTATGTGGACCCAAAAGGCAACAGTTCATTCAGGGCATGTTTCTCCAATTCAGGATACTCCTTCTCCACACCACACCAGAACTGTGTCAGTGGTGTGCTTGAGTACCTCATCTTCAGGCTCCTATCTGAGGACACATCTATGAGGTCTTCTTGCAGTCTGGCGGGAATGCTGCTGTTAATGCACGTCACAAATGGATTACGCACCCAGGCCAGTGTGGATGGCTTGTTGTCAATATCAGGGAAGTAGGAGTTGAACTCATTCTTGAGCTTGGACAAATGTGTGTGTACTATTTTAAAAATTGGAGCTCGGTCACATTCACCAGTAGCAATGTATCCGTTCAGCTGCAGGAAACAACTTGTATCCCCTTTTTCACATTTGCTCTGCCAGAGCTTGATCTTCTCCTTGAATCCACACACTTTGTCATACAAGCTAAGAACATTTGTGTCTTTACCTTGAAGAGAGAGATTCAGCTGGTTGAGTTTGCTGAAAATATCAGAGAGGTATCCCAGCCGAGCTACCCAGTCAGCGTCGTCGAACATAGCCGCAAGTGGGTGTGTGTGCTCCGACAGAAATGCCCTCACTTCATTGCGTAGCTCGAACAGCCGCTGTAACGTCTTCCCTCGGGATAACCAGCGGACGTCAGTGTGAAGCAGGAGCTGTTTATGTTCTGACCCACCGTCTTCACAAAGTGACTGAAACAGTCTATGATTCAAAGGCCTGGACTGTATGAAGTTGATCACTTTTGCGGCATCATTCAAAACATCGTTTAACTCTGGACTCATTCTCTTGCTAGCTAATGCTTCTCGGTGAATCATGCTGTGCGTCCATGGAACGTCAGGGTTTACCTTTTTTATGTGGGCCATTAATCCATTTACTCTGCCGGTCATCGCCGCAGCGCCGTCTGTGCACACATGGGAGCAGGATTTCCAATCCAGCTTGTGTTGAGAGAAAAAATGGTCAATAACGTTAAAAACGTCCTGTCCGGTAGTTCTCCCCGTGAGTTTCTTGCAAAACAGAATGTGCTCGTTCATCTCCAAAGTGTCTTTGTAACGCACAAACGCAATCAGTTGTGCTTCCCCACTGACATCCGTTGATTCGTCCAACTGCAAAGCGAACGTACCAGACGCTTTACATTTTTCCACCACTTGGTCAATAATGTCAATTCCCATGTCGTCGATCCGATGGCACACAGTATTATTTGACAACGGCACTTTCTTCAGGACATCAGCTGCTTTCTTATCGAGCATAGTTTCTGCAAGAATGATAGCAGCAGGCAAGATTAGCTCTTCGGCTATGGTAAATGGCTTTTTCAGTTTAGCAACGAGTAGCGACACAGCATAAGATGCCTCCAAGGCCTTGGTTGAGACCGATGTCACTTTCTTTAGTTTTTCTTGGCTTCCCTTAAATTCAGCCAGTTTTTGGTGGAAAAACTCTGCAGGCTTACCCACACAGGCGGGATGTCTAGTACTAAGGTGCAGATGCTATTATTAGAAAGCACGTCGCCACAGATGAAACACATTGGCTGCGGTGGCTCTGTAGTTGTGACCGTAAGCCCGGAGAGCACATAATGTTCACCAAACTGACGATTCTTCACCCTCTCTGTTTTCATTTTCTTGAGAACGGGTTCTCCTGATTTAGCAGTATCACCTGTGCTGTTGTTTCTGGATGAACCAGCTCGACTCAGCCATTGATCCATAATGATTATGTTAACAGAAATGTTGATCTCAATAAACACCAGCGCATTCACTTGATAGGATGTTGATATTTTGGGGACCTTGAAATGCTTCTTACGAAGCCACTCCTTCGTTGCCCGGGCGGTGTGTTTGGGATCATTGTCATGCTGAAAAACCCAGCCACGTTTCATCTTCAATGCCCTTGCTGATGGAAGGAGGTTGTCACTCAAAATCTCACGATACATGGCCCCATTCATTCTTTCCTTTACACGGATCAGTCGTCCTGTTCCCTTTGCAGAAAAACAGCCCCAAAGCATGATGTTTCCACCCCCATGTTTCACAGTAGGTGTTCTTTGGATGCAACTCAGCATTCTTTCTCCTCCAAACACGTCTAGTTGAGTTTTTACCAAAAAGTTCTATTTTGGTTTCATCTGACCATATGACATTCTCCCAATCCTCTTCTGGATCATCTAAATGCTCTCTAGCAAACTTCAGACGGGCCTGGACATGTACTGGCTTAAGCAGGGGGACACGTCTGGCACTGCAGGATTTGAGTCCCTGGCGGCGTAGTGTGTAACTGATGGTAGCCTTTGTTACTTTGGTCCCAGCTCTCTTCAGGTCATTGACTAGGTCCCCCCTTGTGGTTCTGGGATTTTTGCTCACCGTTCTTGTGATCATTTTGACCCCACGGGGTGAGATCTTGCGTGGAGCCCAAGATCGAGGGAGATTATCAGTGGTCTTGTATGTCTTCCATTTTCTAATAATTGCTCCCACAGTTGATTTCTTCACACCAAGCTGCTTACCTATTGCAGATTCAGTCTTCCCAGCCTGGTTCAGGTCTACAATTTTGTTTCTGGTGTCCTTGGACAGCTCTTTGGTCTTGGCCATAGTGGAGTTTGGAGTGTGACTGTTTGAGGTTGTGGACAGGTGTCTTTTATACTGATAACGAGTTCAAACAGGTGCCATTAATACAGTTAACAAGTGGAGGACAGAGGAGGCTCTGAAGAAGTTACAGGTCTGTGAGAGCCAGAAATCTTGTTTGTTTGGAGGTGACCAAATACTTATTTTACAGAGGAATTTACCAATTAATTCATTAAAAATCAGACAATGTGATTTTCTGGATTTCTTTTTCTCATTTTGTCTCTCATAGTTGAGGTATACCTAGGATGAAAATTACAGGCTTCTCTCATCTTTTTAAGTGGGAGAACTTGCACAATTGGTGGCTGACTAAATACTTTTTTGCCCCACTGTATATAGCCAGCAAATTATTACTTAATTTGAATGCCCCCAATTGTGGTTACATTATTACAGATTATGCATTATTCATTATTTGGGTACAGTTTTCCTGTAAAAAATTTAATTAAAAAAAATCTAAAATCAAATTTTATTTTTTTATTTTCAAAATCTTTTCACGTACCCCCTGGGGACCACCCACGTAACACTAGGGGTACGCGTGCCCCCGGTTGGGAAACACTATTAGCAAAGTTAGCTCTGATAGCTACAGACGCACCTCACTCAGTTCCAATGCTAACAACACATCACCGTGAAGACATGACGTACACTTGCACTTTGTTTAGCTAGCAAGCTAACCTGTAGCTGTGTCTTTATTTTTCGAAACTTTCGCTGCCGCCGTTCATTCTTTGTATTTTTCTCTGTGTTGTTTAAGGTGCTGGTACATTTGCGTCGTGTTGCAACTGTTGTTTGCGTTTTTAATAGAAAACCTTACCGTAGCTTAATTTACAGCAAACAGGTCGCTTGTTCATTTTGCATCCGTTCCTCAGTGGATGGTCATGTGACCAAACAAGGCAGACTGAGCCTGATTGGTCGGCTCCGCAGCATGTGCGTGCATAATAATTAGACTGCGCACACAAATGATAGATTTTTTGAATTCGCAGATTCGCAAACGCACACTTTTTAGTTAATTAAATCGCTTCCATTTGGGGTGATAACATAGATACTAGTAGTGATAATCACAGAGGGTCATATCACGATTGCAATGTCGATTAAATTAAATAATTACGTTTAAAGGCCTTCGATAAACTGCTGCCATATCCTGAATATATCGTGAGTGGTGTGGCTTTTTAAACAAACCATAACATTGTTGGGTTATTCTACAGCATTACACATGATTAAAGTTTATAACCATGAAATCTGGTGAGAAATGTTTTTTGTTAGCTTGACAGTAACATTAGACAAATGATGTATGTACTACATTTCCATCGTTTGCTTGGACTTATAATTGCAGGTATTGATATAGGCTACTGTGGTACACATTTTCCGTTGTTCTTTGTTATTTTTCTCTGAACAAAAATATGCAAATGTCTTGGATGTTTGTGCGTTTCAACTCCATCTCCTGATCCCTGCCACACTCTATGAAACAATTAATCACAGTTGTCTCTCCATGTCTGCTCGGTGACATCTGTTGTTTTTTTCATTTTAGTCGTTAAATGAAGACATCAGTGTATCAGATAAGTGTACGATCAACAAGGGAGATATTGCAGTTTGAAGAGTCAGTTGATGTTGAGACTTTAGTGTGCTTTTTTTTCTGACTGATGGAAAAATACTGACAATACTTTGTTTTTAAGGGTGTTATTGTTAAGTTGCTCACATTTGATTAACATACAAAGAAAATGGTTAAGGTTCTGGTGAGCAATACTTTTTCTACATTTATGTTATATGATAAGTTCACATTGAGTATGATAAAAGTTTACATAGTAATATAGTGGATTTATGCTAGACCTCCTCTGTTAGTATACACACTTTTATTTTACCAATTTGTTTGCTTAAAAGGAAGCAGCATTGTAATTGTTCACGTGTGATCCCCTATAATGCTGCATCTACTGTACATCCTATCGTTTAATGGACTGCACACAATGATTGGTATTATTCCGCACAGGTTGGCGAGATGTTTTCCCTTTTATGTTCCTTCTGTGAACTTTTTTTTGAAGTTGAGCCACTGAAGGTATCCCCCCATTCATGGTAATAATTGGGGAGCGGTGCATTTTAATGAATGTGCGCCCGGCGCTGAGCGGGAGCAGCTAGATCAGAGTGAGCTCCTCGCAGGCTGCCTGTACATATGAAAGGATGGCGGGTCCGTGATCGCTGGAAACAACCTTTAAAAGCATGAAAAATCCAGATGGAACAAGTCGTTTTCTGAAGCCATGGGTAAAAACATAAAATGAGTCGGTGATTTTCAGCGTTTCTTGTTAAGGCAGAAGGGGGGACCTCACGTCAATGGGAGGGTCTTTTGCTTTTGAAGGGCCGGTGCAAGCGGTGATGGGACACACTCCCACTTGACAAGCCCGTTTAATTATTAGGTTCAGAATTAGGGCATGCAGACTCCCCACACACACTCTGCCCGCTCACCACATCCACTACAGCACTGCTACAGCTACAAAAGGCAATTATGTCATCTTCCACTTAATGATGGCATGATGGAAGCGATCAATCGAAAGCAGCAGAGAGGCTTGATACGGCAGGTTCTGCTGAATACATCAGAAACACAGCACAGCACACCGCTGAATGCTACGATCCATACTGAGCATCAATATTTCTGCTTTGGTCTCAGCTGGGAGGGAAAATGAATCTCACTCAAAACACATGTACTGGGAGTGTAGGCAAGTGTTAGGTGAAATCTAATAACTCTGCTGTCCATCCTCTGGCTGTCAGAGTGTATGGAAATTTAAAAAAGCTTCTATCACTTTCTGCTTTATTGAGTGCACTACCTTGTGTTGTTTCCTCTCGTTTGCCCAAACGAGAAGTGTGATGCTCATACGGTAGGCAGGTTTGGTGGAATCAAGTCAAGGGTTCTCAAAGCACAAAAATATAAATAAATAAGAACATGTGTGAAAGCTGTTTTATGAAATTGAGCCCCATTTTTACAATGTTCTGGGGCATTATCCCTTTCTATATAGAAGTGTACATTTGTTATGGCCCAGTTCGCCAGTATTTAAATTGCATTCAAACACTTAAGGGATCCACAGTAACACAAAACATGGTCATTCGTGGGATTCTTTGGACAATTTGAAATGTTGCAAAAAAAAGAGTTATTTTCTATTATTTTTGTGGTTCTTTGTGGTGATGTGTATGAAATACTGGATTGTTTTGGTTTTGTTGTATTTCTTTGTCTTATCTTGGGACAATATTGGAAATCATTTCTAAAATGTATTTATTATATTATTTTGAAATAACCCAGAACAAATATGTCGGTATTAACATGTGTGTATATTTTTGCCAGAATAAACCTTTTATATAAACACTTGGGCGCAGCTTTTATAGCTCTGTGCCTTTAACCCTCACAGAACACCAGCCGAGTCTCTGACCTTTCTCAGCAAGATGACCCCCTCCTGTGTGCTCCTGTTGGTGGTGACATCGAACATGCCGGGGCCGTCGCTCCCGATGATCCTGTACTCCATTTCCGCATTCTCGCCTATGTCGTTGTCCATGGCCCGGATCACTCCCACAGCAGAACCAATATCGGAGGATTCAGGAACCCTGAACTCATAGACGGCTGCGGAGGAACACAAAAATCTCAGTGATTTGGTGGTTCCAGGAACAGATGTACAGAGAAAACTAAAGTGTGGATAAAGTTAGTAAAAGCTCTGTAGTGTAACTAAATGTAAAAAGATTCGTGAGCAGGGTCATGACATCTGAGGTCCTGCCATTCTTTAAAAATTCATAACAATTAAAAGCATAATAGAGAAGCATCGAAGCCCTAAAAATACACCCAAGATACATTTATGAAGACAATACATTGGCTGGAAAAGAAACACCACTGCCCCTGACACCCAAGGAGCAACACAACCTGCCTATTATTAATGACCCTGTTAGTGGAAAGAGGGAAAGTGGGTGAGTCAGAGAGCAAGAATACAAGAGTCCGGGAGGGAGCGAGTCAGAGCAAATCAGAGAGCAGCAATATAGGAGCCAGGCGGCGGGGAGGGAGAGTGTGTGAAAGAAGAAGCTGTGTGGGAGATTTAGTGCTGCAACATTTGTAGATCAGCTGTGGAGCAGCCATTTCATATGCGTTGAAACATATTTCATTTTCAAAAACAGACATTTGCCCTTTCACATAAGTTGCTACAATCGGTATTGACTCAGAAGTTTAGGATGTGACATCAATTCTGGGCCAATTTGCTCAACACAAATTAATTGCTTCCTTCTTCTTCTTCTTCTTCTTTTTTTTTATTTTGTAAGATGATTTCCTGGTTTGAGGCGGATGAATTGATGGCTGCCTGTCGGCCGCGGTGGCCCCAGCTGCATCTTGTATGCTTAAATAAATAGCTGGACTGCGGGGGGAGCGGGCGTGATATACACACAGCCTGCGGAGACAAACAGCACTGACACACTAATAAAACACGCTGACAGTGTTTTGGCAACGCCTGAGTCGGCAGGTCTCTGTGACGCTGACACTTGCCTCTACAAACACACACACACACACACACACACACACACACACACACACACACACACACACACACACACACACACACACACACACACACACACACACACACACACACACACACACACTCACACACTAACACACACACACACACACACACACACACACACACACACACACACACACACACACACACACACACACACACACACACACACTGAAAGCGAGGCACTACTAGGAGGCTTCCCTAGGCTAACAGGTATTTAGCATTGGGTGGAAAAGAAGAGGCATCACTCCGGCAGACAACAATGATATCGCTTCCTGACACTCCACCTCCTCTGGGTGTCCCATTACAATATCTCTTCCTCTTTCTCCCTCTTTCAATCTTCCCCTCTGTCTGCCCCCCCCCCTTCCTCCATCACAGGCTGTCTTTCTGTCGCCTGCATCACTCTTCTTCTTTCTTCTTCTATCTTCCCCTCCTGTCACCTCCTCCATCCCTGTCGTATCCATCTCCCTCCTTCCCTCCTTCCCTCCTTCCCTCCTCTCACTGTTCATTCATTGGCGCAGGGGCAGAGATGACAGCGTCTGTCTCCCCCCCCCCTTTTCCCTCCCCTCAAGCTGGTAGAAGGAGGGAGTAATAAATGCGGGGACGGCGGGAGTTCTGCGGTCGTGTGTTTGCCTCGCGTCGCCCACTGTACAGTGCACAGTGCGCTTGCTGTTACTGAGGGGAAACACGACGACACCAGTAATCTGTCAATCTGATCTGGCTGCCTTCCCCGTTTGCCAGATGCACAAGAGGAAGTGAGACGGGTGGGAGGAGGGAGAAGAAAGGGAGACAATGTGCGAGACTGAAAGTGAGTAGGAAGGGAGCAGAAAGGGAGAATTGATGATTGATGAGTGAGAGGGTTACAAAAAGAGGGGGGGGGGGGTAATTCACCAAGGAGAGGTGAAGCACTGAAATGAGAACATTGGTTTTATGGAGTTAAAGGCAGCACAAGATAGACAAAGAGAGGAAGAGTAGGGGAGATAAAGGCCAGTGAACGTACTCTCTTCATTTAATAGGGATTACAGGGCGGATCTGATGCACTTTGCAGGACCCCTCGCTCTGTCATGTGGCTCTATATTTAATTATTCGCTGCCTTTAAGAGGCCCGCCTTAGTCGCACAAAACTCCCTGCAATAATCCAAATTCATTTGAAACTGACACCAGATGGGGGCTGCCTGCCTGGCACCGGCTCCCAGTGACAAGTGGTTTTCATGGGCTGAGTATCGGTCACTCTGTGTGTGTGTGTGTGTGTGTGTGTGTGTGTGTGTGTGTGTGTGTGTGTGTGTGTGTGTGTGTGTGTGTGTGTGTGTGTGTGTGTGTGTGTGTGTGTGTGTGTGTGTGTGTGGGGGGGGGGGTTCCAGAAGGCCTGTACTCACTCTTAGCGAAGCGCGGCGGGTTGTCGTTCACGTCTGCGAGCGTGATGCTGACCGTGGTGGTGCCGGAGAGCCCCCCCATCTGCCCCGCCATGTCCTTAGCCTGGATCACAACCTGGTAGTTTTCCTTCACTTCTCTGTCCATGCCAGGGAGGGCGGTCTTGATCAGGCCTGAGGAGAAATGCACAGATTCTAATAAGTCAAGTCCATTTATACAGCCCTCAATCACAACCCTTGAATTTCTGTTTCAGATCAAATAAAAACGGTATTATATAGAAAAGCTTTAACAGTCAATATTCTCCTGATTCAGCATTTCAAATGTGAGACTTTGCTGCTTTGCATACATGATATCAAACTGAATATATTTTGGGTGGATTAACCAAGGCTCAAAGGCATTTTTCACAATTCTTAGACATTTTATTTACAAAATTAGTAGTCAAGCAATCAAGACGTTAATCAACAGACTAATGCATAATGAAAATAATCATTAGTTGCAGCCCTTAACGCATTTTTCAATGTTTAATTTGATTGTTATAAATGACAAAAAGCTGATCTTGATTAAAATTGCAGGACAAAACTTTTAAACACTTTTGCTTAGAAGTTGAAAGAGACCCTGATGCATCACCAGCCCCTCATTTGCCGTTTTAGTCACTTTATATAACTGAATGCATTTTCTGAGGTGCGCTCAGCACAAGAGGACCTGTGAACTCACTGACCCTTCAGCTGCGGTCAACAATGTCCTCTGCGGCAGCAAAAATATATTTTGGGTGAGCGGGAACATAACATATGGGTCAATATCACTTCAAACTGACTCTTATTAAAATATCATGGTATGTTTTCATAATGTTATGTGAATGCAGCTATGATATTGAACAGAGCAAATACACAGCCTTAAAGTCACCATCAAACTATGCAAGTCTGACAGGTTCAACCTTTCCGAATCAAACAACTATTATGACATAAAAATAATGATATTCCTCCACAGGTGGACTGCGTATCAAAGATCACTGTATTTGCCTGGAAAAAAACCTGGCTGCATCAGCTATATTAAATAAATGACATTTCATTTTTTAGATTTATGCATCTACAGGCTAGATAATTAAACCACTAGGAACATTTTATTACAGAGAGGTCAGTTCTCTTGCCGAGGAGGCGCGGCGGAAGTGAGCTCTGCGGTCACACAGGAGCACATTGTGGAGTCTGTGTTCTCGTGATTTAACTGGTAAGTGGACCAAAGGGCCAAAACCACAGCTTATTCCTTTAAATCTCCAATGTGCGTAACATTCGCCTCCAAATGAATTCAGCATCATTTATCTCCCCTTTGGAATTAAGGCTCGGTTAGTATTCTGCCTTTTAAATGCCTTGAAGTTGCTTACTCCTGCGCTCTGACATGTTAGATGTCTAGTTTGGAGTCAGGACAGAGACTGGGTAAAGCAGTAATTGGCAGCATATTCAAAAGGTGTGCTGCGTCTCCCATCAGGGGCGGTCTTAAATCATGTCTTCTATTACATGTTGGAATTAGGAGCAGCATGAAAAAGAAGCAGGTGGAGGGAGAGAGGCAGACAGATGAGGTTCAGTGGGAGTAAAGTAAAACAAACAATTAAACCTCACCCTAAATAAACTACTTTGCAAACTTCATCACTTTCTGAATTGATGATTCATTGCATATCAAACAGACGTGGTGCATCATTCAAACTGAGATCAGACTGGCCTACGCTGTTTAAAAGGCCCTTCAACTTTTTTTCATTCTTCTTCCTAATGATGTGCAATTTATCTCACGGACAACACGGTGTTACGAGAAAAGCGATCGTCGAGGAAAGGAAGCAAGCGTGTGCTCTACCTTTGTTACTGCCTAATGACTACAATGCACACACACCGAGGAGGAGAAGAGAAACAAATCCTGCTTATAATGTAATGTCCAGGCATGTCTTTGTGTAAAAGGGAATGTCAGCTTACATTCCACATGTGGGATAAACCATATTACTGTTAATCCCCGCGCTAATCTGCAAATGGCTTTTTTGTCGTCTCCCTTTTGTTTAAGCAAAAAAGACGGGATGTGTTCCAAAGCGTACATTAATGATTAAAACTAGCAAGCGGCTACATTTTTGGGGTTGGTGATTTGCCACTCACACTATAAATCCCCCCCCGCCCGCCTGTCAGCCAGCGAGAGGAGGCAGACGTGTTGGTATTTTTGGTTCAGTTCAAGGAGAATTCACAGCCTGATAAATTGTTTTAATTTTCTTTCTTGGTAAAGCTCAGCTTGCCTCCTCTATTCCTGTGTCAGTTAGTGATTTGTTCTGTTTTTAGCAGAATGGCCACCTCCAGATGAAAGGGTGTAAACGTGTTGGTTACATATGCAGGTGGAGAGTTGCCTTGTTAGAGCGAGGATAAGAGCTTTTCCACTGAAGACAGACTGAAGAGTTGTGCACATTATTCAGAAAGCACGGCCGCAGTGAATGCTGTTCTACTGAGGCTAAACTTGGTCGGGAGACAGTATAATCTTTGACTTTTCTTTTCTGGATTTATACTCACAATACATTTTTTTAGCCTTTGGATTCCGAAGGACTAACAAACAAAACTTGATTTAGTTGTTTTGATATATTTCTGAAATCTAATGGTATTGCTCCGGAGCTGTACATATCTCAATAATGCACAGACATAAAAGTGAATGGGTCGTTTGCATCCGTAGTATTTCTAAGACATATAAATAAAATAGCATTCTTTTAGCCGGATTCCAAATTAAAGTCGATTCCAAAGAACATCCATTTTGAAGCATCTAAAAGCTTTAGTTATACTTTATTCTAAGACGTAAATGCTTTTTCCTTCAGGATACACATTTCTCAAAAGTCCTTGAGCAAAGCCATTTCTTTTTCTACATCAAACTTGGAGGAATAAACACAAAGTATGACCCGGGAGCTCAATACGAGTATTTGTGTGTCGTTTTTTTCCTACTGACCGGTTTCTGGGTCCACAGAGAAGTATGGCTGGCCCTCCAGGATGCTGTACACCACGCGGGCGCTGTTCCCGTAGGTGGCGTCGTCGGCGTCTGCGGCTGTCACCTGAATCACGGAGGTGCCTGGTGGGGGGGGGGGGGGGGGGGAGAAGATTCATAACAATGACTTCTATCAACTCTACAATACTGCTGAAAATTGCCTGCTGGATAACTACTCAAGCTGATGCACCTTCTGACGAGGTGTCCGACCCTCTTCTAGTCCTGCAGAATGTGACTGAGCATTTCTGCCCCTTTGCATAACCCCAACCAATCTTTATCCTCGGCCACTTATACCCTCACACGTGATTGATTTTCATGAGTAATCGATAAGTCCTAATGTATTTTTCTAAGTATATCTCTCTAAGCATAGCAGCGCCACCGATACCGGCTCTTTGCAAACCCCAAGAAGCCTATTAGTGTATCCACAGATCTGTAGTGTCTAAGAAGCCAAATATCTGATCGTAGGCGAAAGACTGTGATCCATTTTCTCTTCCAGGGAGGCTGAAGCCCTATTTCAGTAGAACAAAGGGAAACGGTTAGCCAAGTGCTACCTCCCAAATGGCGCCTTGCGGGGCCAAGTGTTGCCTCATTACATGCAGAGGAAAATTAATTGAGTAGAAATATTTAATGGCAAAGTGGTATAAATATAGAATTGTGAAATACAATGGGATAACGGCCCTGTGAAACTTCACTAATTCGATGTCAGCTATGATCTGTAAGGGGTGACAGGGAGAGTTTCCCTCCTTTTAAAATCAATGTCATTCGTATGGGTGACGGATGTTCTGGGGAAAGAAACTGTAAAACCAAAAAGCAGAGAGAGAAAGACCACGGCTGTCTGATTTGCTGTAAGTGACAGTTCGAAGGATTCCTGAGTAAGTTCACCGAACCTTGATGACTAATACCTTTAACTAGGGAATTAGACTCAAAGAGGCTTTTCTGACACGACGGCTTTTAGAAAAATATCACTGATCCACATCAGCCATCTCATCGCTGACTTTAAGCTTCGGAGAAAATAATTTTTCTGACAAACAAAGTCAGGAACCATCGCAGTTTTTGTGCAGGGGGAGTAAATGACCTCAAGTGTAATCGTTCAGATGTCAAAGAAGGGGCGCGTCAAAGGAGGGGCGCGTCAAAGTCGTCCGAGCACAAGAGTCCAAAGAAGAGAATGTCAGAGCCGTGAGACGATAATACATCTCAAAGTGTATGTCACATTTAAAGGGGCAGTGTCTGGACGTAGTCACTCGTGAACACATGCTCTGCCAACCAGTGACATCACACCTCGGTTGTTGCCATGGGCACCCGTGCTGCCCTTAGATAAGTGCTGGCCTCTCTCTTGGGCTTACTGAACCAAGTGACAACTCTGTCACATGTCTGGGCTGCAGGACCGATGTCCCTCAGCCTCCAAAGCTCCACAGCAGCAGCAGAACAGAACAGAGAGTTCAAACCATGTTTTCATGCAAGTATTGATTAGGAGCCTTTTTATATTGTGTATCTATATTCATGAGGCCACTGTGTACTTTTAGACTAAGAGCTAGAGTTAAAGTGCACAGTAAATTAAAGTTTAATCTGGAGCCGAACGACAAGAAGGAATGATAATGTGAATAGAAAATGGTCTAAGAATCAGACCCTGCAGAAGTGAAATCTGAAGTTATTCACTATGAGGAAACAGCTGCTGGTAATTCAATTAAATACAGTTTTAATAAGATACAATACTGTATTTAAAAGATTATCTGCACCAGTGCTGTAACCGTGACAGAAACACTTTACCTTGTTTATTTTCGGCACATAAAACAGCTTCTAGTCTCATTTAATTAGCCGGGCCCTCTATGTTAAGCCTGCATCATTATTATGATTGATAAAGTCCCATTGATCCAGTAAGTCTGCCATTTTGAAATGTCTCTATCCAATCTGAATCATAAGCCTTTTAATCCAGCTGCATAAACACCTTCATTCGTGTAATTATTGTGTGCTTTTGATTAATACATTTGTTTTCACATACTGAATGCGACTCTCTTTGCCGGCTGTGCACAGAAAATATTTATTTTAATTACTGTTATTAATTTGCTAATCTGTTTTTGCATTTAGTTTTTGTTTTATCAATTCAATCTTTAATTTCCCTTTGTGGAAGACATATCTCTGGGGTTGGGGTGGCTGTATGGATACAGTGGCCTGTGTCAGCTAACATATGTGATATTTAATTATTTATTCAGTTAGATTGTTACATCGGACAAACACATACGCATAATAGATGTGCAATAGGTATAAAACAGATTGAGAGTATAATTATTTTTCTATCCTTGGAAAAACTTTCTTACTTTGTTATCGTTGAATAAACCGTATTTAATTGTGTCTTAATTAACATGATTTAATTTCATATTCTGTTCTTGTACATATCCCATATTATATTGACATGTATACAGACTTTTTGCACTACTTTTTATTTTGTATTTTTGTATTTTATTATATAGCCTATGTTCCATTGTTGGAGGAGCTCAGGTCAGAAGAATGTCATTGCCATTTCTGCCCTGTAGCTTTGTGCATCTTTGAATCTTGAATCTTTAAAGAAGTCAATGAATGGTATTATCAGGAATATATACGTCGAGAGCTTACCGATGTCAGACATTTCAGGGACCCTGGCCATATACGGGTCCTTGGTGAAGCGCGGCTCGTTGTCGTTGATGTCGTGGATCTTGATGATGAACTCGGACTCCCCCTCCAGCGCCTCGTTGGTGAAGCGGTTGACGGCCTTGGCCCGGAGGATGTAGTAGGCCTTCTCCTCCCGATCCAGCCTCTTGGTGGCGTGAATATCCCCAGACTTCTCGTCTATCCTGAAGAGAGACCCGGCCCCCTCCCCTGTGAGGACGTACCTCGTGTTCCCATCTCCTCGATCTGAATCCGAGTGAAGCTGCGGGGAGAAAAAAAAGAAAAAAAAGAATCATGATCCGTGCAGAACCATACAACAATTTGAAGCAACAGTTTGTGGCGCTTTCATTCTAATACATTTCCACTTTGCAGCTCTCTATTGCTAATTGTTAAAGCACAACAGTGATTCAAAGTTCACTTTATGAAAGCTTTTACATTTGCTTAATGTGCTCTTATGAACACCAAATGTCAGCTAGTTTCTCTCCAGAGACATATCTTCAAATTGCTATGAGCAGAAATAGCCACGGTGAACAGAAACCTCATCTACATAAAGTCCAAGAAAAAAGACAAATATCAGAGCACCCGCTGCACCGTTTGATTGACAGGTGATCACCGAGAAGTGAAGTGCATACAAAAACAAACATCTAAGCCTAAATCACTTAGTACCAAGGATGTCAACAGAATCAAATTACAAAGTAAAATCACAGTTCCCTGCTTAAATATTTCTGATACACTGTGCACATATCAGCAATCTGACCAATCTGGGTCTTGGCAAAGAAGCAGTGACAGCTTTGATAAGTGTGTTTGGTGTTGTTTAACAGATTCATATCATCTTTAGTAAACTGTCATCGCGTCATCTGTGAAATTCGTATCCTGCCGAGCAGAAAACACAGAGTCGGAGCATTTATGTTGCATTTTACTGGCATTGCACTTTCAGGTTGTCATCACGCTTCTTACCGCAGGGCCACCGTGGCATTTTCACAGTGCTGTAAAACAGAATGCCAGTGGGTCGAAGTCTGTGAAGTACCAGCATGACTGCGCTCACGTCCGCCGCCTGCCAATCCCTGATGGATCAGCAACATGACCAACATGCCAGAGGACCACCAGTGTCCACTTGTCTGTGGAGCTTCTCATTATTATTTACTTTCTCCCTCTCCTGTTTAATTTTTTTTCTGCATGAACAGCAGCTTAGCATGCGCTGACATTTTAATTCCACTACCAAATCCCCCCAACATATTTATCTCCGGGAACTCATCAAAAGCTTGTCCAGTCGTTTTCCCCTCCCACTACTTTCCTGCCCACTTCCCATTCCCCTCTTTAATAACCAAGGACACGGTAATAATTGCAGGGGGAGGCAAAGGGCAAAAAGAGGTTACATGTTTTCAAAGTAAAAAAACGTGGCCATCCGAATGTTTACGCCGACGAGTGGGCACAAGTACGTGATTCCTATGTGTGCTGTTGACACCTCGTTAACTCAAGTGAGCCACCGCGTTTGATTTTGACAGTTCGAATGCATATTTGTGTCTACAAGCGTTTCTGGCTGTGCCGGTGGACAGACTGAGGGGGGATATTGTGCGTTCCAGCTGGGTCACGTGGGAGCACATTGCAAAGTCTCCCTTCTCATCATATATTAAAAAGCTTTTCATCCCAGGTGCTCGGAGGCTTTACTAATTCATGCTGTTATATCAGGGCAAAGCTGGCACGTGAGACGAACAGCTTTGTGGATTAGCATCTTTAACACTATTTTGTTCGCCTGCTTGAATGCTGGTTAAAATGACTGTTTTCATTCCTTTCTCTGTCTGTCTCACCGAGCCGGTCGGGTGTGTTACAGAATTTCAGTATCTTTGCGGATTAGGATCTGGAGTGGCACACTGTTTCATTAAACCACTTGTATTTTGGTCACAACAACTCTCATTTTATTTTTATTCCCCCGGTCTAACCAAGCCAAGAGAATATCCTGCGCATTTTTATTTGTTTACCATTCTGCTTTACAGTACGTGCTTCCAACAGAGACTCAGTTGGCTGAAAACAATCCACTTCAACATTATTATCTTTCTCCCGCTGTTATAGCTGCAATGTCCTTTCCTATGATTGTCTATCAAGCTGCCTATCTCAGCCGGCACAACAATTCAGTTAATAACCATCGAGACCTCTCTTTCCGAGATGTGAGATAGACAGTGTGACATATGCTGTGTCGACTGTCATTTCTATGGAAACAGAGAGTTCTTGTGGTCTCAAGAGTTCCTCCTCGCTCCCCTCAAGGATATTACAAGGCAGTATCGAACTCCATCGCCCGCTGCAATGACCCTGTCCCTCCCAGTTGCCCACCTTGCTGGTGAGGAACATTTACTGCAACCCTTCTACTCAAATTAAGAGCAGAAAAAAAAAACCTCTCCCGGAAATCAATGTGGGAGCCCAACGTGCATCCACAATGGCCCTCTGATCAATTTATATCGAAAATACAATTAAACTGTCACAGGGGGAGAACAAGAAAGCCACATGTGCATTCAGTATGGTCACCAAGAAGCTCTGGCACATCAATAGCTAGCCTTTTCTCCTTTGCCCTCCTATGGTACCGAATCGTAAAAAAGGCAGAGAGCATGACGCTATAGCCATTAACACAGAGACTTCTGGTCTTTTTATAAAAAAAGAAAGAAAGAGGAAACGAAAAAAGAAAAATCCATCTTATCAAGTCATTCTGTCTATAATAGTGGCCCAATGTCCTCATCTTCTAAAATGAAAAGCTTTCCTGCAGATTGTTAGATGAGAAAACGACACCACTTTCATATTTTATAGAAAGTAGACTACAGACAGTATAAGCTTAGTTTAGCATAAAGCATAAAGGAAGTAATACACAATGAGGACAGATGTGACACGGTGTGTTAATGATGTTTAAATGGGCTGCTATGGTCTTATTTTGGGACAAATAGCTTTTTCCCATTTCTACTCTTAAAGTGATGTGGTACCTTCATATTTACATGATAATTACATCAATAATCTCATAAATTATGTTTTTTCTAACTAATGTAATCTAAATATATTTCTTCTTCTTTCTTTAAAAACAACTTTGCAAGAAAAAGTGATTTCTTTTTCAAAAAATCAAACATGAAACTTGAGTTAGAGATTCTTTGAAATGAGTGGAGTTCTAGGAAAATAAGGCTCAAAGGCAAACATGACTACAAAATATGTCTTGGCAGTGAATCAGCTGTGAAGCAAACTAATGTTCATTTACTGAAACCATTATATAATCAATACAATGCTATATATTTCAAAACCCTCCACTCAATTAGCCTTCTCAGCAGTGATTTCAAATGGTTGGCATTTTTTCACAGTAGAAGATATTTATTTCTATTCCTATGTGCTCCATCTTTCAGTTTGAAGTGGGCTGAGTAGTGAAGTGGTACTCATCAGACATCTGTGCGTGAGAACTTAGAAGCAAGCCGTCTTTGTTTGTGAAATTAATCAGCTTCAAGTGCAGCAAATGTTAGTGCAGACTCGATCTGGCCGCCATTTGTTCTTCACTCAAGTTAGGCCCAAAAGATGGCACTGAAAATGGGCTGCTAAGGGCAATTAGCCAGTTAGCCTTTAAGGCCTTGTGTCCTGGCCTGTCGAGAACTGGCTGCCTTCTATGAAGCCAGATGGTAGCCTCAGACTGCGCACAAAAATAGCCTATCAAATGTGCGTTGATGTGTAAACTTGTGATATGCCATCAGAGCGGCAGAGACTCAAAGGTGAAATGTCCCTTAACATATATTTCCTCTTTTGTGGACCTCTGACATCTTTAGTTCTTTGTGCCATACATAATTTCCAGCATGTTATCTTTTAATTAAAAGAAATTCTCAACAGTTTGTTTACTTTGCTACAGGGCCGTAGCTGAGGTCGTGTCCTCACTGTTGTTTCTTTTTTGGAGTCGTTTTTTAAAAGGTCCCCTATTATACTCTTTTTCCTCAATATATTATAGTTCTCAGATTTATACAAAACATGTCTCTGAAGTGTTTGGCTCGAAATACCAAACATATCATGCATTGTAGCATTACCCATAATCCCCTCTGTCTCAGCCCTGTTTCCAAAGTGCTGATTCTCTGTCTGTTACTTTAGATGAAAACAAGGAGCCCCTTCCCATGCCCCTCTGAGAGAGATTTGGTTAAAAAGAACACAATGGTGCTCTAGGTGGAGATTCAGGTCATAAGGTGGGGGGGGGGGGGGGGGTTACCTTGGTTGTTGATTGGCTAATGGTTACATAAGCCAAAAAAATCGTTATGATTCAGACAGGTTTTTATATAAATGGATCAGGACAAAAAGTGAGCAAATATTTTTTCCTGACATTTTCAGAATGTCTTTACACAGAGGGGGACACATGTTTCTGTATAAAATAAATAAAAAAGTGGATTTTTCACAGTAGGTGACCTTTAAGATTGTATAATTACATTAAAACTATCTATGGGGTCCATAAGGTAGATACAAAGCTTGGCTGTTTGATGATAAGAAATGAATTAATCTCACCCCGTCAAAATCAACGGGTGTGCAAACAGTAGTGGGCAGGCGATAGCATGAAAACAATTGCAAGATGTTGTAGTGATGTCGAAAGTATCTCGCGCCGACATCGCCTCGCCCCCTGCAACATTGTCAGACAGATGTTTGCCGGGCCTCGTCGCTGCATGACCTCATCACACCCTTTCCTCCGCTGCTCACACGTCGCAGGAGAAGAGCATAATTGAAGTCGCCCCCCCCCCAGTACACACGCAGGAACTTATCGCCTAATCAACAAACACTGCCAATGTGTGCTCCAAGCCGCGGCTGGAGACCGCAGAGGTTGCCATGGCGCGGGTACAGCCAGCCCGGCGTCATATTGCAAACTCCTTGCCTCTTTGCCAAGGTGAGCAGCTGGTAGTGGGGGGGGGGGGGGAGGGGAACAGAGACCAACAATCACCCCACCCCCCAACAAACAAAAACAAACAATCCCTGCACCTTTCCGCTCGGCTGCCATAAGACGCTTGAGTCTTTTCCCCCAGGTCGCTTCAACCGCTGAGTATTCAGGACTGGGAAGAATATTATGTCTGTGTTCATCTGCCGCTTTTTTATTTCCTCTGATTTCCAGCCCATTACTGGAGGCGGACGTGTGTGTGTGTGTGTGCGTGTGTGCGTGTGTGTGTGTGTGTGTGTGTGTTTGCGTGCACGCTGGTGTGTTTGTTCACATTCAGAGAACATTGCTCACTTGCTAGGGACTGTGTTGAAGAGTCTACCCGGCAGACCCAGAACCACTGGGGCCTATCAGGGGCTGTAAATACTTTATGAGATATGATAGTACAGCACAAACACTCCTAAACCACAGGCCATTAACCATTTTCAGTGGATGTGTGCCCTTTGGTAAAGTAAGAAATAATGAAATAAACAAATATTCTCTTCCCCCAGTGACAGCGCGGATCCTCGGAGGCCTGTATGCAGCTCGCGTGCTAATGAGAGGCAGTGTACGATTCCCCCTCCTGCAGGAAAAAAAATAAATTGTTGGGCAATACAGCAAGATTATCAAGATTAGCAGCCAACCAGCTCCACAACAAGACACCGGTGGAGTCTCCTGTTCCCCTTCATCTCGATCGCTTCCCTTAATTCCTTCCTGTTCCAACTGCCATTGTTACGCTTGCTCAGGAAAGATTAAACTTTCATTTGTTAGCACTTCACAACTCGATAACGCCTTCGAAAAAAAGCAACCGGGGGAGATTGAGTTTACCAAATAACCGGAGACGGGATGTTGTAATTCAAGTGTAGTTTCATCATTCTATCTTTTACTGTGTGTCAAAAGCTGCTCCCTTGTTTATAATAACCTGCCATTGTGTTATTTCCAATTCATTTTTTTCTCCACTAACAAAAGTGGTTTTGTTCCCTGCTGTGTTCTCTGGTTGCAGTGATGTCACTTGCAATGACAAAAGCCTTCCCTTTTGTGTTTCTGGTATTGTTGTTTTTTTTCTTCAGGCCCACTTGATGCGGATATGGCCTCCACCTGAGGATATGGATGCAGATGGTTGTTCTCTTTGTTGAGGCACGTGTTCAACTCGAAAGCTATTCATACCGTTTAGGGCCTTATTCATCACTTGTACTTAATCAAGCAATTAACAAACAGTAATTGCAATCAGATAAGATCCACCAACTACAATCCTATGAGACAACTGGCTCGCGAGCTAACACTGTGGAGAAGCTCCCAGCTGCATGTACTTGGGGGGGGGGGACAACAAGCATTCAGAGTCATGATTAAGTGTGGTGCTCGAAGGTTGATGCCTTAATGGCATCTTCAGGAGACGGACTCTTAGGCCAAAGCCTCTGGTTCTCTAAGTGTATACCACACTCAGATAATCCATTCTTCTTTCGCTATTAGTCCTTTTACAAGCTTAAAGGACGAGTGGCACATCAATCAGCGTGCTCTGAAGACAAAGTGGTTTGATCATGCTCGGTACTTACTTCTGATCTTCATTCACTTCTTTTTTTGGTTCTTTTCAACTTTTTTGTTCTTTCTCGTATTTGCCCGCCTCATACCATATTGAGCGTTGTAATCCTTTAAGACAGGGGCTGAAAGTCAACCCTCACTTTGGGAGGACGTATGTTGCAGAATCTCATTTGGTTGGACGACTCTATCCTCCATGGACACACGATCGGAATGCAAAGCACCAGCCCCATTCAACTCCTCGCACAAAACCCCCTTTCTTCCTTTCTCACTCGTCCTGACCTTGCCCCCACGCTTCACAATCTCCTCAATTACAGTAGGGTGGGAGAGGAGACTGATATCTTGACTTCCGCTCCGCTGCATGTAAAGCATTAGCTGGCCCGTCTTCTTGTACATTCCCCAATGTTATCTGGGTCGACACTATGTTTTCATATTGTTGAACAAATAATACCTTCGGAGGAAGTCATATTTTACTGTCGGGCAAGACAGCCGCTCTCGGACGGCATGATGTGAGTGGAATTGACATCACGCAAGCAGCCGCAAAGATGACAGCAAGCACAATATGTATCGGACAGGCGACAGCAAAAAAAGCCTGAGGATGGATGGAAGGAAGTCCCATTCATGAGCATTAGCCGATCGGCGTATCATGTCATGTCTACTCTCCGATGACGGGTTGATTCTTGTATTTGCAGAGACAGAATGAAACAGTAATAGGATGTTATTTATTTTAACACATTATCCATGAATCCATTATGCTACTAAGAAAAGCCACCACAGGTAGTTAGGTTGTCCCCCTTTTGGTTAAAAAATAAACTTTAAAAATTGTGTATCACAAATTCAGTTTGTTCTAGGACTTTAAAATGCAAATAAAGCAGTATTTGGTGAAATTTGCATTCATTTGGATTAACGGAACAATAGTAGAACTTCATAAATATGTATCGATAAGACTACATACTGTAATGAGATTTTTTTTTTTAAATGATCTAAAAAAGCTACTTTTCAAATGCCGGCATGTGAAAAGTTCATGTTTTGTTGTGTACACAGTGGCTCCGAGGAAAAAAAATCCCAGAAGAATAAACAAACATTGAAGAGAGCACTCAGACTGTGGGGGGGGGGGGGGGGAGACTGCAGATTTGATGCACCGTGTTACAGAACTAACAATTTGTGAGATGGACTTCATAGAGCTCACTCACAACGGAAAACCGCGCAGAGTATCTTCGGCTTTCTAATGATGCAGTTTGAGACAATCCTTTCTTTTTCTTTCAACTGTAGTAGATGGTTAGCTGCTCAAATCAAATACGCAGTGCTTCCTTTAGTCATTCTGAACAAACTGAAAACAGCAGGTTTGGATTGGTCCCATAATAGAATTTAGATTTCTTTCATCTGATGCATTGTTATTTATTACTCTTCTACTTAGAACTGATCCCAGGGACACTTCTGATAAAAAGGCACCTGACTCTCAGTAAATGCAATGTGATCTGTTATATGAAGTATTTTGTTCATAGTAAAAAAAAAATATTATTTTGAATTAGGAAGTCATCTCATCAAATAATGAACAAAGTCTGATCTGATACAATATTCTGTAGACATGAGACAACAGACTATTGTGGTCACTTGTGGAAAATAACACAGTTTTGCTAATTAATCTGACTAATTAAATATGTCTCAAGGGTGTGGGATGTTATTATCCCTGTGCTTTTGTTTGATTATTGGATGTAATAATACTTCGGTGTAAAACTGATGTGGCATTGAGGTCCTCTGTGTGTCTGACAAAGGAAAAAAATTGTTCTTTAATTACCTTTCCGACATACTGCATGTCGGACCCGGTGTACTCCTCCAACAAAAAGAACTGGTTCCACATCCATCCACGTTTGGATCGCCTCAGCGGCACTCCATTGGCGTCTTGACCCGTCAGTCCTGCGGCCCCCTTGTGCCCCCCTGTAGTTCTCCGCAGGGCCCTGAGCCCGTGACCAGGAGAGCTGAGGTGGGCCATAACCCACAGCACCATCAATACGCAAACTCTCCTTCTATCCATGGCCACACCACCACAGCCTTCTTCTCCCCCCGCAGTGGTCTATGTCCAGTGGTTCTTGGTCAGAGTATCAGATCAGTCCACATGCTGTAATCTATTGAAGCAGAGAAGGCTCCTCTCAGTCACATGGGGCGGAAAAACAGCACCTGGAACATTTACAGAGAAAAACAGAGTGTCAGTATCAGGAGGGGAAGCAGTGGTTCGTTACTGTACTTTCCTAACCTGCACTCAAAAGCAGCTCAGTGTTCCAGGCTTTCTGAAGATGCAGTAAAATTCAGTAAGGACCAAGTCAAGATGGGGAGGGGAAATCAATAGAGATGTATCTATGAAATTGTTAGGGCTAGGTATATAATAAGTTAACCATGAACCAACACTTTAAATAAGAAATAACGCAATCAATTGAATCATCAAATTAAATCAAGCAAAATGTATTTCACTATAAGAAAAAAATGCTTTTCTTTCCCGTCTCCATCTTCTGAGTTCAGACTGTTTCTTTGTTTCTGCAATTACATCTTTCCAAAAAATGCTCGGTCTAAGGGGACGAATTACATTTGACTATTACACGAAAAAGCCTTCCTAGAGTAAAACATGTATCAACAAATAAAAATAATGCATACATTGTTTAAAGAATACATTAATAATGGGTTAAATAGACATGTGTCAGCTCCTGGTGAAAAAGAGGCATGAGACAGATAAAGGCAAAGCTGGAGAGCTGATCTGAAATCTGTATGTCAGTGGTTGACTTTCTGCTGCCACACGTCCACACATTCCCATCCACACCCGCCCTGCTATACATTCATGTGCACACTCGTACTGTAGGTTGACTGTCAGTCAAGTGATTGATGGGCAGGCTGAGTACTGCCTAACCTGATAAATATCAGATTAGAAATATTACACATCAATGTATTGGCTTACATCCTGTTCAGCACGTGTAGAGCTACTTTATCTGCATTAAGCCCCTGAATCAACATCTAATAGAGTGCAAGGCTCGTGGAGCGGCCTGTTCTATCTTTTTAAACAATCTGCTTGGGCACACTTTGTTATCAAACCCAGCTGAATGCCAATGGAGACCCGGGGCAATGTCAACTCCAGTTTATTACCTGAAGATCAGTGTAAAGATAGCGAACAAAATGACTGTTTGCAAACCACAGAGTATAGGGCTCTGATGTGAGCAGTGGAATCTGTCCGCTTTCCGTCCCTCAATCATTTCTCCTTTTCCTTTGGAGCCAATGCAGAACGCGCTGGCTAATATGTGAAGGAAACGGAACAAGAGGAACAGAGCAGGACGGAGGTGGAGGAGAAGGAGGGGTAGGAAGAAAGAGAAAGAAGGCCGTGTATTCTGCTTTTGTTCTCATTATTCCTCGCGGCTGGAAGATATCCAGGCCGCCAGTGTTCCTCGGCTGGGGCTTGGTAGGAGGGTTATCAGTGGGCCCGCTGGGGAGCGTCTGCAACGTTCCTCGGTATCGCACACTCTCAGAAGGCGGGTGGAGGGAGAGGGGGCGTGTGGGGGAGAGGAGGATGCAATCTAGCACCAATGTATGGCAAGTCTTTCCTCGCACAGTATGTCGGAGAATTAGGAAACAATGTCTCTGGACATGAATTAAATACCCTGACCTGCATGCAGAGCCAGACAGACTGAGTGAGGGAAGTGGAGCGAAGAAAGAGGAAAGGTGCAGGAAGGGGAGTAGAAGCAGGAGTCCTGTCACAATACCACAATTTTGTCTTAGATACTAGCGCTAAGTTTAGTATCTGAAAATCGGAGACCACAGAAATAAAGACGAACCGCCAAGCAATGTCACAGAACAACCTTTTTACAAACAGATGTCTGCCAGCATTGAATGAGAAAGCTTTATAGTAACTTTAGTACGGGGGTATTGATGTCGGCTGGGTGTCTTTGTTGGCTCAAAAAACGAAATACAGAAGCTTCATTTCTCGCCGGGCTGTTTGCGGGAGGGTTCAGTTCAAAACACAATAAAGAGTTCGATAAATGTGTCCGCCTTTAGCTATGTGGCTCTGTCTGTTCAACTGGCACTGGTTCATGACGACTGTTTTCTTTGACTACAAGACCATCCCTAAGTGCACCAAGTCCAACATCATGTAATGATGCTTGCAAACCGCTCCTCACAATGCGGCAGTTTGCAGGCCTCACACACCTGGTGGAAAGGTGAAATCAAAGAGCAATTTTTGATAGACATTGTTTACTATTGTACAAGTTCTGACTCGAGTACTGACAGTCCTAACTACCTCTGTAGTTTCGCAACTGGTTGTGGTTCAAGTTGCTTTTAAGTCAACAACATCAATGCTGCTTTTGTATCGAGAGAGGATGATTGCACGTCTGCTTGGAAAGACTTTGTAGATTCTGGAGCAAACCTGTCCACGTCAAACTGCCTCAATGCACTTCGTCTATTCTTTAAACAAATTCCAATCGCAGTGTTTGTTTATGCCCTCTAGATGTGACGGCCAGGTAGAAATTCACAACACGCAAAGTTCTTGAAATCAGATGTAGTTACCGTGACAACACTACGGGGCAAACGGGGAGAGAGGGAGTGAAGGAGAGGTAGAAACGTCCTGTCGGAGCAGCGTCAGCAGTCAGGCTGGGAGACTGGCCCATCCATTACGCTACCTGTCTTCCAGAGGCAGCCAAGGCATGCCCTGCTTTCCCCTTATGAGGCACATTGTGAGCGGTTGAAGCTGAGGGTTAGGTCCCATCTTTCTCTTTTCCCTCATGCGTTGCAGTTTATAGCGCGCGCCCCCCCCCCCTCCCGTCGCCACATCCCATCCCCCTGCCCCTGCCCCTGCCTACTTTGCTTGCATAGGCCTGAGCTGATATGCATTATCATTGGGCTTTTTGCTGAAAGCCAGTCACTTTGCATGTGTCCTCTGCCTGGCTCAGCAAGTGGGGGGGAAAGACTCCCGGGTCAACAGTGCGTGTGCTGATGGAGGCAGGTGAAAGTGAGATGGACTGTCAGGCTTCTTAATAATGCCTGTGGAGAAATAGTCTCTTATAGACCACCACTCTCCACTTTCGCTAAGCCACAACTCTCATGGCAGAAGCTCTGTTTCCTATCCAAATCTGCTACATGACTGGATGCTTTTTTCCTGCTCTCGCTCTCTAGTTTTCCCTTTTTTCATTCTCCTCCCTCAACTCCCAGTGCACTCGACTTTATGAATTTACTTAATTGACGCTGGTGAGAGCATGTGGGACTTTGAGCTATTGATTTGCTGTAGGCTTCGGCGCAGTTGGAAATACCAGTCGGTCTCTTGGGTGGACTCATGAAGCTTTCTACCTCGAGTCCCCCAGCAGTTGGGAAGTCGGCCTTTTCAATAGATTTCTTCATAATGTCACTGTGGAAAGCTAATGCTTTCACTGTATGGAAGGCTTTGCCGCCCCTAAGGAGTGCTCGCCCCTTGACCACATTTGTCATACCCTGGAAGCCATATTGTACAGCCTCCTGCCCTGATAATGCTCTTGACATGGACCACGAGTATGTCAGCTAAAGCTTTATTTTGCTACGTCAAAAAATGTCACATCGTGTTAAGAATGCTATGCTGCCACATGTAGCCCATTGGCTACGACAAAATGCCTGCCTATTTATATTTATGATGTATGAGAGTGAAGTCGGAAGAAAGACGGAGCGAGGATTTCCAATTTTTTAGGACTTTGATCTATTTTCTAGTGCTCGTGTACGCTTTCCATGGCAAAATGTGTATTACCTAAATTAATGATAACAATAAATACTTAGAAACAGTGGTTAGGTGACAGAAGGTCATGAAACACGAGCAGTCAGACACTCAACATTGCATTGCCGAAGAAACATAATCTGTTAGGCATCCATGACAGTTCATAGACTGAAGCCCCGGTTCAACTTTGACCTTTGTAATTACTGCAGTTAATGGCAAAGTTGTATTACTGATTATTATTGACATTTCTGCATTGGCATTCTGTTCCTTTGAATACACCTTGCAAAGTCAGTCGTGGTGGTGCAATGTTACTTAAACCAATGGAACATAACCACCAACCATGCACCTATAAACCTGAATGTTCCTTTAAAGAAATAGAAACAAGAGTAAAACGATTTGTAAAGAAGGTGACATGGAAAAAGTGAGTGCGTTTCTGTCGCAGAGCCGATCTTCCATGTATCCCTGTCGCTGGAGGGGATTTTTGAAAAGGAGCCACAGGTCTTGTCAGTCCCTGTTCACTTTCTCAGGGAGCACCATCGTCATAATGAAGGTGTGTAATAGAACATGACACCATAATTATATTCTCCCAGTTAAGAGGCAGTGTTTACAACAAGCACAAGGCTGCCTTTATTTTCTCCCTCTTTACACACATGCTCACTCTCTCTTTGTCTCGCTCTCTCGCCTGCCCCGTCTTCGCTTCATATCATGTGCCATTTAATTGCATTAAAAAAAAGTGCTTGATGAAAAAATGAAAAAAGTAAATTGCTTTAAATTGCCTGTCACAGATTGTGTGGAGTCGCCCATCGAGCAATGATACTGCATTGTGCTTGGCTCCTGGGTAAGCAAGATTAATGTGTATGCTGCCAATATTCAAATGCCCCATGATTATACGCTCAAAGAATTGCTTGGGATAACATTTTGAATCTGGACAATTAGCTATTAAATGTATCTATTGGTTTTATCGAACACAGGGCCACGAAGATAGAGACAGGCGTGCAGAGAGTCACACAAATGCATTTGTCAATACATATCGGATCTGGCCAGCTAATGGCCTCTCCAGTGCACATGTGCTGTTACAAAATAGGCCTGGGTGCTATTTTAGCCTAATCTAGACTTGGGAGTGACCTCTCGGAGTAGGCCTACATCTGTCCTCTCCCCCCTTTCTACCCCCCCCCTTCTCTTTCTGTTGTTATTTTCTTTTCCCTAACGAGAGATATGAGCGACACGGCAAAGCACCCTATCGCGCCCGTTGAGCCAAAGACTTCCACAGCAACCCAGAAAGAGCCCCGGGGGTGCAATTAAAAGTGAGAGAAGAGAATGTCAGCCAGGGGGACGAGCAACGGAGAAGAGTGGGGGCGAGATAGGGAAAGGAGATGGGGGGGGGGGGGGAGGTTGGGCACTGGTGCCACAGGTAACGTTGTCATGTTACAATCCACAGAGGAGACCCTTAAAGGCTGCTAATGTGCGGAGGTGTCAGCAGCAGGTTGTTCAAGCATATCTACTCTCGTTGTCTTCCTCATTTCCTCCCCTACCTCACCCCCTTTCTCCACCTCGCCTCAGTTTGTGAGGAGAGCTCAGCCTCAGAGAAGGTGTCATTCACAACTCATGTTATGCCGCTCGCTGTAGAAATGTACAGCTAGATCCCAAGTGCAAAACAGTATGCTCGACCCAAATCTGGGGCTCTCCATTTGTCTGGTTGCCCATGTGGGTTAGTGGTTCACAACAGAGTTCCCTGATGGCTAATAAACCAAAAAGTGGGTCGCTGGATGAACTTTTGCTCTCCAAACAAACCGTGTGTGTCCCTTGTCTTTGCAGCAAAATGGATACAGATGCGACCAAACAGAATTCTGTCAATATATATTGATGTTTTGTTCAGCTGAGAAACAGCGTCTAGACATACTGCCGCATTGTCTTGAAAATAACTTCCACCCACTCTAATGTGACATACACAAACACACGCCTCACAGATTAAAGCGCGGAAATTGATCACTAAAAAGGAGATTTCAGACAGATGGGGCCTATTACAACAAAGGAAGATGAAAAACATCTACGGATTGAGGAGGGCAAAATCATCATCATAAAATGCATGCAAATAAACAGCTGAAAATCCCCAGTCAAATTGGAATGCAAAGCTGAAGCGAATTCCTCACTGAATGTCAGCACTGTACTGCAAAACACCAGAGTCCTCTAGTCCAAATTAGGATTCAACCTACAACACTGGAATAGCACCAAGATTTAGTTAACGGTTCTGTAAGTCCCCCTTTCTGCTTCTAAATAGCACATTAACTTTCTCAATGTGTTGCCAACATTTCAATTTATTCTAAACAAAAAGGACATTTTCAAATGTTAATCTGCACATTACTTAGGAAAAATTGAAAAAATAAACAACAAGGACAAATAAGGCTTTGGTACATAACCCTCAAATTGTGGTCATCAATTTCCTGATCATACATGACATGCAGGTATGTGCGACTTTGCCTTTGACTGAATCCAAACAAATTAGCTCCAACTATCCCTGTCAGAGGCGGGGGTGTGCCCACAACATTCATCCCGCTGCACCGCTCCAGAGCTCACTGCAAACACATTACCTTGCCTGGCTGCCCAAATGCATACCAAATAACCCATATAAATCATACAATCTGGGCCAAGTCAATGAGAGCCCCCTATTTTCCCTGTTTTCTAGTTATTTCCACCGTGCCATCATTCAGCAGAGCCTGCATCACTCAATCCGAGGCTCTCACAATCGTTGTCTGAGTGGCCCAGTTTAGAACCCACCGAGGGCTCCTGAAGTAACCCTTCCTCTAGTGCACTTGATTTTACGTCTCCACAGTCTGGACTAAATTGTGGGTTGCCAGCTCTCCAAACACAGCTCTGTTTTTTAGTTCACCCCCTTTTTCTTTCTCCCTGTTGTCACTTTGACAAAAAACAAAGATGGGATTCTATGAACTCGCACCAGTGTTTATCTCTGTTTACCACCGAGCGAGGCGAAAGTTGAAGAGGATCCCCTCAGCAGATTATTTTAAAGGGTCCCTCTTCTGTGAAGTCACTCCAGGTTCTCTTAGTATATTAGGGAAGCATCATTTTGTTCCAACTCTAGTGCCAAATAATGACTTTCAGCCCTGAAATATGGCTCTGAACTGTGTGATCATAAACAAAAGACTCTCACTTTTTAGCGTGCAGTTTCTGATTCCACTCCTCCAAATTAATTGGCTAAATGGGAGCTTAAAGTCATTATCTCCCCTCGCCAGTTCTCCAATCCCGCGCTGGGGGCTAATAAATGGAGGTTTGATTTCGCTAAATGTCCTTTTGCGAAGATTAATAACGCCTAGTGCGCCGGTAGAAAACAGATGTGGTCATCCTCGCTCGACAGCAGAACAAATGGGCACGAGACGTCCTCGCACATAAAGAGCAAAGAAATAATAGCTTAATGGCATTCATCCGGTGACACGTTAGCAGATGAGACATCCTCGGTTGTTTGCTTTCCTGTGTGTTCACCAGAGCACATGTTTTGTCACCAGCGGCCGTGTGGTCTTACACAGCTTTCTTCTGAGGGATTGACAATGAGAGAGGGAGGGAAGGGAGGATGGGGGGGGAGTCTCAGTGGAGGGACTGGCGGCTTCCTGCTTTCCCCACTGAGGCCTTTGTGGTAACACACTGGTGGTTATGGGAGCCTCCGTCTCTATGCAAATCAATGTTTGCCTCCCAAGTGTTTGTGTGTATGCCATGTGCAGTGAAGCACAAGTGTCAGCTTCTTTACATTTAGCCTTGAACACTGGAGCAAAAGGCCATCGACAGGAATAATATTCACATTCAATTAAATCATTAAAAGCTATTATTCTGGATGAAAAACGTTCCTCTGTAATACTGCCTTACCCATGATATTAGATCACGTCACAGCTGTTGTTTTTAAACGAATAGCGCGTCTCTGGAAGCAGATGCATTGATTGGGCTACACAAAGGTCAAACTTGGCGCAGTGAATTGAAAATCGGTGAAGGAGTTGTGTTCCCACGTTTGTCTCAGTCTCCCCGTTGTGACAATTACTTGAGAGGGAACTACGTGGAGAAACATTTCCATTCAAGCATATATCGACTGTAACAACGGGTCAGTAACAAGACAGCTACAAACACAATTGTCAAACCAACACTAAATAATACATGGAGCTAAAACAAAGACATCACACACCTAAAATATGGCCCTAATAAAAGGCGAAATGTGTCTCCACCTCGACTAAGAGTAATGACCTTTCCTGGACGCCCACCATAAAACAACACAGCGACACTTTGGAGCAACCGTTTTTACATTATTAATACCAGAGGCTTCACACACACTCATAAGCTATGACGCTCACTGATCCTATGGCTTTTGACTGTTCTTAAATTGGACACAATTCTCTCAAACTGCACCCAACTAAAACCACTGAGGCATTCGAGTGTTGAAAAAGCCATTTGTCACAGGCAGGACTTCTGCCAGGGTATCAGCCCAGCCTTGGGATAAAAACAAATGAAAGTAATACGCATTGTATGAATACGATTCAATAATAAGCCACACAATTTGTGATGGCATCCGAATTTGAATGCCTTGTATAAATACATATTTTGTTAGCGATGCTCCTCAAGAAATGAAAAGGGGATGTTTTCTGGCTTTTCATTTGTTGCCGTGCATTTTGAATGAATCCTGCAGTATTGCTGCTTAAAAGAGGGCACCATTCTCAATCCAATCACGTCAAAAACAGATTCAAGCGTCCTCTGAGATGAACAACAGACGGCCATGATCTCCTCTGACCTTAACTGTGACTCATGTTTATTTACCTCGGCTAGTTACCGCTGAGGGACGGCGGCCTCATCATTGGAATGAGCGTTGTGATGGGTTGCTTTTTTTTTTATTGCCACTCCTGGGAACTCTAATGAACAAAGAAGCCTGATTGATCCAAGTTAGCATTTGATTCCCGAGCCCTGCCGAGACGCACGATTCAATATGCTGGCATGCCACTGGAGCACCCCTTGAACTTTGCTGTACACACATCCTTAATCACACTCACCTTTTCTCGTGGCTGGTGTGACTTCCAGCTTATTTGTAATTACCAAGCTCCTCGGGGGGGTTGGCTGAACAACAGGCCCCGGCCATAGGTCACGGAGAGACACTGTAGCTGGCCATATGGGCTCCGGGCCCAGGGGCAGAGAGTGGGTGGACGGCGACGTTGGCACCAGCAAGTTACCAGAATGGTCGGAGCAAGAGATTGAATTATTCGGAGACAGGAGACAGCCTTATCGAGCAGCGGCCACATTGCACTCACGTTTTCACCCCAGTTTCTATTTCCCATTTCACACTTGGACTATTGCCAGATAGGATATGTTCAGGCACCTCGTTTTACCCCCAGATTCCAAACCAGCAGTCAAAAGAGGATATATTGAATTATCTATCTCCACCTGTGACACCTTCCCCTCTATCCCTAAACCCCCTTTTCCTCCCCCCAACAGCATTGCAGATAAACAATCAATACTGCAACAACGTGACCACGCTGGGCACCAGGAGTTAAAAAGGCAGACGAGGGAAATAATTCAACCCAATGTCATGGGCGGACTTCAAGAAACTAATCTCGCTCATGAACTCATATGTATTGAAAATTCAGGCCACTTCTTTCATTATCCTCCGCCATCATTTCTTTGTGTTTTGAGGTCACTTGATACATTTCTTTTCCTTCCTCTCCTCAGTGGTCACAGAATGAAACCCCACTGCATTAAATAAGTAATACCCTACTTTATAGCAAAGGTGACCATGGATATTGGAGAGCAGGGACCCATACGATCGATTTGGAGCGAGGAATGAACATTTTAACATGATTCCAAGCCTGGCATTTTAACTCAGGGGTATTGGACCCTCTCTTTTGATGACTGCTTTCCAAAGCAACTCATGACTCCATTTCAAAAATCTCATGACGACTTTATTTAAGGGAAGGCCAGTGAGAGAGGCAAGCCACGGTGACCTGCTGGTGGCTGTGTGGTCCTATTCCTCTGTGCAAAGCTTGTGTGCAACACATTTGCATCTACATTCCCAACGCTGCCATTGAAAAGAAGAAGGCTTTTTGTCCAGAGCCTCTGTGAAAAAATCAAAACAAAGGCGTTCTTATGAGGAGCCCCAACAAACACTCCCTGCCTCTCCCCTCTCCCAGGCTAGAATTAAATACTCCTCATTCCTCCTCATTCATTAGCCCCCGCGCCCACAGCCCTAATACCATACGGGGGTATGAAAAACACCTCGCACACACACACTAAAATAAAGGAGTTGGACCTGGCTGAATGGTTGCAGAGACTGTTTACTAATACTGCTGCTCATTCTGCTTTATTACAGAGTGCCAGGCTTTCCATTACTGCAAAGGGAGAGAGGGGGAGTCGGGGAGGAGGGAGCAGAGAGAACAAAAAAAAAAAAGAGAGTGCGGGAGAGATACTGCCAATGTCAGATTAAAAGAAGAAGAAGGAAAAAAAAGAATGGCTCAGGTGATTTACACCTTCATTACTCTCCCCTAACTCTTCTTATTGGAAATCATGATGCTGCTTTATGAGCTGAATCCTCTATTACGACAAGGCCGGGAAGACAGTGCTTTAGTCCATAAAGCAGCCGTACAGTAACCGCCACCCGGCAGCACCCCATCCACCCATCCTACCACCCAGCTGCCAGCAGGGAAGGGAAGCAAGACAGAGACCCAGCCGCTGTTGAAATGTGTTCCAGTGCACACACCCCAGGTTTCGCTCGTTTGCTTGCTCACTGTCCCTTCCCTTTGCCTTCGTGACTGTTGTCAACACATCCAGAACTCTCTGAGCCAGATGTCCGCGGCTACTTTGGGAGAGGAACTCACAGCAAGTGTTTAGTGTGAAGCGAGCGGTGCCATATTTAAGTCAACAAACACTGAAGGCAGTGGAGGAGTGTGTTTATCACTTCCCCACCACCCTGCGATGAGGTGCTACTGGTGGGCTTACTCTGAGAGATTTGTGTATTTAGATAGAAATGTATTTTTTACTCTTTTATTTACGGAACCAAGGGGAGGTCTTCAGAGCATGCTTGCACTTTTGCTCGCGATGATTACATTCTGTGTGTGAGTGGAGAGCAGGTCCAAGAAGAAATGGTTGAGGAGGATGGGTGCAGGACCTAATACATCAGCAGATAGGCTGAGGCTCGGAGGTGAGTGCGGGTGTCAGTGGGCTGATGTAAACATGGTGCGGGTGCATAAGACACACTGGATGGAGGTTTGTTATGTGTATGTAACACGCTGCTCTGACCTGGCCTGTCTGACTCCCATCTGGAACAGGGTTGACAGAAAAGTTGACAGATGCTTCACCAATGTCCATTATTTATGAGACTGAGGAGGATCCACACCGCATTTCACAACTGTCTGCTCCTGCTACTGTAGGTCGGCTTCTGACATTGTATTCTGTGGGTGTCCGTGCACACACATGAGCACACATATAGGATTATCCCTTTGTTTCTAGTGGAAGCTGATAGGTGAGTAGCTGAATGTCTACTTCCTGGCACATTTTCCCAAATTCACAAGTGCAAGCTTATATATTTGTGTTTCATTCTAGACCCAAGTCACCACTCCTCTGCGAGTCTAACCTATGACCTCTGGAGAGTCATTAAATCCACACCGGGCCGTACACCAGTAGACTCCATCTCTCTTAAAACCCACTCAAAGGCTAAGAGCTGGGAGGCCCGACCATCAGATTGAATTAAAGCTTTGATTAATTGAATCCAGTGGTGAGTACCTTGAGTGACTGATGTCTCGTAGGACCAAAGGTCTAGACACAATGCTTCAGAATAAAGCTATAGTCACTTCTTCAGTGACATCACAGGCAGTGTTAGTGTGCCTCAGGCATGGATGGTTGCCTCTAATATTATTGCTTGGAGTGCTTCTCTAAGCCCCGTTCTACCGGCAGCACGGCTGCTGCTGCTAAGCATGCCAATGTTAATAAGAGGCACAACATAATTAATACAAATGGAATGTTTAATGCAATTTTTACATTTCAAAGAAGTTCCCGAGGCATCTTTCCAAGCAATGAATTCAACTGTCTCGCATTGTCCTCAGGCAAACAATAACCCAAGTTTGGCATTACCTTCATTAGATCAAACTCAATTATTGCAGAGTGCTTGCAGCTCCTCCTGCACAGGGTGGACTCTGAGGCTGCCTGTTTTGGAAACTTGAAGGTCCTATGGCAGGTCCTGCCCCATTTGTCTTTGATGGACAGCGGCATGAAACAGTAATTGGAGGCCTGCGAGACCCGTACACATGCGTTTGTCAGTTATTCATGTCAAAGCACAGTGTTCAGCTGTTGGGGTTCTCAAAGAATGACCTTTTCTCAAACAGGACAGGTTTCCCCTACTGTCTGAGAGATGCCCTGGGTAATATCCAGCCCAAAACAATACCGCGCTGTTATTACTCTGTGTCCCGTGTTGCTGCAGAAAGCTTGTATTGTGTCCTTCCCTGAGGAATATACAGCCCCAGAATGCTAGGCACGCTTTGATTCGGCAGGTAGTTTGTGCGGGAGGTCTTTCTATTCCTCTCGTTCACAGGGAACCATCCTAATGTTTTGAAAAGTAGCAGAACAATGTCAGGAACCTCTCTTTTTCCCTCTGGGGATTGAAAGCAAATAGGACCTTTTGCCGATGTGTTTGTCTGTTCATTTACAGCACCTTAGAATACAGCTTGCACGTTGTACCTGCGCCGAATGAAAGAAAAAGAAAAGCTCACAAAGGCATTCTGCAGGACAATAGCACAGCTGAGGAAACGGGTACACAATGGAGTCCAGATATCATTCACGGCATAGACAGGAGACCATTATCCACATAAGGAGGGGCCCGTCTGAAGGTGACAGGTTTGGGAGACGGAGGAATTGTGCTCACAACGCTTCCACCAAGACAACCGTCTCCGTGAAGTCTAACCTATAAGGACAGGTTTTTTTTTGCAGCGCCAATGCCCGCTGGGTTGAGGTGTTACACGTCATCTGCAATAACCTGGATCATTACTCCTGGAGGCTGTTAGAGGGGAAAATCACGTCACTCTGCTTTCACCGCTGCCAACAAAAATTGACACGCTAAAAGTCACACAAAGACGCGCCTCAATATGCACACGCACGCTCCAAGGACCACAAACAGCCCTGCCGTGTGCCCCGGCGCTCACACTTGCAAAAACACACACACATGTAATTACACACCTGCAATCTATCACATACTGTACTGTCGGTGTTGTCTGGGGGGTTAACACACCGAGTGGCATCGCGGCCGTGTCCCACCAGCAGCCTGTGTCGCCTGGAGCTGACAGCTCTCACTGCGGGGGTAAAGTAAGCATCATTATCGCCTTCTTTCGCCACACCTCTCTCTAGTTGGAACAAACATTACACTCTTCTTTTTTTTTTTTTTTAACTCTCTCTTGTGTTGTCAAAAACCCATCCCTTTCTCCACATTGTATTCCAGTCAGGCGCTAATGCTCATTGTCCTGTGGCTGGACTCTCTGATCCCCTATTACCCTCTCGTCACCCGACAGTCAATATTATCCTCCTTTCCTCACGTATCTTCCCCCTCTCATTCCCTTTGCTTTCACCAAAGTCTCAAAAGTCAGACAGACAATGCTGCCCCTGTCCATCCACCCTCTCCAATCCTTCATGCACTTGCTCGTCTTCCATACACTTATTAACTGGCTGTCATGTTCAGCAGCCTTCCCCCAGACAGTGTTTAGCGTTCCTCAGTCCACTTACTGTGGGCTTTGCAAAGACAGGGATCCAACTAGAGAGGAAAGGCAGGACCTGCGGACATGATCTGTCTGCTGCACTCACTCACACTCTTCTACACTAGCTACCTCAAACCATGACTGAAACACACACAAGTCATAAAGGACACTATCTTATCCCTTTCCAAAACATATATATTGCCAGAAAAGTTGAAGGGGAATAACTTGTATCTTCTAAAGGATAAAGTGTAAATGTATTCAGGATGGGAGGAGGACATTTGGACAGAATACCACAATCAAAAAGAATAGAAAAGCTCATTTTTGATGATAGTATTAATTCATTAATTAATCAAACGCATATCTTTCAAGTTTGTACAGATCAATAGTTATATAAACTTCATTATTTTAGAGACTCCCCCACTCTCAAGGCATGATTAGTACGGAAGAGGATTAGTGCCACATGATTTCTTTTTTTGGGAGGATTTGAAAAAGTTCTGACTTTAATCTCAGAACAAAAAAACATTTTTTTTTGAGAGAAAAAAGTCAGAATTCTGACTTTAATCTCAGAATTCTGATTTATTTCTCGAAACAAAAACAAAAATTGTTTTCAAAACCTCCCAATTTTTTTTTTAGTGTGGCCCTAATCCTTTTCCGTAGATTAGCAAATTGTCTCTTACAATAACTTTAATTTCTGGTAAGTGCATTACTCATGTTGCATAGGTGGTACATTTTGTAGCTCTGTTAAGGAAGTTGCATTGTCACCTCTGTAAATTAATCTGTAAATCAGCAGGGTGTCTGCAAAGCTCAAGAACAAATGTCCATGAAATTTGGTGCAGGGAGATCAGCCGCCAGCCAAGGACCAGTTGATTAGATTTTGATAGTGATCAGTGATTTCCACTATTATATGATTATTGTTCCCACCGCCCACATATTGGATATAGAGATTTAATTCTAAATCCAATCCAAACCTTAACAGTACCCTCGCAGGGTCAGTAAATCGATTTCACCTCGCATTTAAGAAAGAGGAAACGTCCTTGAAGGTAGATTCCTTCTCGTTTTTGCTCATATTGTAGATGACACTGAAAACAGAATCCAACTGCTGACAGGCTGAACTCGTCATTGTGTGGTAGCTACAACACTGCATTTGTCATCTGCCCCTTCCATCTGCACCCTCCCCTTCCCGGGGCAAATGGTGTAAGAAATGAGACGTAGCTAGTGTATATACTTTCATGGCCCCGCTTTACCAGTGTCATTTCAGAAATTCAGAAATTGCACCATGGTCTACAGGGCTTTGTTGTAAATCACTATCTCCCACTGTCAGACTGCAGTCTGCTGTACACTGAGGACGCCTGGCTTTCTGCTGCCTCCTGGGTGACTAATATATCTTGTTAAATTGTGCTGAGAAGCGTGCGGAGAACTGTACACCTTGCCTCTTTCTACTGTGTTTGTTTGCTTGCATTTGTGCCTGTGTGTGGTTTGTGTGTGCTTAATTCAAAATGTGTATGTTATCCAATGTGTGTGTCTACATTTCTGCGACGGAATAGGTAGGGATGTTACTTTTTCGCAAATGTGTTCACTAAACTCCACAAGTCTGTCAGGCTTTGTTGGTAATTCAGTTAGATTGCTATTCGGCCAGCTTCCCCTCACCATCACTACAGTATCGGAGTTGTGAAGCTATCTCTCAACCACTTCATAATTAGAAAAGCCGTGGAGCCAAGCCACAGTTTGAGGGAGAAGAGGGAGAAAAAAAAGCTGTTGGCACACTACATTATTCAACATTGGCAGCAATTTACTCTGTCTCCCACCCCAAAGACATGAAACTAAGTGATTTCATAGTCACATCCATCCTAGTGTGCCATACTGTATGAAGCCGGACTATTCTCTTATCAGCCACTCTTTAAGTATGCACTGTATACTATCAGCTTCATCTACAGTATACATTCCCACCGCACACACACACACACACACCATATCCCAGTCCTACCACTTTCAAAATAGATTTATGAGTATATCTCTGTGTAATTGGTGTTCTGCTGCACAAAGCATGAAGAGATAATTAGCCATTGTTGAGTGAGGTGTAAACGGTCTGATCCATGTGTATTTACCTTCTCAGCACACAGTGAGAAAAACAGGCCTTTTCTGGGATTTAGGCAGACAGACAGCGACGTTGTACTCTCCAGGCCTCCGTCCAGCTCTCAAATCCCTTGAGCTGAAACCTGTCGAGAAACATCCTCGCTGTGGCTTAACCGTATCCCGTCTAATTCTAGCGTCTTTTTTTGTCGTAGCAAATTCAATTTGAGACTAAGGTCGACCTTCAGGAGAAGGTGACTCCGGCTCCTGCAAAGAGTTTATTTAAGTAAAAACAGACGTCACGGTCTCTTGCCTCTGTGGTTTGGTGGGTGAGAAATACGTCTTTTAGGTTTCTTTGAATTGCGGTTGTGACTGCTCTGTAAATAGGTGTCTCTGAAGGGAATCTGTCTCATTACAAGGAGCAGTTATTAAGTTGCCTTTGTGCCTGCAGGAGATTTGCTCTGATGGTCACAAGACACAGCGAGAAATAGAAGCGATGTCTCTGTGAAGGAAAAAGTCAAAATTCTTCACAAACTGGCCAGGCAAAGTCTGTCCTATACAGCAGAGCTATTGTTCTAGAGAAAGAAAAGAAAAGAAAAAGGGAAGAAGAGAAGCCCTGTTGGCTGGCAACTCCAGATAAATACTTGGCACAGGAAGAATCTTAGGAGGAATCCCTTAGCACTCGCAGTACAAACAACGTCATGATTTATTATCACATCATACAGACCGTGACTAATGCACTCAAACAATCAAGGTGCATCTAGTGAACTACAATGCCCAGGGGTGCTCTCTGCAACAGACTTCAAACATTTGTAACCGCAACACACACATATTAGGAGCCACTTGCGGTACATATGGGCTCAACAAATGTCCACAAGTAACCAAGCACAGAGGAGGAGAAGTGCTGCATGTAGGCATTCCCATAGGGGATCAGAGTTTGCTCCAGCAGTATACTGGAATATGATTTGATTAGCTCCAGATGCTGCAGAAGAGAGTACCAGAAACGCTCAATATTATGAGCAGGACACATCAGAATGATGTCGCCCATCTGGAGCACAAATAATGTAATCAACTCGGGTCACCGGTCATCGTGGTCTGGCCTCGGGTAAACCCGCCATCCCGTGACGTCACAGGGCCAGACAGGGCAGATTGAAGCTTTTCTGGAGTATCCCCTAAGCTGCTGCACATGACCCGGGGGGGAGAGATATTTTTGGGGAAAGATGAAATATGAGGGAGTGTCTCTTGTTATCTCGGGTTTAAGAAATGCAGATGGCTCTTATGTGTCTATTCCCCTGCCTGTCATGTCCGTTCCGCACTTTGAATGTCTTCAAACCAAGTGCTCTCACATCTCTGACCCATACTGACCATAAGCACATATACAGTACACTGCTGTAGGCTACTATTTGCCCCCCCCCACCCCCACACACACACACACACACACACACACACACACACACACACACACACACACACACACACACACACACACACACACACACACACACACACACACACACACACACACACACACACACACACACACACACACACACACACACACACACAGGAACTGTATTTGCAGAGCCTTTAAATATTCAGTACCTGCCGTGTTTTCTGTATGACTTTGATCAGCCACAGATTCTACTCTGTCCCTTTCATCTCTGAACTTCAAACCAGCGTGTGAAAAACCTGGACCACAAAACCTGTTCTGGTTCAGACAATCTCTGTTCACCAGGCTGCTCTCTGCTTTCTAAAAAAACAAGCAGGAAGTTGTTCCAATAGAAAAAGAAAAGAAGACAATGCAATGTAGTTAACCCATACTCTTCACAAATGTAGTTTCCTTTGCACAGCCAGCATGAATCTCTCTCTTGTTTGTTATTCAAAAAGTATGTGAGCAGAGCAGTGATTATTGCGGAATATTCCCCAGATAGCTTGAAAACACCCCCAAACAACTTCTTGGCCGCCTTCAGGCATATTACCTCAGGCTTACATTGAGCCAGCGCAATAACAACCATGGAGCAATCTGCAGGCAACAGGAAGGACACAACTTTTTCACGAGCACTAAATTCAATTTTCAGGCTTGCATAAGTCCTGTTAGATCCACCACACCTCTTTATCCTCCTCTGTCAATACCTGCAACTTTTGAGTAAAGAAGGCGAGTTAATTCTTTTATAGCCCTGCCTGCATTATTCAGCAAGTCCATTAAATATTCACAACCACATCACTGATATCATCTTGTAGTCAATAAGCTAGAGGACATGTTGTTTTGAGAAAACTTGAGTAAACTCCAGGAGTGTTCCCCTCACATCCATACCAAAAATAATCAAGGCCTTTCAGTCGATCAGAAAGCAGAATAAAAGGCATCACAGAACGACTGCAGGCAACCACAGATAGACAGGCATCCGCCTTTATCAGAGCCTGCTGTCCCACCTGCATCGATTGGCATCCCGTTGATTTGCTACTGGCTGCAGCAAGATCATCGGAGGAGAGGGAGGGGGGGCAAACAGACATCCACCGATAGATTTAAGCGTATTTTTTTTCAAAAGGGCCTGAAGTTTCATGTGTGACAAAATAAGGCAAAGGTGCGTTTAGAGCCCAGGCCCGCATGCTCGCATCACTTCTGCGCGACGGGGCAAACACACCGCCTCTGTACCGGAGGGAAACGTTCCGCCTCGGTATACATGCAGGAGAATTACGCACAGAGCCATTTAACAACATGTAAAAAGTTGATTGCAATTCATTGACCACCGCTTTAAGTTCGGTAAATACAACTTCCGATTGGAACTCATTTAAAATTCAAAGCCCGCAGCTATTCCAATAATTACTATTATGGATTTTGCTCCACTGGCGATTTCATTAGAATAAACACACGGGGAGATCTTAAAAGGAGCCGTTTCGTGTAGGTCATTCGCAGCCTATAATAACCCGACTCAAAAACGCTACAGAAGAAGTCACAAAAGCGACATTTTGCACAGAAGTTGTAAGCAAAGACCCGCTCACCTGATAATGAAGTTTATTCTAAGAAGGAATTGTTTCCCTGGGATGCGAATGCGCGCGTCGGAGCCAAGTGTATCCGTTCACTGCAGCTTTTGTTGCCCGTTGTTCCACCTCAACTGCGCGTCTCAGTCGCGCTGCATCACTTCTCGCTGTGGATGTCAGGGAGGCTGAAAGGCTGAGGGGACTCAACCCTCCCATTGGCTGCCATTCACCAGTCCCCAGCAGAACACGGCGCAGGAAGAAAAAAAAAAAAGAGAGAAGGGGAGGAAAATAAGGAGAGGAGGAGAAAAAAAATCACACGACCGACAAAAACAAAAGGAAGATAGAAGAAGAATGGGATTAGTGTTCCAGCGGGGCTGCGTTTCAACTGCCGTGCGATGTTCAAGTTTAATAATGCGAGTCAAGTGTTTGTGTGCATCCGCTTTCTTGACATTTGCATAATCCCTGATTAATAGTTGCAATGTCAGAGGTTGAGTGTGGGTTTGAATCAATCAATACATGGCTATTTCATCAGGCTGCAGTTAGACTCCCTGCTTCCGTTAAAACCATGGAAGCCGTGGATCGGGGACAATGGCTACTTACATTTGGGAGGCTGTTTGAAGTAAAACCATAAATACACCGGCAGCATCATGCCAGGGAAAAGTAGCATGTGTTTTAGTCCATGTTTCTACTGATGCCTCATGATAATGTATTCACAAGACACTTTCTACTAACATAATATTATATTTTTCAAACTGATGTATCTGTATTTCAAGTCTACAGTATGAACTACATGAAATCCACATATTCTCCTTCCTCCTGTTGTGATACTGTATGACTTATACTACTGCAACTACTTTCTATATTATATTATTGTTATAGGACCAAATAAAATACTCAATTGCCCCTTTATTAGGTAGACATAGCTAAAACTACTGCAGTGAAAACAGCCATGATATGTCTACAGTTGCTATTTTACAGTAATTAAGTACATCACATTGAATTTCAACCTAGTTACTTCCCTGTAGCTGAAGATACTTTCTCAGGCATTGATTTTAGGATGGGTGATACAGTTGTGATTCGCAAGTGAACCCTTCAATGCCTTGCAAGTGAATTAATCTGTGCTACATGGTGCATTGATGTTTGGAGCCTTTAATGGTGTCATATTCTGTTTGGAGAAGGTATAGAGGGAACCTGATTACTGAACCAAGCCTGTAAACGCTGGGGTTTTAGAGTAATCAAACTAATGCAGCTTATAAATGCTTTATCCGGTGCCCTGCCTTGACCAGATTAGACGCTGTAATCTGGTATATTTCATTCGTACGGGTACATGTAATAAATTATTGCTGTTAACGTTACTATGCCTGAGGAACACATCTGCATGCCTAAAGATTCGACGATGTTGAACTTGCTTTGTTTGAATCTGAATTCAAGAAAAACGAGTTATGCTATAATATGCACATTTAGTATGGGACTTTGCTAGCTTTGTGCTAAACTGAGGTTTGCAAACATTCAAATCATACAGTTGATCATCTGTAGAGTATTTACCCCTAGTGTTGAGCATGTTGTTCCTATAGAAGCATGCATTTATCCCAGACAACACACATGTATCACTTGTGGAAAGACCACTTCAAGTGAAGACTTCAGGCACATTTCACGTGATTTCAATACTTCACGAGGAATCACATGTCTTTAACAACATGAAGTTCAGCCATGAGTTCAACATGTGATGATTTCTTTTTCTTAAAAGTTGTACTTGACTGGAACCATATTTAGTCACATCATTAAGGTTTTCAGTTCAGTGTTAGCTTGTGGTGATAAGATAATGCAATTATAATCACAAGTAAAGAAAGTATGATTTATCGAGATAACAGGAGAATTAAGTTGTGATCCTGGTGACAAAAAACTCCTCTCCACAGTACTTTAAAATGGCTATATTAATGAACTAGACTTAAAAATAAGGAATTAAAAATGAAAGTGTGTCTTTTATTCATCATTAGGTGACTCATCATCAAAACACAGCTTCAGCGAGACATGGGCCACAAAACATATGTCACATCTAATAAAAATGTACTTCACATAAAATGTGCAATATGAAGATGGAAGGAAAGACTGCAGGCGTTTATGGTTTTATGGTTTCAATGTTTCCCTTTTTTTCCAAAGCCAAGGACCCCACGCTGTGCACGCCTTACCACCCATGCAGTGTTTGTGTCATGATGACCACTGGCTGCTGTTAGATTCATGAGTTTAATCCCTGGAAGCGCTCCAAGCATCCACTTTGCTGCTGCCCTGTCCTCTCAACCAAACATCAAACTCTTGCCTATAGCGCAAAATGCAGTGAGCCAAAGGGATGTCTGCATTTGGCATCATGTTCTATCAGGAGATCAGCCTGAGACGAATAACCGCTGCCCTTGACTGCATCATCGCTGCTGAATGAGCTTACATTGCCTCAGTCATTTGTGCAGTTTATTTAACAGCCTGCCTCTGTAAACATTTCAAAACGTCGCAAGCGTTCTGCAAACACCAACATGCCATATCGACTACTTGTTAAAAACCAAATGTAGACATGCAGTTCTGTATAATTAGTGCATGTTGGACCTTTCATAACATGTATTATAGTAGTATATCAAAACAATTATCATCCAGATTTCCTTTTCTCTCTACAATATCAGTGAGAGATTTCTTCATATTAAAAAAGTAAGTCTAGATATTCATCCTCATGTAGCACCATGTGTTACTGTACTGGAAAGTGACAGTTGTGGGGCATGGATAGACAGGGGATGTAGAGGGCAACCTCAGTACAAATTTGATCTCCTATTATTCCTGACAGCCGAGATACTTTAGGATTTGTCAGAGAAAGGGATTGTTTAAAGTATCAGATCGGAAAATCCAACCTCGTTTGTCGCCAACACTCCCGGCTTTGGTGTTTATAGACGTCAATATTTCATCAATCTGTCTCACCTTGCCAGAATCTGTGTCAAAACCACAATAAAAATGGAGGACACAATGAGATATGTTTACACGGCGTAGTAAAATCCAGCCTCATACCCAGTTCACGAGGCCGTCACCCCAACCCCAGCTCATCCCCCGGCATCTGTTATTATCTCTTTCTTGTTTGAACTCATTACAGATAGTGGCTTGGCTGTGGTTGTTAGGTTTATATCTGCAGTTTATTCCTGTACAGATGAGGCTTGCCATGAGTGTAAACACAGTAAAACGTGGAATTAAGTTGCAAATTATCCTACAAAAGTTAATTTAAACAGGCGGCCAACACATAAAAAGGCCAAAGCTATAATGTGTAATGTGCTAGTCGACTACTCCATCTGTCATCTTTAAACATTGGTTGTTGTTGTTGATGTTGTTGTGTTTAAGTGATAGGATTTATGTGTGAATAACAAATGCAGTTGTATGGATTAAAAGAAGAAGACGTGGGTAGTTAGCATCGGCAGTTACAGCCATTATTGCTTAATAAAACTAACAATAAAAACACATCACATGCTGTTTCATATAAGAGTCATTCTGGAGGTTCAGTACAGTAAGAGCTCCTTAAAGATATCATAAAACTAGAACAAAAAACACCGCAACGATTAAAGATTACAATTAAAAGTGTATCTTTCCACCGTGGAGACTCGTTATTAATGATTAAGCTGACTTATTTTATTATGTGTTTAATTTTACGGGTGAGACTTAGATCAGAACCCCCAAACAGGAAATCAATAGGTCTCCTTTTAGACACACAGAGTCCTCTAAACAATCCCAGAAAAAGATCAATACGCTACAGGAAAGTGAACAAGGGAGCACAGCACCCTGCATCACAGATATCATGGTGTTTTTAAAAAAAAAAAAAATCACATACTGTTGTTCTGCGAGGGAAAGATAGGTTTTTATCAACATAGTTTCACAACTCCCAGGAGAAATAAAAATGTGGGGATCTTTTAACTCAGAGGATTCCATGGCATAAATATTCACTCAACTCGTAAAATAATGCTGCGTCTCCTTCATAAACTGGAACTCTGCCTTAAGTCGACCGTATTTCATCTGTCATTTTTCAACTGAGATAAGGCAACACTTAACACAAGCTGTCACAAGCTTGTTTACGACACGTAGAAACAGCACGGTGGGTAATTTTCTTTGGAGTCTTGAATCAGTGCACTGTTTTCAGTTACTCACACTTAAAACAGCTGATGGTCACAAGATTTCTACTGCATAGTAGGTGGTTTTTTCAGACAGAGTGCTTAGCGTTTTGACCTTAACATTAGTTCAACATGGCCATATAATGCACATTTCCTTTGCGTGCTGACCAAGCTGCTTTTCTGAGAAACCCAACCAAAAGTACTGCTGAAAAAATCATTGTATAATCAGACAATGATGGGAATGCTATACTGTAGTTGTGCTTATACTAACAAGGTGGGAGTTGCAGCAGATGGTGGATAAGGGCAAGATAAACTAAAGCAGATCAAAAAACAAGTTATAAAATATTTCTTTCTCTCTCTCAAACACCACAAAAAGACTATTTGAAACATTCATGCCACCTTTTTCAGTCAATGCAGAGCTGAAAAAAGGGCCTGGTATAAGTGCCAGAGGGCTTTTCACACTTTGGACGTGTCTGTGCTCCTGTAATGACTGTGGAACATGTGACATCACATTACCTTTAGTGCATGTGAAGGAATAAGAAAGTTGGTGAGAGGAACTATACCTAACAATCTGTGGAGTGCAATTAAAGGCTCCTACACAGTATGCAGCCTTTCACTTGTAATTATGCGGTAGACTTAATCTGAGAGTGGACAATATGTACCGTGGCTATAAAGGAAGTCTGCAGATAGCGTTTTGGTTTCAGGGAAATGGCCAGTGTTAAAGGTTTCCTCCAGATAAACTGTGGTCAAACCATGTTTTAAGGGCTTTGACTTTCTGAATACTTCCTAAGGCCAGACTATAACTTTTCAAATGAACTATAAAACATTCTTTCCCTTGCAAATAAAAATTTAATTTCTTCAGCAATGAAACGCTCCTCTGTTAATGCAATGCTTCGGGAGTTTTGTCACAACAGCGTCTCTTGGTCTGGTCTGGCTATTAGCTATGTTGGCTAATGTTAGAAATCCTAACATGCATAACACTATTTAATTACATTTATTGTTAAGACTTGTGCCACCTTTATCCTGTAACTGCCAACTTGGCTTTCTTCATAAAATGTGGCTATCAAACAGCTGTAAGTTAGTCAAAGTGTCATATTCGGAAACACATCAACATGCTCCTCAGATGTTTCACATTTCTCAAATTCCACATACATTTTCCGTGTAGTGACCTTCTTCTACTGATGATTTGGACACTTTCTGAATGCAGTACAAATCCTGTTGACAGACAGATACAACATACAGACATCAGAAATCCAACAATGAACTCCTTGTTGGAGAGAATGAGTCAAATATAAGTATAAAGATCCCCTTTGTCGATTTAGTAACTCATGCAACTACCGGTACATGAATGTCCTTGTATTTCTTTCCAAAACGGAAATATATAATGAAAGCCTCTGCAAAGTTTAAACTATGGTACTTTGTTCAGCAACTTCCAACTGATCAACCTTTTTATAATGACCAAGGAGTTGTTGTTAAATCTAATTTACAGTACAGTGCCTCCATGGAGTGGTTAACATGTTTAAGTAGGACACTGGCATGGGCACCTAAGCATGCCCTGAAGCCAATTAAACTGTGGATCCTCATGCTAACAGCCAGACAGACTTAGTGGCGTTTCTTCTAAGCACATACTACTAATTTAGAAAACTGATAAGGTCTTTGCACTAGTGTTTGGCCTCTGTGTGTACATACTGAACATGAGGATATAACTTCCTCTGGTAATACCCAATAATGAGATGACCTTTCCTTCCCGATATTCAGCTAGAAGTTATTCGTGAAAAGTGTTCTCCATTCTTCCCTTTTTAAAAGAAAGAAAACACAAGGCGGGGATTACGATCTGTCCTTCCACCTCTGTCCAGCTCCCATTCAGAAGTATTACGCTTATTCTCCTCTGAGTGCAGATTGGTGTCATGCAGAGGAAGAGCAGAGCAATAACTTTTTCTGGATTCCCCCCTAACGCGGGGCAGATTTTCTGACATTGTGCAATAATCAACATCATTCTCTGCTGACAGAATGGCAGCCACACCTCATGCTGATCGGCAGATTAGTCACTGGGAATATTTTAAAGGCTTCTCAGCAGCCTAGAAGGCCAAGAGACTAATTTATCCCAGATCATGAACGCTTAACTGGCAAACATTCATATTCCTAACAAAGAAATATCACAAAGATGTGACTCTTATTGCAGTTGAGTCATATTCCGAGGCAAATCATGTGGTCTCAATTGTCGTGTTTATTGAAAAACCAATGGAAAAGCATAAAAATGTCTCGACTCTGCGACTCTTTAGAAGTCTCTCTGCCGCTCAAAAACCCCAGGAGCTCCAGTTTTAAAGGGGGCTGGCACTTTTGAGACAGCTCAGTTATGCCATTCAATAAATCACAGCGAAGCATCTGAAAAGGATTTGAAATGGCATTCGAACCCGAATTTGAGGGTTTACGGAAACTGTGGAAACCATGCTTCAGGGCACCATAACAATAGTGAAGGAATATGGCACGCAGGGAGCGTATGAAACATGCAGAGAAATCGCCAAGGGGACTTTATATTTGCATGACACTGTGACACCCTGTGTTTGTTAGCATGCAACCTCAGCTTTTGCACTCTTTTGAGAACCCCACTCCCCTCGACCTCCTACCCCACCCTTCCCTCCCGGAGCTGAATCCATTCCACCTCTTAACGCCGGGCCTATCGTCCGGGCATGCTCAGTGAGCGTAGCTAATCAGCCAAGCCGAGCCGTGTCCTCTGACGGAGAGAAATCTCTCTCAGATGAACTGGTGGTGCTCTGACTCCGGCGGGGGTGGGAGGTGCGGATGAGCATGTGGAGGGGAGGGGGTGTAAATGAATTACCCGCTCATCTAAACAGTTTGTCATGTCGGATTTACTCTTCCACCAAAGTGTCCCGTTAAATGACGATAATTCCACTTCTTCCAAGATGTAGCAAGATGTGTGGGAGTTTCTTTTTTTATCACCCCTGCAGAGGTTTGAATAGCACGGCTTCATGCATATGTAGAGGTAGAAATTCAGCAGTTCACCATTTAAGGTGATTTTCAAAGAATAATAGTCCCTTCTGTGTAGATATGCAGCTCTGCAGGTTTCTCTGGTAATTGGTGCTAACATCTGAAGACTTTGTAGGCATATATCATCTAAGATATTGCTGCTTTCTAGCAACAAAGAAAGATGTGGATTCTATCACAGCATCGAGAGTGAATATTAAAACTGCGGGATTTGCATTTTAACATCATTTCCGTGCATTGCAGATAAATGGACTAGCTTTTTAGAGATTAGCTGTTCTTTTTTTAGATGTGAGGGCATCACAGCACACCGGGAGATAGAGGCATCTAAGACAACACAGTGACCCTTGGTGAAGCAACCGAAAAAACAGTGTACATTTTGACGGCATCATAAATCATGGGGCTCATGGCAGGCAGCCCAATTGGGCTGCGAGGGCAGGTTGAAGCTACCATCATCCCTCCTCCTATGTCCCCTGGCTGTGTCTGAAGAGAGAAGTGGAACGGCAAAAACATGTCTGCTCTCTCTGTCTCTTTTCTTTATCAGCATTGATCTCTGGCTGGGGGGGGGGGGCGGCGTAGTCACAATACTCTGCCTTTGCAGGGTTTTCATACTGACTTGACAAAGTACGGACAAAAAAAGCACATGATCTCAGAGTGCACGAGGTTTAGCATGGATGAGTGCACACTGGGATAAAGTCCTTTAGCTTGGAGAGGGACCGAGACAGTACATGGAAGTGCTGTATGAGTGAAAAAGAGGAAGAGAAAAGGCAAACAGTGAGAGTTTGCCAAAAAAAGAATCTAAGTCAGACTTGGTGTGTGGGTTTGGAGGAAATCATTTTTATCCTGAAAGTGGAAGTCTCCGGGCTCAGTGATCACAACAAACATGGTCAGCCTGGGTTTGGGCTTTGGTTAAGATGACTCCAGGGAGCGTGGACAGTGGGAGGAGGCCTTGGATGCTTTTTCTCTCCTTCCCCTTTGCTTCTCATCCTCCCCACCCACTCCAGCAGCTGTCGACGTGGGCCATCATGGGGAATTTGTACAGTCTCATTCAGTCGGAAGGAAGGATTAGGACTGAGCTCAACCACAGATGGACTGGGACTGCCCCCTATTAATAAATCCTCCTGTGATGCTGTATATTCATCTGGACGCTTTTTTTCTCCCTTTTCTGAGTGTCGAGCAGCTAGTGGACATGAACACAGCGGCATGCTAATCTGCCTGTTATAAAAAGTTACAGAGGGAGAGAGAAAAAGTGACATGACGAATTGAAAGAGGGAGGCGGAAGAGGGGGGGCTTCTTCTTTTGCATAATTTGGTTCCTATTAGCGACATCATTCAGTGGGTTTTTTCAGATGATAATTTGGAAATCTGGGGTTGCGGCGCTAATCCAGCGGCATTACACTTTACCGAGGGATTACTGAGTGACAACTTCAAGTGAAACGAAAGATGTAAGGGCCTCTTAAGCCGTGTTCCTATTAAAAGCCACAGTGCGGCGTGACACTGTGGCAGGCTTCATTGCACACTTGCCAACTAGTTGGGGATATATATCCCCTGATAAACGCTCCAACGCTCATAGGGATTTCATCTTATTTTATTTTTCATTTCTTCACCCTCTGCATTCAGCCATTTTAAATCTTTTTTTTTCAGATGGGCTTTTATTTTGTTGCAGGTTACTTGTCTCTTTTTTTTGAGGGGTGCTTGTAATGCAAAGGTTTTGTGTTTAAGACTTCTCTCTCTGATGTTACTTTGCTATCTGAGGAAGCAGAGAAGAAATTCAAGGCTTTATCCAGGTGACACCCCAACACACATTTAGGTTTTTCTTCCCTCCAACCGAAGCATAGAGAGAGACATTTTAAAAAAATCCCGAATAATACAAAAAAAGCTTTTCAATATTTTTACAAGGACATCATGGATGTTTGAAAGCAGTAATGTGGTAAACTGCCTTGAAAGTAATGAATTTGGAAACAGTTCAAACAAGTCTCTTCTCTTCTTCACAGCGTAAATAGAGAAGCCAGAGAGGTAGCCATTGCTTCACAGTATCTCCACATGGGGAGATATTGGTGTCTTATGGCGCTGATGAAATGAGTTTGACTCTAAAGCAATATGCAGATTTCAAATGCTGCACAAGAGGGTTAAAGCAGCAGCGGGTAAAAAAAAACAAAAAGGGTTTGTTTTTTCCACAGTGACCTGTATATGCCGCCGGTTCAAGACGCATCGCTTTCCTCTCCTGTCTGCTGACTTGGTCCCCAGAGAGGGACAAAGTAACTGTTCAATCCCAGGTAATTAACTTCACCACGACCCAGGGAACACTCGCTCCAGACACCACAATCCTTTAAGCACAACACTCCATTAGTCATATCCCAGAAGGCCTTGCAAATGGCAGGACAAAAACAGGGGCACGCTGCGGGCTCATCCTGCCCATATAATCACCGAGACCGAGGCAAATATATGTGTTGGCCTGGATCATAATGAGAGTGTGCGACGATGAGTCGGGATAATTCTGTTTTATCAGTACCAGCACACTTGGCAGATTTCTCTGAAATATTTTCCCCATGAGGTCAGTTTTCACAACGCATATAGTATAACGCTGTAAATGTAATCAGTGTGAAGCATCACATTTTGCAGATCTAGTCAGAAAACAGGGGAAGCAACGCTGAATCAGGTCCTTAGTGTAAAAATGGACAGGTGCTGTTTAGATGGAGGTAACAGAAAGGCCAGTGCATGAGCAAACTCTATCAAGAGACGCTTATTAGCTGCAAGGAGAAATTACATCCAAAATATAAAAATGTTCACCATGTGAAACAGAGATATTTAGAACATGATCAAATCAAACAATATAAGCATGAGATTTTCTTTGGTGGATTGAATAAATATACAGGTCTTACTCAAAACAATACACACATAATTGTAACCTTATACGTAGGGGTCCTATTATGTTCATGTTTAGGTGGATTAACATGTATGTTGTGCCTTTACTGTGACATGTTTCCATTCTTAAAAGCTCACCCTCTGTCTGAAACCAGAGCCCAGTCTCCTCTGATTGGTTTGCCAGCTGGCTCTGTTGGAGATGTCTTGCTTCTTAGCCTATCACGTACAATGTGACGGAGCGCTAGCCAATAGAAGCGTGAGTGTTGTATAGTGATGTCACTATGTTATAGAAGTAAACAAAGTAATCCAATTGAAGCATTTCGAGCGAGGGGGGAGAGAAATTGCTCTGGAGGGTCCTTTGAGATTCAAGCCTTTGCTGACCATTTACATGCACTAAAACACACTCCAGGAGAGGGAAACCCCCCAAAAGCACAATAGGGCCTCTTTAAAACAAACATAGCATTTAGCTACCGTATTACATACAACATTGTGTACGGTGCAAGACCTGATTAAGTCACTATGATCAAAGCATGTTGGCAAAACCAATGTGTTGGTTGATAAAAGAGTCAGTTCAACACAGTTAACACATTCAAAGTGTCGTTTTTTTATACATAAATAATATGACGATCTAACTATTTAGCAATTACTTTCACGCAAGGTGTGTGTTGTTTTAGGAACAAAACATTCTCAACATGCTTGATCTTTCCTCTCAGATGAATGTCTCAGCTCAGTGTCATAGGAGCCGGGCAAATTAAATATAAATACAGACCGTGCTCCTGGAATTTATTCAGTCAATAGAATATCTGCAAAGTTAAAGCGGCTTGAATCAAAAAGCTTATTGAAATTTCAATGGAGCTGTATGGGAGTCTCTAATGAGGTAAGAAAAGGACAGTGTTTCTCTGGCTGTGCAGCAGTCTAACCAATTATCAGACTTCCCTGCTGCTGAAAGTCCATAGGTGATGATGGGGAGGACGAGGAGAAGCCACGTTGTTTAAGTGAGAGGGAACAGATAATGGACTTTTCCCTCTCTCCCCCCAACAAGGACAGGACTGCAGTTTCTAGCGGACAGCCATCAGAGAAGCCGGCGTGTGATTTGACTGTATATGTCAACGAGGGTTTGATTGTCTTTGGGAATGTTTTATTCATCGCATGGAGTTCGGATGCTGCTTACCTCCGTTTCTGATTTTTCTGGCAGTCAATATAACACAGAATACAGAATGTGTAGCAACTGTTACACTTGCGTAACTGCTCATTTCACCTCTGCTCCTACCATTTCTGCGTTAAAACGACGTCGGGGATGTTCAAATTCAAGGCTAAAGTCTTTGCGCAAACATTTGCTCAATCATAACAGTCAATTTTTGTGCATTAGGAGGAAATATAGCATTTTAAAATCACTCAATTTCGTCTGAATCACTTCTCCTGACATCTTGCTTCTTTATGAGTTGCTGTGTATCTGCAAATGCACAGTGTGGTATAATGTGATGTATTTAATCTGACAAGCTTTCAATACTGTAAGTACGTGTGTTTGTTTTTCTGTTTCTGTCAGCCCCATTCAAAGTTTACTTTGGTGCATTTTTGCATTTGGCTCATTTGGGTCGACACTGCCCAATTACAAGCCAACCGGTGCTTGTCACATGGACTCATATAGCTTGTTAATTGGACAACGTTTTGGTAACCTGTCTCCAGCCAGGAGATTTGGCGTGGGCTGCGGGGGGTCGAGGTGGGTGGTCGTGCAAAATAACTCTGAATTGACTCCCTGGAGCTGCTCCCCGCTGCATCTCTCGTTATGGACGTTGCTGTGACTTACCTAGCCTGGTGTTAATAGCAGTAATGAACACTTAAAGAAGTAGCTAAACATGAGCTCTGCCCTTAGGTTACCTTCTGTTTGGCTTCTGACTTCGACAAACAGCTGAAACCAATATCAGACTCTTCATAAACCTTTATGATTGAGGTTGTTTATTTGGCGTGGATGTCATTCGTTCTCCAAACAAGCTGCCCTGCAGTTCTCCAGAAACCTTTATTTTTTCCCAGCGCCAGTTAATTCACGCCACCTGAATTTAAATGGCAATGTCCTCAACTGCCCAAGTAAACAGAGTGAAAATGCTCCCCAAAAAGTTGGCCATGCCGACTAGTCAGACCTGGGCGATGACACTGCTGGGCAGGGAAGCGGACCTGAAGACCGAATCGCCCCTTTGGGTCACGCAGGAATCAAAGGGCGGCTATTCCGTTGCCTGCTGCTGCCGTCAGTCAGGCAACGAGCGGCGATGAGAGGAGGTCGCGGAAGAGCAGGAGATGACTGATTCATGGGCTGGCAAGCAGGCTCTGTGTGGAAATGCACGCTTATGTGTGTGTGTGTGTGTGTGTGTGTGTGTGTGTGTGTGTGTGTGTGTGTGTGTGTGTGTGTGTGTGTGTGTGTGTGTGTGTGTGCGTGCGCAGGGCACACAGTGGATGACAGATTGGCGAGGCCACGGATGGGCCAGGCTTCATCAGCACCGCAGGCTGCTGTGATCTGTCCATTCTCCATCACTAACCACAGCCAGGCCGGAGCTGTCTGGGTGAATGTGCGTCGTCTCTTATGTAATTATCGATAACAAAATAAGTTTCACTATAAGCAGAAATGTACCAGTTATAAAGGTACAACTGTTTCAATGGCTAACTCTGGAGAATTCTGGAACACAGCAGCTGGTTGTGTGTGTCTCACTGTTTCTGTTTTGTGTGTCAGTATTTGTTCATGAGCATGTCAGCCCCAATTTGATCAGGATTGTGTGTGCATATTGTTTTGTATTTACACATGCTTTCACATTCACATACAGGAGCAGGACAAGATAATAGAAAAGCCCGACAATTAGTCACAATGAGAGCTGCTGGCTTGCAGAACAAATTGCTTGAAGAAAGCAGAATAACTACCTCTGCGTCTTTTCAAAATCTTCTAAAAATGTTCTCAGATCTTGCTATATATCATAAGGGGTATAGTCTTGTATTATTCTACCAATTGAATACCCTGCATTCTTGAAACATTATTAAGAATCACAGTATGCTGGAACAAGTGCAATTTGTATGCTTTGAATACATGGGATGCACATGTCAAGTACAGAAGTCTATTTTGTACATGACATGTACTATTACATATAGCAGACTCAGTCACTTATATTAAATATGTATGAAAGTGAACATCATCATGAAAGAAAAATAAAGAAGCAGTGCATATTAGATAGATCTCTGGCCCTTCTTATGTATTCATTTAATGTGTGTGCTTTACTTTGAAAACCCTACTCTTGTTGTAAATGTTCCAGTGGTTTTAAGGTTTTTCTTTTCAGTGGCATTTCTCTTGTCTTGATTTGAGTCCTCTCACAAATTTAAAAGGTTTTAAAAAAAGGTTTTTGCGAATACCAGTTATCTCTGCATTTTGAATTGGTTCTAACCCCTTCCAAAGTAAAGAAACAAGTTTGGTCCGAGTCGTAGTAACCTCCCGTTCACCACACTTTTGACAGATTAAGACTGATGAAGCAAAGAAGGTAAGATGGCTGGCAGCTAACTGACAGCGCCCTCCATCCTCCACTCGTCAGTGTCAGGTAACCATTTCCCAAGTGCCACCTTCAATTACTTAGGATATTGCTAATGATTATACATTGTGTGTGAATGCAAATGTGTGCCAGGAAGTTTCATAATATAAAGCCGGAGTCAGTTGTAGCATGACTAATGATGTTCCCAATGAAGGGTGGACTTCAATGAGTGTCTTAAAGAGCAGAAGAGATTTTAATTACTCATCTGTCTGGCCGCCTGCGTGACCTTCAGTCAAGACCTGGACAGAAGTCTATTACAGTGATGGTGTGCTATCTCCATATCTGGTCATAAACCTTGTGACTGCGCTGGCCTTGGAAATGGCAGATTGTCTAAGGTCATTATAATATTAATCTGAAGGTCAGGAGGAAAAATACATTTGAAATCAACCCTGCTACAGCGGACTCAATGGCATTATTGTAGCAGTAGGCAATGCTGAAGGTGATTTATTGCCGTCTCTTAAGCAAGGGACAATTTGTGTTAAGTACAAATAAAGAAAGCTGGTCAAGGAATACAGCAAACTGTATTATTATTCCCTCATTCATTAATTTTAAGCCACCTCTCGGCTATTTATTTCAGTGTTTTAAAGTTGAAAACCATTATCAATAAACACGCCTTCTCCTGGCGGCACCACCACCCACAGCTGTACTGGGAGAGAGCTGTTTTTACTCAGGAAGCAAGTTGCTCAGAGTCTATTTGTCTTTTGTAATTACCATTCAATAAAGGAAAACCCTTGGTAATTATCCTTGGCGCTCAGTGAAACCAATCATTGTGAGTTAACATAAACACAGACCCGCTTTAAAAGAGGCTGATTCAGGCGGCTCACCGGGACCGCGACTCCGCGCTGAGATCAAACGCCCGGGCCCCATCTGTGTCCGCGACCCCCTTAGAGAGCGGGGCCGCGACCTCATCTTAGAGTTCAGAGTGAAAGGGAATCTTGCCAGCGAGGGCCGCATCATGTGCATCATTGGTTAAAGTCTTCCTGGGTCAGGGGAAACAGGAAGACTTGAGGGCGCTCACTTATCTCCGCGCTGATGGCACCCAGGCGGCACGTGGCTTTAATTTCTCAAGAGTGGGAGAGTGGGAGTGTTGGAGAGGAAAAACACAAATGAGACATTTTCACTTCACCAAGACAGTTATTTTTAATCTTATTTTCTTCATATATTATGATGGTGTATAGGCAGTGACCTAGAAACTCGACTCTCCATACTGAGAGCTTGAAAGATAAGAGTTAGGCGTCTGGAAATTAATTTGTGACTCCAGTAAATAAAAAGATGCTTAGGGAAGTGGTATGGATTCGTTGCGGGACTGAAGAACCAAGGAGAGATAAACTTTGGGCAATCCTTACTAGCATTCATCAATACCTCAAACTGACACGTATACAATCCCTTGCTCTCTACCTCTACCCCCGCATTGTTGAATGTGCCTTCTATCTGAGCTTGTATCTATCTTACACGCCTTTGCCACTGACATTTAGATGAAAGCTATATACCTGGCTGGGAATAATCTCCACTGATAGGAAATGTCTTGCAGCTAGAGGAGAAAGAGGAGTAGGAGTGGAGGCCTCTCCCCGCTCTCGTTTGCTGCATCACAAAACTGCTTCTGGATGCAACACTGTATAGGATTGCCTGCATAGAGCGCAGAGATACAATCACAGATACAGCTACTGGGTTGTACACAGCAGAGGGGAAGATGCACAAGATACAGTATACCTCTGTACAAAAATATTTATGTATACAAGCTTTCCTTATCATTGCATTTATATCGTTTTCTAGTCCACATTATGCAATACGTGCAGTCACTGAAAAATCTCTTCTTAAGTTTTTTGTTCAAAGTGTGCTTGTTGTGCACACTCTAAAAATATATAAGAGAAATAAGTAAAAGTGAATTGAGAAATGTGACTTTTAGAGATCCATTAGGTTCTAAGAGGTTGCAAATTAATAGGTGCTTAAATACAGTGATCGACGTCGCTAGAACACTCAGAGGCACTCCGCAGTCATTATGGGCAAATGACAGCGAAGGCAAGCTGTTATTACTGAGAGGAATGAAAGACTATCTCGAAGAGAAACGGACAAAAGTCTTGGAGCTTCTTTGAGCTCTGTGGTTTTCGCTATCAAAGGGCGTCCAGAAACTGAGACGGACTGTGATCATAAAAGGCCCAGCAGAGCCAGATGAACAGAAAAAAATCAAACAACAAGTTCATGCGTTGCTGTGACTGCAGCTGACATGAAGGCACCGCTGAATGAGAGTCAACACGAGGAATTCAACTGTGCCGAGAAGACTTAAGAAGCAGGGCTGATGGGTCGGGGAGCGGCTCAGAGACCTTTATCAAGATGTCAAAGCAGGGTTAAGAGGCTTGGGCTAAGACATTTAAACAGTGGACTGCGGCAGGGTGGAAACAGGTATTGTGGACTGATGAATCCAAGTTTGACATTTTGAGTTCATTAGGGAGTTTCTACCGAGATCAACACTTCTTACTCGGCTTGTAAATATCCCTTATGTGTTCGCAGTGGAAGTATTTACTTGAGTTTTTCCATTTTATACTGCTTTATACTTCTTAAGAGGTCAACCACAAAATGTATCTGACAGCTTTACAGATCCAGATTATGAGCTAATAACACTGTAATCAACTAATAATTAAGACAAGAGTATACAAAGTCATTAATATTGGCTTCACCTCAACTGTGATAGACACGTTAATGTATCAACAGTCCTAATTTTGTAATTTAATATAAATAATATTGAAATAGGCTTTTAAATTTAACAAAAAGTGTTGGTACTTTAAATATGTTTTGATGGCAATACTTTTGTACTTTAACTTAAAAAGGATTTTGAATGCAAGGCTTTTACTTGAAACTGTATTTTTAAAAGTTAATATTGCTAATTCTACTTTAAAATATGAATACTTCTTCCATGACTGCTTGACGTTTTTATTTATAGCATTTGTAGTCACGTTCTGCTTAAGATAATACTACTAATGCATAAAAACACGAGAACATAATTAGCTTCTTCTGTATCACAATAGTTGGCGTGGCGACTAATGAAGCTGCAGAAGCCATTCTTAATTAGGAATATCATAACAATAGAGATCTCCTTCCTATAGCGATCTATGTGTGACTGCGCCAGTGTTATTCAAATGTGTACGAAGCACAAAGAGGGATGAGGATTATTTCTGACTTCACGTCAAAAAACATTATCTCAAGCTCATTTTTTATGTTTTTTAAACACCCTTAAAGAGTCCTAGGGGAGGGAACTAGCTCTCGTATCTTACAATGGTCATATTTTCCTGCCTGAAAACAAGCCTTGGGCACAAAAAAAGCCTAGCTCGAAAAACAAATAAAATAACTAAACAAAACAAATGTTTATGAATGATGCATGAGATTGCTCCTTGAATTAGAAGTGGTGCTTAATAAGGATGCTCTGTGTGTGTGTATTCATCAGCACTGAAGCCAGAGAAACTTTTCTTCACCTCATTTATCTTGAATAAGATTCCCCCCCCCCCCCCAATAATGATAATTGTTCAAAATTGGTGGAAAATTAATCTGGCAGTTTGTCCGTATGAATAAATTGTGTCGTTATTAACTCATAAGGGAACAGAAAGAGAGTTTACACTGCATCATAATCCAATCAGCTCATTCATTCTCACAAATGTATTTTATTCCACTGTTGCAGGGGAACACGTGTGACTGAATCAATATCACAATCATGCTTCCAATAGGAGACGTTATTATCGTTACATTAATGCGGCACAAACAGATTTTAAGATCTAATTAATGGAACCTTTAAAGCAAACAGAAGATTCATCAGCAAGTCTTTTTGTCTCGTGTTCAAGAGCCCATATTTTAACCGTATATTTATAGAACAGGTGTGTTTGATTTATGAAGATGAAAAATATATTTTGTTTGCTTTTATGAGATCACTTTTGAATATTAAGACTTATGTTACATCTGTTTACAAAAACTGGCTCTACAAAAAAGAGTTTAATATACTGGGTACCACTTTACAATAAGACTACCCTTATAAAGGGTTTACGAATAGTTTGTAATTCATTTATTAATTAAGTTGTGAACACTTTATAAATCCTTAATAAGCTTTTATAAGATCTGAGATAAACAGGGCAACTGTGACCGGTTGCTTGCCAAATAGTGAGCCCATATGTATCTGTACTGCTAAGCCTTATTAGAAATGGTAGTAACTCATTAAAAAATGGGAATGTGTTTTACACTTCACAACAAGGCTCCCTTTGGGCAGTTATACATGTTAGTAACTCATAAAGAGATGCCAAGAAACATCAAGATGGAAGGGGGGGAATCAACTCAGTGAACAACAGATACCAAGGATGCTGGCTGATGAAGAAGACGAAGTACGCTAGGTAGCTAATATAAGACTTTGTCATCTTGCCAAATAGTGAGCCTGTGTTGATGTATGAAAACTATGTTAGAACTGGTTTATAAACGGTTCTTAATGATTAATAAAGTGTTTACAACCTAATTAATAACCTAATTATAAATCCTTTATGAATCCTTTATAAGGGTAGTGTTACGTTCCCTTCTGAGCTAGGGGAATCAAAGGGAAGCAACACAACCAGATTGGTATTGGTATTTGTGGTTTATTTTAAATAGCAGCGGTAAACAAAATGGCAGGCATGCAGCCTGTAACAAACAAAGAAGGCCAAAAGGGCACAGGTAGATAAATACCCAACGAAAGGAGGGCTCTAAAAAGGAGTCTAGTTGCATTGGAATAAACACTATTACGCCAAATAAGAAATGAAACAAAACCTCACTTTAAAAGTGGTACAAACTAATAACGGAACTGAACAAACACAGCGTTACCAAACAATCCAATTGATGCTACCGTAACCAAAGAAAAACTAATCTCGTACAAGTTAACCACAGTTTACAGATTTAGTACCCAAACGAAGCGAGAGGCGTCTATTCCTCAACAGAGCCTCCAGAGTGTCAGTTGTCCCCAGCCTTTGTACTCCTCCCCAGCAGGTGTGCGCCGGCTGTGCACTTCGATTGGATGACGTCAATCCAATCACCATTTTCAGAGGCGGGCCAGGAGATGACAGCCAATGACGTCGGGGCAACCACACAGCTCATTTACATATCACACACATGCACACAGTTGCAAACAATCCCAGACAGATTAACGAGCAGACAGAAACAGCAGCCGTAACAGGTAGTCTTATTGTAAAGTGGTACCATATGGTATATTTGTTGCTACTACATATAAAATACATTTGACTAGAAGTGAAAGGTTTACTGATACTGTATGTCCAGTATTAAGATAATAATACTATCATATAATAAAAAGGAACATTGGCAGCATTATATTTCCTTCAACACATATTTGCAACTGCAAACTGGATGTAAAAAGAAATGTAAAGACTGTGGATACAAAGATGAGTGATGCCTAAAAATGCTCTTGAGTGAACAATGAACTTCAAATGAGATATGCTCTTCATTGTAATGTTGCCATTGTTCCAGAAAATTCTTCAAGCAACCTAAATTTTCCTGAAAAAATGACATTTTGTCTAACTGATTTGAAGAGTTATTTGAAGAGTTCTTTACTCATTTGCAAAAAAAAGAAAAAATAATTGCGATGCAAATCTTTTGCAATGTGCCGGCAGCTGCAGTAGATGTGTCACAAATGGACCTCCTTTGTCATTTCGTGATAGAGCCGGGGAAAAAAGGAGGACAGAATCTGTCATTCTCAGGTAGAGGGGTGTCGAGGCAGAACCCATTCATTCTGACCTACATAGAGGGGTCTTCTAGAGAGAGGTTAACGCTCCAGCACCCCTTTCAAAGCGTCATGGGGTCATTAGTATCCTTTGCTGTATAGTGCAGAGCTTTATTGATGCCCCTATCCCCAATGAAACTACAGTGGGGCCATTTCCATTCGCAGGATGAATCCCTTCTCCCTCTCTCTCTGGTTGATTGCAGCCGTGTAGAAATGAGATGAGGAGGAAATTGGAGCAGGGTCAGCGCTGAGCGGCGGCAGCATCGCTGTCATCCTCGCCTGGGAATGTTCACCTCGACAATAAGTGAGCCACATCGCCGGGAGATTAGAATATATTTTAACAATGCAGACGAGGTAATAGAGGAAGTGACAGGTAACCATTGGTTTGGTTTTGAAAATGAATCGCTGACAGGTTGTAGGGAAATGGCGCCATGTCGCTTGATTCACATTATTCCGCCTAAAACCCAGCACTAAAGTGGATCTGTTCCACTTTACATGCTGTCTGTCAACATTGTATTCATAGAGTATTATTCTTATTGAATGATTAAAATATGCCTCCTTTTGCTCATGGCGACACAAAATATTGATTTATAGATAATGAACCCACAGTGGCGTCTCAATATCCCCTCTGTGTTTACCGGAGAGTCTTCTGTTACTTATATTTTACGTCAGACTAGCTGAGACTTTAAATGTATTCTGAAACAAGTTTAGCATTTCTCTCAGGCTCCAGATTGACTGCGACATTTAAGAATATAGGGCAAAACAAGGCCTTGAAAATTAATAAGCTGCAGCAGTTTTTATTTGCATTAATACCCCTGGAATTGACTGATCTCTGGCCTATCTATTTTCATTTTCTCCGTGCACCAAGTTTGTACCACTCCAGTCTCCTGTGCTTCTGAGTGCCAGAGTGAATGCCTCTAAACGTTGTATTCAGCTCTTTCCTCTCAACAAGCCTCTCAACCACCTCCAGTCATGTCTTCCTCTACACTCTGCTATTTCCAAGGCTCCTTCAGGGCTTTTCTTTTTTTACAGTTAGACTATGTTCTCTACAATCCACCATTAGGATCGGGGTTGAAAAAGGTTCTCATCTAATTGCCCATTCTCCAGTTTCCTCAACAGCACAACCCAACTCTTCCTCCTCGTCTGTCTCTTGTCTGCTGATGTATCCGTATAGTTTAAGGTTTTTACACAGCTTATTATCTACTGCTGATCAGCCTAGGTTTTCTGTGGATTAAACTCTTATATAAAGCCTTTACATATAACACACTACAGGAAAGGGAAATCCCCAAAGCATCATGGGGCTTCTAAGGCTGCAATGTTTGCCGAGTAGACCGGGGTCGGAACAACAAGTCATTCTATCTTAATCAAATATTATGATATATGCAGGCTTTGTTGGAGTTGGCATTTCGCAGTCTCAAAGATGTCCTCCTGTCAACTTCATTTTCTATATTTCTGGCAAAAAAAAAATCACAACCTGCATCTACCTTATTCAAGGTTGTTGCCTTTTTTGTTTGCTGCTCGAAGGGATATGATTTCCTTTATTTTCCTAATCCCCAGCACTGGGTTGTTTCTCCAGCAGAAAAAAAATAGCAGCTTATGCACACAACACCAGACTTTCTTTTCTTAAATCACATAAATAAATATGACAGGTGAACTGTGATTCAAATGCCTTTAACCAAGCATCATAATCCCATGGAATAAAATCGTAGACATTCTTCACAAAGGAGCCTGAATGTGTTTTGATCCAACTTTAAACAAACTGCATTTGCCATGCATGGATATAAAACTAATGCTTCAAAAGTCATGTAATATCACGGATGAAATCTGAATTTCATTTCTAGCTTTACACAAGGTACATCAGGAAAAACCCTCGCACTACAGCGGTTGTGTTTTTTTAAATGTTTCAAGATTTCACGAGCAGCAAAAGCAAGGATTTTAAAACGGATTATAACAAGGAGCATAACTTTAGCCTTGCAAAAAATCTAAAGGAGTGCCTCTCACAAAAATCCAAGTTTAACAGCTGAAGAAATCCAAAAGAGGAGGTGTCACAGTACCGGGGGCGTTGTGTGACTGACAGCTGATCTGTGCAGCACAGCAACATCACAGCGATGAGCACTCAGCACCTGAGATAAAAATAACCCAAGCCTGCAGACTACCGCTCTTTATTCTCACCTTTTGTAGTCTGAGAAAATAACTTGAAATGATCCGGCACAAAGAGTAAATCATGTAATTGAGAAGCATTTTCAACAATGCTGATCTCAAGCTACATTAGCACTTGTTGTGTTTATGGTTTTCATGCTTGATCTATTGCTAGTGGAGGTTTTGTAACCAGCGTGAGAAGAAATAGAGGCTTTGTGTTATTTCCGGAAACTCTAGTTTCATCCGACATGTGAGGCCAGTTCAGTTCATTGGGAAACCACTCATTGTTCTCCCTCTTCATCCTCAACAGCTCCTCCTCGTTCTAACAACCCTTTGGCCTCAGGTTTCTCTGCCCTGCTTTCTCTCCCTGCATCTCTGTCCTGCCAATGTTGTTGTGACACCCAGCCTCCATTACACCCCGATCACATCCTCTGTCCACTATCTCACTGAAGAAGAGGAAATTACTGCTGCCCCCTTCACCCCCGTCCTCTACCAGTCCCAAGCATTGTCACATATATAGATATATATATATATAGATAGATAGATAGATAGAAATAGATAGATAGATGGATGGATGGATAGATGTGTTGCGTCTCGCCAAATGTCTTAGTTATGTTTATGTATTATGTCTGTCATTTTAATGTTTTTTCACGTCTGGTCATGTCTGTTTATTTAGATCCTTCATCTCTGTGTTTATTGTCATGTCTCATTTTCCATTTCCTGTTTTATTTTATACTTTATACCTCTTGTCTTTCATTTCAGGCCCTGTTTCTTCCTCCCCTTGTGGGTTTTTCCCGCCATCATCTATGGCCGTTTCTCAATGTCAATGAGTAAACCTGCTGCAGAGCCGAACGACTGTTTAAATGCCCAGCATTCGGCGCCACTCGATGACGTGGTATACTTGAAATAGTGGCTCTGCAGGAGGTATACTCCACATTGAGAAACGGCCAGTGTCTGCCCCGCCCCTGATTGTTTCCACCTGTTCCCACTCACCTCATGTTTAAACACCTCTGTCTCTCCCCTGTCCTGTGTCAGTTCGTCTTGTTTGTTTCCTCGAATGGTCGTGCCAAGCCTCAGCTAAGAAAATATCGCTTTCACTCATGTCAGGTTTTGTAGGCTTAAGTTTCTTTCTTAAGTTCTCTTTTTGTTATGCATATTTTTTCCTCCTTGTGAGCGCTTTTTGTTAATTCCAGTACCTACATGTACTCTGTTAAAAGGAATTTCCTGATCTTTGAAATTAAAGATACTTTTTTTTACATTTAAGACTTTGTCTCTGGGTCGTGCAGTTTGTGTCGAGGTCCTGACAAGATGGAGGGATATAGAGATAGATAGATGGATGGATAGATGGATAGATATATAGATGGATAGATATAGAGATAGATAGATGGATGGATAGATAGATAGATATATAGATGGATAGATAGATAGACAGTCCATATTGTACAAGATAAATGAAGTGACATCTCCAAGTGGTTGACCAATCACAACAGAGCTGTCCAGCTAACCAATCAGAGCAGACTGGGCTCTGGTTTCAGACAGAGGGTGAACAGGCATCATTTCTTTTTTTTTTTTACATAAGCTCGTAAACATGTGCGGCAGAAAATACAAATACTAAGTATGAAAATGTGCATATTAGGGTCCCTTTAACCTTTCCCTGTATTCTGAGTCTCTTTGTTTCATGTTTCTAAGGATTTATTAACTTGTTTAATTATTTATATATTATTTTAATTATAATTTGTTCTTCGAGTGACTTTGCAACATCTGTGCAGGGACTACAGATGAAAAATAGCCTCTTGACCTTCTCTGGCGCACTTACAGAAATGTTTATTAATGTGAGCGGGCGCTGTTAAATACGCAATAAAATAACAAATTGAAAGCATGAGTATAATTATGACAGGGGAATTTACAAAAATCAAAGTTAAACTGAACTTAGATAAACTCAAAAGACATGAGTGTGTGGCCATGTGGATCTAATGAAACATTGTTATTCAAAGAGGTGTGTCTCTCCGAGGATCACACTTTCTGTTACTGGCAGGGAGCCATGGGTCCTCTCTTAACATTGTTTTAGTATTACATTCTAACATTTCTGATTTCACCAGACTCCACAGAGACCCGTTGGCTGGAAAAACTTGGATTGCCTTCTATTTTTGGAGCTCACCAAAATGACCTCTAATTTCACAGTTTTATCAAAGTACCAGAATACACTGTGGGTGGGAAGAGAGAAACAGAGAGAGGGAGGGAGGAGGCATGGAAGGCAGAAATGAGTATAGCTGAATTACTGTACTGCTTTGAAATAAAATAATCTATTGCCGCCACCACCATAAGTAATGCAACACCAATGGCTTCCGCAACAGATGTCAAATCGCATTCCCGTGGCTGTGTGCAGACGCAGTTAAAACAAGCTTGTCAATTATAGTTGGGATGATTAAAGTATTTTTGAAATCCGCAGAACTGAGCGGTGGACCACAGAGAGGCGTTGGTGGAAACTTTGCCATATGGAGGCCATGTGCACGTGGGTTAAACACTCAAAGATAATGACACACTATTCCATTAAAAAGAATCATTGTTTCATGTGCACATATTGTCTCGTGTGAATACAATAGACACACGATGGATTTTCAATGCACAATAGTTTGTAGCAAATGGAAATAATGCCTTGCAATTGAATGGCATATGAGTTATTGTCACCAATAAACAGTCCCTGTCCTCCAGCTGCAGCACACGACCCTCGTCATTGTCCAGGAATCAGGTGCAGCAAAAAGAGAAATAGTGAAATTAAACATAAATCAAATTCCGTTCACGGGGCCTGGAGAGTTCAGCTGCTCTGCAGGAAGTTTCAGAAATATTTCTTTGATTCTGCACCTGTGTGCCCATAATTCAGTGCTCCTCCTCGAGTCTCTCCATGGTAGGAATTCACAAACACAGCTCGCTCTTTTATGATTTTTCTGAAGAGGGGGTTGCAAAAGAAGTGAGCCGTGCGGAGGAGGGAGGAGGGAGGTGATCAGTTTATCCGAATACCAAAGAGCGAGGTTTCCAAAGTATTCCGCGTATTCCTGGCACACGCTTCCCGCAACGCTCGTGTGGCCCTGTACCATGCAGACATCAGAGACCCCCTACACACACACACACAAACACACACACACACACGCACACACGCACACGCACACACACACACACACACACACACACACACACACACACACACACACACACACACACACACACACACACACACACACACACACACACACATTGAACTCTTTCTCTGTGTACAGAACTTGTTAATTATATGCTGTGGGTGGTTAGATGATGCTTATGTAATTATCCTCCTTTGTAATCAGAAATCTAAATTGAATGGGGTATGGAGAAGATCATTAAAGGGACCCTATTTAAACGGTCACATTTGTTTTGAAAATAGCGCTAGCCCCTGTGGGTCTGCTGCTGGCTGGCTTTATGCTTTTTTGGCTGTGCGTATAGTCTTCGGGAATATTGTCTATGGGTTTTTAAACGGAGGGCTCAGCTGTTTTCGAAAGTTATAAAGGAAAGATAATTAACCAGCGGAGTGGCCTGGGAATCGGTTCGGGAATCTATCGTCAGCAAATGCTTTTTTTTGCCCAGTTGGAAAACAGATTTTAGATCTATCTGATGTAGGAGCTTTTACAAACAATGTATCCGTGTCACTGTTAGCCCACAGAAAGAATTGCTGCCCGTGATGGAAAAAAGTTCAAAACACGCCCCAGAATCGCAGCTGGAGGGTCATCTGCCCCGTTATCTAATATGATCTAATCTCCAGGTTTTTCTCCTCTGGCAGGGGACACATGGGCAGACAGCTAAACATGTCAGGGATATTGGATGTGTTATGGTGGTGTTTGCTAGAGGTGTCTTCCTCAACTTTGCCTTGGACTCTGATGAGCTGAGGGACCGCTATTCCCCCGGTGATTCTGCACCAGATTAACTGGGATGATTCCCGCCGTGTCGATTCCTTGTGTGTGTGAATTGGGGAGTTTCTGTGCAGTCTAGTTTTGTTAGATATATTGTTGTTGTTTGGTCGAAGTCTACAATGTTCATGATACAATCTTGAGATTCTATACTTCTTTTCAAAGTCGTAATAAAAAGTTTAGAGAGAAGTTTCATCGGTATTTGTACTTAAATAAGGATGCAACTGAATTATATTCCATCAGAAGAGCAGCGTTTGAAATGCTGCCTTGAATCTTTAGTCTCAATTATCTGTTGAATAGAGTTGCCACTTTCATGTTGATACGAGAGACGCCTGCAAATTGCAGAGGGTACGAGCAGTTCATTTCACACTTCCATTTTATTTTTAGAAGCATCCTTGTACTTAAAGCAGCTGGAATTCATCTAAAGTGAAAGTAAATCTGATTTGAACTGTCCTTTTCTCCCCTTAATTTGTGGAACACTTAAACATACCCAAAAAATGATCAACTGAAGTAGCATTTTAATCCATTACTATAAAAAAAACCAGCATTTAAAATGATTTAATTTTGGAAAAATCCAGAAATTGGCCTAAGTCATGGGGCAATATTAAAGAATGGTGAACTGTAGCATACACAGAAGATAATGAAATCCCCTTGTTTATATCATTACTTATTCTAACCTGAAGGCTGAATAACAAGATAACATGACACATTATGTTTCTATGTCGGAAACATGAAATTCCACATAAATTATCCTTTAATCCTTTCCAAGAATCATTTAAAGCCTGCAAATGTTTTTTTTTATTTGGCTAGTTTTCGCTCACACTGCCCAATTACAAGCAAACGGGGCTTCTAAACAAAAGCAGCTTGTTAGCTGGACATCGTTTTGGTAACCTGTCATCCTGCCAGGTGCTGATTGGAACCGATCCGATTCTAGTCCCCTTAACTTCGGCTAAGCTTGATGGACCTGTCTGAGCTCTTTGCTGTAATTTACCTCCCCTGAGAGTAAAGTCTTCGGAGTTTGAATACGTGCTTGCCTCACTGCGATACGCTTTCCCTCTGAGCCTCTGATGGATGGCTGGCATTATTTTTTATCACTGTAACATAATCAGCCTGTGTAGCCTGTGTGTTAACATGACTACAAATATGGCCGTGTAATGTGTCACACTGTACATGGGCAATCTATCAGGTGAGATTGGAGGTGAAAGATCATTTACTGTATTAAACATGCATGACTTATTGAGGGAAGTAACGCACACATGCATCAATCACGCCTCGTACCAGCATGTAGCAGTTACCTCTCAATAACTCTCAGTAATTCATTCTGATTTTAGAATATGGATAATTAAGCAATTGGATAAAACTTCATATTTTCCATCTATTATTTTGTTCTGAAAGTGAAAAACTGTTTTTCTCCTTTTTTGATAAGCCTCTCAAGCTGCATGGAAATACATGTGGGTCATAACACCCCAAATTAGGCTAATTTAAGATTCATTCCCCTGCCTATAAAGCTTAGAAGGTATAACTAGAGGGCTCTAACAAATAAATTATGAAATGCCTGCAGTTTTCTGATAGAGATAAAGCAGATACAATATTAAATCCTTCCCAAATTAGTGGCGGATGTATAATTCAGGAGGTGATGAACATCAGCTGGGCGGAAAGCAGGCTCTAATGAGATGTGGGCAAACTGCATCCGAGGTAACTGCCCTCCTCCATCTCTCTTTGTCCCTCTTTCTCTCCCGCTCTGTCTCTTTCTCTCCCTTTAATGTCTGCCTTTTCCTTCTCTCTTTAGTTTTTGGCTGAATCAACGACCGCACAGCACCCATAAACACAAATTTGCAGTAGGCCTCGCGCGCAACAGAATGGGATGCTGAACACATGGCATGGCACAACAAAGACAGGCAGTTTCATCAGAAATGGAGCCAAGCTTTGTGCGGCAGACATTTTTTTTTCAAAAACCCTTGTGTTCTTTCTATTTCCCAAGTTGTTGCGATGCTACCAGATTAACCAGCTGAAAGGGAATGATTGCTAAAACATTGTGTTTCTTGGTACAGCACATATAACTCGATACTTTGCAAGGATTTCCTTTCTCTCTGTCTTGAATAGTATCTGTGTTCTGATGGATTTCGGGTTGTGAAAGAAGCTCAGTTACATAGTGGAGTCCTTTAGGCTTGCACTTTGTAATGGAACACTTCTTTGCTGAATTCATCATCCACCTCTACCTCTAATAGATGCAACCTTTCTCCCGGTAACATTTCCAGATTAATTTACTGTCCTCTGAAAATGATGAACTCCAATGTGTGGAACGTTTTTGGTTCAGCGCGTATGACAGGTATTTTTCTGTTGTTTGCGATGGGTTTGGTGAACGCGCTGGACACACCTTGGTCCAGCGCTTTTCTGTCCTGATGGATTTCAAGAGGCTCCATTACATATGCGGTGAGCCTCGGCTGAAAAGTTTCCAACTGCTTTAGATTTTTTCTCTTTTTACCGTTACATTCTTTTCTGCTAAGTTATGGAACATTAGACGGGAAAAAATATGTGGATAATCACACTGCATCCTCATTTGGCAGCTATACATCTCGTGTATATGTATATTTGCTATCAATTATGACTTAACGGAGACATAATATGCTCATATCAGGTTGATATTTGTATTTTGTTCCCCACATTTGAAATGCTTTTATGTTCAAAAAGCTCATTATTTTCCTCATAATGCCTGTGCTGCAGAACCTCTTTTCACCCTCTGTCTGAAACCAGAGCCCAGTGTGCTTTGATTGGTTATCTGGCTAGCTCTCATGTGATTGGTCAACTGCTTAGAGATGTCCCGCTCCTTAGCCCATCATTCACGATATGTTTTACAAAGTGATGTCCCTAAATAACAGAAGTAAACAAAGAAGTCTAATCAAGGCGTTTCAGGCAGTGTGTGTGTGTGTGTGTGTGTGTGGGGGGGGGGGGGGGGGGGATTTTTGCCTTTGCAGACCATTCCCATGCAGACACACTTATGTAAAACACTAAAGGAAAGGGAAAAGCCCCAAAAATAATAATATAGGGCCCCTTAAATAGACCATGTGTTATGAAGGAACATCTGTTTATAACCGTATATTAACCTTGAGTCAAAATTGAGACAAAAACGGAAAGGCAACAAAACTACTCGGCCCAGTTAGGTAAAATGATCAGAAACTAATGTAAGCTGTAAAGCCAAGCATTATACGTGATTTTACTACATCCATATTTTTCTCCAGGCAATGTTCTATCTTTAGTCTCACTGACACTTCGAGTGTCTTGCTGCAAAACCTTATCTGCTGAACCTTCATTGTAACGCGTTTTCCATAGCAGATCCATAAAGCCTTTCTGAAAATAACGCTGATTCAATTCAAGTAAAAGCAGAATTTCATTTAGTTAGCGCTCTATATGAAGGCTATTGGGTTAGTGTGTGTTTTGCGAAGGGCATAGCTTTCCTTTTTCTTACAAGTACCAGAGCAACTGTTCTTCTCTAGGTAAAAGCTGCATTTATTCCACGTCCAGAATAAGAGAAAACGTTTATTTTAGCTGTATATAAAGGAATTTGAGACAATACTGATTCTGTTGCACTATATGCTTAAAGAGTTATTGAAGTTTATTACAACTCGTGTGTGATCTTCAGAGTTTGTAGCCTCATTTTATAAGTTATTAGAATGTAAGGAAACGCAATAAACCTCGCTAGAATATCCACTTTATTTCATCCATAAATTATCCGAGAAGCTTATAATGGGTTCAAAAAATGGTGTATTTGCTCAGCTATGATTAGAAAAACTAAAACAGTATATTGGTCTGTAAATATAATTATTTGTTAATACAAACAGTTTGGGTAACAATGTGAATTGTGTAACATCAATGACTGCTTTAACAATGTTAACACATTTTCAGATTCGAGCTATTACCATAGTGAATACATATTATTACAGCCCAGTCTCACGGCATTTCGTGTTATAGTAACGAAATTAATGTAATCTATTGATCCCTGTTCACCAACACGATTTTCGCATTTAATTCGTGTCACACAGCACGATTTTAAAAGCAATGCATTTCTATTGGTAGTATGTTTCGTGCCTGCACCACGTCTTTTTGTCCGGTCGGGTCTTGGAATACCAGAAGCTGTGTGGTTCATAAAAACATATTCTTACTCAATATCTTACCCTCAGCCTATCCCTTTTATTTTAAATTGTATAATGTCTGAGTTTTTTTGCCGTCCGCGAGGAAAAGAAATGTCTCAGAGCCTCAGAATACTGACATCTTTATTTTTTGTCATATTTTTTTCCTTCTAATTTGTTATTATTTGGTGCAGGCACGAAACATGTAGTTACCAATAGAAATACATTGCTTCTAAAATCGTTCTGTGTCAGAATACTGAAATCTTTATTTTTTAAAACCTGTTTTTCCTTCTAATTTGTGATCATTTACATTGCTTTTAAAATCGTGCTGTGCAACATGAAAAAAAGGGGAAAATCGTGTAAGTGAACACGAATCAATAGATTAAAAATCGTGTTGGTGAACACGAAATGCCATGAGACTGTTGATTATTATTAATAATCACGAGCATGGCCAAAATCAATTTAGCAATAAAACCTTTAATTAGGAGTATTAATTACTGGAAATGGTCTGTTACATTAGTGAGGGGCTTATTGTAAAATGTAATTATATAATACGGATTAATGCGTTAACTTTGGTACATTTATTTTTGCAAACATAAGGGCAATAGTTTTTATTAAACCACAGCGCCATTTATGCATTGGGAGGAAAATAAATCCCTCATTTCCCATTGACCTTCATCTTAACTGCATAGAAACATATTATAAACCAGACTTCTCAAACCTTCATTATTAATCACTTTTGCTACTATCAACTTCTTATCCTCTTTGCTCTTGCCAGGAGTTTTGTATCACAAAAGTGAGTGCGAAAGTTCATCCGCGGCCAACTCCTCTCAGCCAACACGCTTGTTGACTGTCCACATGTCAGCCACGGGCCCCGGGCTCTCAGCTCTATGGGACATGTTGACTTGTTGTTCACAGCACTCAGAGTCACTGTGCTAAAGAAGTGCCACTTCAGGATGGAATTGTTAAAACATCCATTAAAACTCCTGAATGGGCCTTTTTTTGCTTATGGGTTTTCAGTCTCCTGTATATATAGGTTTTTGTGCATTGAAATGGTCTACAAGGACTCAAATCCAACAAATCCCTCCGCATAAGGTGCTTCGATTATAGTCCTTTGTTTACTTCTTTTGGCTGGCCCTCCAACATGTAATAGGCTAATGGGCGGGACATCTCTAAGCGGTTGACTTATCACAACAGAGGTGTCCAGCTAACCAATCAGAGCAGACTGGGCTCTGGTTTCAGACAGAGGGTGAACAGAGGCAGTATCAGAGAATTGCATTATTGAAAGAAAGTGACACTGGGAAAAGCTATTTTAGCTTTAAATAATGTTTCAGCACATTATAGGTTCACTGGTTTCCTCTCACTGCATGCTTCTTTTTCCACTTCAAGTGCCTGGTTGAATAACTTCTAAGAAGCATATACCATCTGTAAAAATAGCCCCCCAAAACCCCTGTGGAGTTTGCCCATGCACCGCAGGGAAACATATTAACAATTAACTTTAGCAACTGTTGCAGAAATGATCACCTGAGGGGACCATATGGGTCTATAAGGCAGAGGCAGCTGAGGAGCTTAACACTGTGCATTTACTCAAGTACTGTACTTAGATTAATATTTAAGTAGCTCCACTTTGCTTAAGTATTTCCATATTCAGCAACTTTAGGAGGGCACTCCTGCAGTTACGCTGCACTTTGATGCAACTCTCCATATGTTCTATTTCACTTAATGTATCTGGTAGCCCTAACTGTTATTCGAGAAAATAACAGCATTCAGAAGTCTGGATAGTTCACTAAAAATAAAGCATTTTGTTACGTGTAGAGTCTTACCAAATCTCACTTTTAATCCACTTGGGTCATCAATCTGTCCAAATATAACGTAGGCACATTACATAATTACTGATTCAGCTTTTTTAAATACTATCAGGTAAAACCCGAACAGATCTTCGGGCACAATATGATACGGCAAAATGCAAAAACATTAACTTCTCCACCGTCACTGAGTCCATCCACACAAATACAAGTTAGCAAGATTAAATAACAAAATGTGCAAAAACATGCAGATGCAATTTCTTCACATGTGTCTTGAATGAATATGTTGCAAAGATTTTTCATTTCCACCTTGTGATCTATTAGTCAGGGCCTCTTGTCACATATCAGATGGCTGAGTTCTTAGAAGTTCCAAACAAAGATCATCCAGTGTTTCACAAAAAAGAGCCAAATAGAGTAAAATGAATATAAATGAGTGCAGCAAAATGTACAACTTTCTTATTTTCTGCCACATTAATCATCTCACAACCCCTTGGATTTATCTTAAGACCCATGGAAGAAGGCCAGAAACCCCTAATTCCCCAAAACTGGACTAAAGACTAACTATACTGTATAGAAAGTTAGTTATTTGACTAGATAGTATACAATGTGACTTGCACAGTGATGCCTCAATATCAACAATCTAATACAAAATAAAAACATAACCCTGCATGAACCCCTTTTCTGCAGAACAAGTCTTACTTTTTTAAAACAGTTTCTTGAAATTCAGGACTTTTAATTGCAATACAAAATAAAACAAGTGCTTGCCTGCAGTGTTGGATAATGAAAAACATGTCATTTGCATAATAACTGTATTCATAACATCTCAAATAGGCACAGTACAGAAGTAACTGATGAAATCCGACATGACTGCACGCCCTTTTCTTGAAGAATTGAAGAGATAAACATTTCTCCTGTGAAAAGACTCAAGGTTGAATTCTCACTGCAGCTTCAACTGCACAATACAGCAATGTCCCGACAAAAATTGTTATTAGTTTTGTCATTCAGTCTTCAATGGGTTTTTTTAACACTCAAAAGGTTGAATAAGGAATAAACTCATCTTCCCTATTGTTCATTGTGACTTTTAAAACTGTCCAAATCAGACAACTGTCCTCACACTGAAAGGTTGCAGGTTTTTATCATTCGTGCACACACTATGCTCGCCAAACAGCCTGGTATCCTGTCAGTGTCCTTGAACAGGAACCCCCACCTGCTCACTCACTGCAAGACACTCGGAATATGAACGTCAGCTATGCAAATGCTTACCATTTTTCATTCAAATCAGATTCGGCAAAAATGATGAAATTGTACCTTGCCGTAGCAATATTTGTTGAGCCCGTTATTGATGTGTTTAGGACCAGAACAAATGCTGCTGGAACAGTTTAATTTCTGCTCAGACAAAAAGGGCATTTACATAGTATTTGTTGTCTTAAAAACCGGAATACTTAGTGTTTTGTTAATTGGGAGAATCTTAATTATCCGTCTCAATAAAAAGTTATTTACTATTTCTTTTTTCCTCACACAGATGTTTTACAATTAGAACATCCACTGAGACATCTAATTGCTCTGTGATTTGATTTGAAATGAGTCAGATATATCACAAATGTAAAGTGCCTAGCTGAGTGGTTCAGCTTATCAGAGAACTGCCGGCTCGGTTTATTGCAATGCGTTCCCTCACCATCCATCACCTTTTAGAACCACTGATTATCATGGTAAAAGATAATTACACGGCACAGCGCTGCATTGCAGAGGGGAGCACTAACAGTTATCTGACCACCTGAACAACAACTCTCGGAGGGGAGAGTGAAACATGTGTGGGGGTCTGACCTCCACATTATCACTGGGTGCTCACAGATGTGTTTTTACGCATCCAAACAGTGACACGCCAGGAACACATTTACTCTGATAAACCATCACTTGCCACCCGTCTGCTGCTAGCTACCGTTAGCTTAATCTGCTAATACCGCCAATCAGAATTAGAAATCCTTAATTAGTCCCACAACAAAGACATGTACAGTGCTACAGCAAAGGGACAGTGCATAGAAAAGGTGAATATAAGATGGGTAACATGAAAAATAAAGACACAAGCACATATTAATAAAATAAAAATAGGTACACATCCATCGAAAGAAAATGAAGAAAGTAAGCGAACATATACAGGATTATCCAATAGGACTATATATAAAAAAACTATATCAATGTGCATTTTAGCTATAATGTGGAATTTTAACAAGCAACAAGCCAATATTTATTACAACATTATGCAAAAGAAGGACTATAAAAATAGGCCTTTTTTTGTCTGTATTCAACATTATATCAAATTATGAAAGAAATGTGTATTTTATACACAAATTAAATCTATTATCAAGCCAACAAAGTTTAGTTATGGCACCGCTTCCAGCCGATGTCTTTATAACAGTTAACTACAGGCTTCAGTACTTTGTCATTGTTAACTCCCTTAAACCACCTTTACACTGTCACTAAAGTACAGCAGTGTTGTATCAGTGAGGTTTTATAAATGGTGGAGTGTGTTAGTGGGAGGGTCTTTTGTTTGTGTGGTGTGTGTGTGTGTGCGTGTGCGTGTGCGTGTGCGTGTGCGTGTGTGTGTGCGCGTGTGTGTGTGTGTGTGTGTGTGTGTGTGTGTGTGTGTGTGTATGTGTAATTATCGCCTCTCTCAGTGGCGGTGGTCTTGTCTCATTACCGACGTGGCGGGGTGTCTGTGCTTTCAGCGAACAGCGTGGTGTCTCCTGCATCCCAGCCCCTTGAGCCGAGGACATGGACACAGACACCGGTCCAGTCGTCTCCAAAAGCCCCCCCCCCCCCGACCCCCCCGAGCTCCTGCCACAACTGTACCTGAAATCCTGCTGTTAACTCGCTGCTAATGGGGAGCCCCAATGTGCAAATAAGGCCCCATTTTACCTCGGATACAGAGAGTGATGCATTCACTTGGCCAGACCTATTATTCCCAATGCCTATAATTCTCCCTCTCTCGCTGAGCTTTGTTTTCACCCCTCTTCCTCTCCATTTCTCCTCTTCCCTCGCTCTGTGTGACGTGGTCTTCCTCTCCTCAGACAGGGAGTTGTTATCTCCAGTAGATGATGATAACACCAATCTGAAGGAAACATTTTCGTGTTAGATACAAAAACTGAGTGGCTGCAGAATACACCTGCCTCCAACTAAGGTTACTCGGTGTTGCAGTCGAGTTAGAGCTGTTTGGGAAGATGTGCTTCGAACTACTGATGCTGCATGAGGGAACTGGAACTGCGCCCTCGGGTGTGTTTCAGGGACTCCGTCCTCACCTCGCCATCACATCTGGCACCTCCAGCCAGGTTGTACCGAGGTGTCTGTACTTGCTCAGTGGTAATTGATAATGGTAATTACCGACCTTTTCCATGAACCAAGAGGCTTATATAAATAAATGACTGGTGAGACCGACATGGCAATTTCCCAGCAGCCCCCCGTATCTCTGACGTTGTCCTTCACCTTAATTCCACCACTGGGACCTTGACTTCATCTCAGGTTCTCTGGCCCGCAGACTGCACCTATTATCTTCAACTGCTGAGGCTATTAACCAATGCACTCATGTGCTGTATGTTGGCACTCTTATTAGTTTGGCCTGGAAAGTCGGTTCTCCTCAGTTCCCAAGTCTCTCTCCCCATCATTTACTCCAAAGCCCCGCACGGGCTGATACCTCCTGACCCTTTTGAAACTCACTCTAGAATCTGTGCTTCTCAAGTTGGTTCTTTGAGCCGCGATACTACACTCCCACCACCAATAGTCCATCTGCTGAGATTGAGGGCTCCTCTCTGCATGACTGTTCCTCCCCCCGGCACTCTCAGCGAGGCCACCTGCATCGCGCCCGACAGAAAAATGGCTGAAATGGCTGCGGTGAGATTTGCCTCCGGTGCAATCCCCTCAACATCTAAGTTGGAGGTGAGTGGACTTCTTAAGACTGGGGGGATTGAGCAATGCTTCCTACTGTGGAGAGAACTGCTGTGAGCGCAGTGGAGAGATAGAAAGAGAGACAGAGGGAGAGCGAATGTAAGGTGGGAGAACAGTATGTGATAGTGAGTGAACTGAAGCCTTCCCTAATTAGGCACCGGGCCTTCATTCAACACATTTATACCCTAATAAAGCATGGATGGTATGTGGTGCACTTTGATTAAACAGACGTTTGCTTTAATACACGGTGGCTGGAACAGAACGTGGGGGGCTGCTTTTGGAGACGTGCCACCGACATGAACAGCCTCTGCTCATCTTCTGGACTAATTATCCCAATGTTCTCGTCTTTGTGATTTTAGAGCTCGGCAGACAGCAGGACGAGGCCCGGGCAAGCCAAGGCAGCCGCAGAAATTGTCAAAATCGTTTAATCCATCTCCCAAGCATGCTAATGTAATTGCTTTTTGATTAATTGCGCCGGTGGAAAGAAAAAAACGTGCTGTTGTTGTTGTTGTTGACGTTGTTGTCAGATTATAGTTCAATGAGATTCCTCAAAGTGATTGGCTGTAAACAGATCCCTTCATTTCAGCTCTTAATGAAAGACGGCTCTTGAAATCTTCATGAAATGTCAGTTTCAATAATTATGTTTTGAAGTTCATCCAAATGTTGTAGCAACAGTTTGACCTGCTTTTTGACCCCATTATCGAAACTCAAAATGTCATACACTGGAAATATCATCATGCATCAAAACACTGAGGATAGTTGGACATTTTGACATGTGACAGTATACAAGAAACACGTATGAATTATGAAAAAAAGTAAAGTGCTTTGGTAAATTCAGGGTCTTGATATTGGGCATGCCACACACTTGACAACATGAGATGTTATTAATAACACCTGTGGTTTTCTAACAATGTCAAAATGTCTGCTTTAAAAAAAAGTCCATTCTTTTTTGGGGTTTTAACTCAATTGATTCAAATCATGAATACATTGCATCACAGCTATAGCCATGGTGCTTTTACTTCAGATACAACCATTATTTTTTTCAGTGCAGATTAGTAATCCTTACTTCCAGACCTCTAGAGTTTACTAAAAGCTCTGCATTAACAAAAGGCTGCAAATACAAAACTATTTAATGGAAATGTTTTGAGCCCTTGTAGCGAGTTTGAACCTGTCGGGCCACCGTACCATTATACTTTTTGTATTAGTACTAACACTTTAGATGCATTCTTTCTGTATTTTAGCTCTGGATAAAGTGCTAGTTATTTGTTAGAACCATTTTACAATGTTACCATAGCTCAGCAAATTGCTTAGTGAGTATCATATCTGAAACAAATGATTGCCAAAACTCTAAAAATAAGATTTTAATAAACTGGAATCCTGTATGAGGCATATAGCAGATATTCCTTCCAGATGAATGAAACTGGCACTATATCAGACCGTAAGACAGAACAGTTCAGTTAACACTTTTTTGTGGTGCAATAAAGAAGCACTGCAGTGACCGCGGGTGCTTTTACATTCACTCACCGACAGTTCTGCACTCTTCAGAGGTTCAGAAGTGGAGATGTTGGCAGTGTCTGCGAGCGCTTATGCAAGCACGAGCACGAGGGAGAGAGGCAGGAGGGAGGGACTGCACATGGAGGAGCTGTGCCTCTGACAGACAGGGTGGAGGCGAGTCTCCGGTTCTCAAAGGGAGCCTGCCTATCTTTTGTAGAGACTGCGGGCTAGTCAGATGCAGAGCTCCACCACTAAAGGAAAGTTAATAGCTTGGCCTCCCTCAGACAAAAACTCAGAGAGAAAAAAGAGCAGAGAGGAGGAAAGAGGGAGGGCGGGGGGGGGGGTGGGGGGGGACCGCTCTGTGGTATGGGTCCATTAGCATTCCTGCTCTCAACCTGACACTGACAGCTGACACTGACCCAGTGTCCAAGGTGAGCAGGAGACATGGCACAGGAAGCAGAAACCCCCAAGAGGCAGGCGGCGTGTGTTTTTGCGCTGTTCTCTGTTTCCTTTGTGGTCGCAGTTGAGTGGATTCTAAATGTCACAGTTCTGTGACACATGTAGATGACTTTGACCCTGATACACCCCAGCCAAACCTTTCCTTTGTCACTTAGAGCCGCACAAAGCAGGACTTTTTTTAAAGAGAATACACTACCGTCTCTGTCTCATCAGTCGAAATCACAAAAAAGGGTTCAGTTGAAGAGAGTGTCTCATTTAACCTGAATAATACCCCGTAGGTTTGACTAAATTAAGATTAAGTTTGGGGGTCCTTATCTTGACCTTTCCACCCCACAACGTCTCTAAAGTGTCCAGAGTAAACTGTCTCAGAAACAAAGTAACATATCAATAACAAGTTGGAGTCTGGTCCTTTTGGTATTGGGTATTATTCACCATTACAGCTTCATGCGGCCAGAGTGAATGTCTTTACAAACAAATGAACACGAAATGTTCCACACATTAATGAAACAAATGTACATCTGGTGTTTGAATTTGCCTTTGCGTGCGTTAATTCTACTTTTGCAATTGTTTTGATTCGGAATGAGATTTGCCGAGTTTGGCAGCTTATGATGGACATCTGGACAGCAACAGCAGGCAACCTCTACCTAAACAAAAAGCATGCAAATAATTATGTTAGCGCACAAATCCATGTGCTCCCCACTGCAAACATATTGTCATTATCTCTCCCTCTCCCTGTGCCACTTTCAGATTGTATTTGAATTAGTGACTCCACCAGTCACACAGCAGGGTGAGGGGTAACACGGGGCGAGTGGGCAAAGTGACAAGTTTTAATTGGTCTTGTCTTGCAGTGCTGAGCCGAGGTGACTTCAGGAGAAACGGATTCCCTCAGAAATAAGCGGGAAGACAATCGTCACATGCTCAATTTATTTCAGAAACCAGCATGTTTCTTGGCAAGGCAGTGACCCGTCTATGCTCACTCTTTGAATTGAACTATTCCACTAAATATAAATGCCACCATTTTTTGTTTAGGCCATTATTCCCCTTGAAACGTCTCTAGTTCAATGATGGCGATATTACAAATATCTGTATTCAGCTTAGGTTATAAAATGAAAACCTCCAACCTGGCACACTTTAAAATGTGAAGATCCTCACTGATGTCTCTTGAATCCTGTTATCTTAATGAGGCCGTTACATGCTTTTTGGGACTGTCCCTTTCCTGAAGTGTTATAAAAGTTTATAACGTGCATGCAAATGGCCTGCAATGGCCCAAATACTCATTTGTTTACTTCTATAACATAATGAGATCACTATGTAACACTCAGGTGTAACTGGCATTTCTGACACATCTCTAAGTGGTTGATCAATCTCCACAGAGCCGGCTAGCTAACCAATCAGAGCAGACTGGGCTCTGGTTTCAGACAGAGGGTGAAAATAGGTGCTGCAGCACAGGCAGTATGAGAATAATAAAGAGCTTTTTGAAGCATCGACTGATACCATATAATCTGGTATAATCAATCTGTTTTTTATTAAATAAGCATAGCATTGAAACTGCTCTTCTTGAAGTTTTCAATGACTTATTGATCTCAGCTGACGATAAATCCAGTGTTATTTTCTTGAATTGAAGCGCAGCATTCACTATGATTGACCATAATATCCCATTAGACCCCCTTGAAACATGGGTGGCAATGCTCTGAAATGGTTCATTGTAAGTACTTAAAAGACCATAGTTAATGCTTCTTCTTTTGCTATGTCGGATCAGCTGCATGAAGTATTCACTGTGGGGTGGTAAGTCCAATTCTCCTTTCCTATTTACATACTGCCTCTTGGCCACTTTACATGCAGAGATAATATCAGTTTCTATTTTTAAGAAGACGGTATTCCTTCTAAGCTCCGAGCCTGCAGACACCTATCAGAACACTGTCAACCTGTTAAACTGCCTTTATGGCATCTTCAGGTGAATGTCACCCCATCTCCTCCAGCTAAATACTGATAAGACGGAGATACTGATCGTAGGTCAAGATAGTGCAATCACCCCAACATTTCACTTCTTCGGATGTGCTGTTGCTTTTTGTTCCACGGTCTGGGTTTACTTACAAAAGATATATAGTATTTTCCGTCTGTTCTCCCAGACGTTGCACCTGCCTGAGGAGATCATGGCTGCAGACTCAGTTTTATATTTTAAATTACTTTAAAAAAAAACTCTTTCAGTGATTAAATTCAATTACATGTTGGGTTACATTTTATCCATGTTTTCGGACTTTTATTTCATTTAATTATTTGAGTTTTCTAAATGTTTCCTCCCGTTATTTCAAAGTGCTAACTGTAATACATGTTTTACATTAAACCATAAAATGCACAGATCGGCGTAAAATAAAAAATACACATACGTTTAATGCTTCATTCCATTAAATTCACAGCTGATATATGAAGTGAGAGTTCCCGGAGATCATATTTTAGAATGACTTGAACCACACATTACTTACAAATTAGAAACGTGGGAGGATTTGCCCACGGGGTTAAAGGTTTACAACAAGCAGCACTTGATTGTTGGACAGTATTACACAGAGCTGATTAAGTTTAAAGCCAGTTTATGAATGCTGTTCAGTGTTAATTGTATAGTATTGTGGTGTAGGCCTTGGGCTGTTAAAATCTGCCTTGACACACAGTGAGTTGTGGAGAAGAAAAAAAGACTTTGCTATAAACTAAATGCCAATAGAGTGACTTCCCATCCTGTTACATTAATATGTAATACAAAAAACACAGGAAAAGACACTTTAAATAGCTAATAGGTAATTCACACTGGTGCCTTGGCATGTACTGTATACATTACTGCTGCCGGCTTAAAGAGGCCCTGTCATGCTTTTTGGGTTTTTCTCTTCCTGTTGTGTGTTATACAGTATAGGTTTGTATGCATGTCAATGGTCTGTAAAGGCCAAATTCCCAAAGTTCTCTCCAGAGGAAGTTTCTCTCCCACACACTCCCCCCTGCCTGAAATGCCTCTATTACTAACTATGTCTGTGACATAACTACGTAACACTTGCACTTCTATTGGCTAGCACTCCAACATATTGTATCTTCTAAGCAGTTGTATTACTAATTACTAATCCTAAATATGTTATTCGGTCTCGCAAAGTAAAACAAATGGTCATGTGATAAATACACTGAACAAAAATATAAACGCAACACTTTTGTTTTGGCTCCCATTTTTCATGAGATGAACTCAAAGATCTAAAACACAATAAAAGGCCACTCTGAAACATGCATTTTTGCTTTATTGGGGGGGTCTGGGGGGGTCCGAAAACCAGTCAGTATCAGGTGTGAGGGTTAGGGTTAGGGTAATGTTGTGAATCGAGTGGCCTGTGTTCATCGTCCATAACATACGCCTGCCCATACCATAACCCCACCACCACCATGGGCCACTCGATTCACAACATTATCCTAACCCTAACCCTCACACTAGATACTGACTGGTTTTCGGACTCCCCCAGACCCCCCCAATAAAGCAAAAATGCATGTTTCAGAGTGGCCTTTTATTGTTGCCAGCCTAAGGTGCACCTGTGCAATAATCATACTGTCTAATCAGCATCTTGATATGCCACACCTGTGAGGTGGGATGAATTATCTCGGCAAAGGAGAAGTGCTCACTATCACAGATTTTTTCAGATTTGTGAACAATATTTGAGAGAAATGGTTATTTTGTGTATATAGAAAATGTTTTAGATCTTTGAGTTCATCTCATGAAAAATGGGAGCAAAAACAAAAGTGTTGCGTTTATATTTTTGTTCAGTATAAATCAAGCAATGTACAACCTCGTGTTTAAACTACTGCTACTTTTGTTTTTTAGAATTGTTGCTACATATGAAGATCCGGTTAACTTTCCTGAGCTGTAATGAGGACAGCAACGACGAGACGTTTGAGTTTGGCATCGGGGTGAGAGAGTGTGTCATTTCTGTTCTATCTTTTAGAGACTTGAACTATCAGACTGACGTGTTGCAGAAAGCAGTTGGCAGATGTTTTGAGGTCTCAGAGAGCACTCCCCACAGTAATTTCCGAGCACTCTGGAGAAGTCTGCAATGTTGGAATCAAGGTTCTTTCTACAATTCTCAGCAGCAATCAATAGTATTTGAGATGCCATATGTGCCAGAGATGCAATTAAATGTGTGTTTTGAGTGACTGTAAATCGTGGTACGTAGCAACAGACGGCTTCCAAAAGTTAACTTGGTTCAGGGTTTTTAAGGCCAGAGCTCTTGTATTCACTATTCGCCTTGAAGGATTTTATTTATTTCAATGTCAAATGAAAGAATACAAGAAAAATAAAAAGCAGTGGTGGATAAAAGATCCTTCTTTCTGGCATTGCGCGTGACTTACATGTGTCATAAAGAACTTCCTTGCCGTTCATATTTTCTGTGAAGGACACTGGATGAAGTTTAATGTAAAGTAACACATTCTTCAACGCTTCTTTCCCCCAAAGTACAGATAAAAGTAAGTTCCAGCATTTTATCCTGGCTATTATTCTCTTCTCCTTTTCCTCAACTCTTCCAATAATTACGAGTGCCATATATGTATCGGAGAGCCAAAGAGTGATAGGTAGCGGTGTAATAAGGTTATAAAAGAAGAGTGCTTTGACAAGGGCCACTGCAGCCTCTCCACTATGTCTCCGACTCCATCATCGCTCATAACGCACCTTTTCAAAAGTACCAAACTTGAACATCCTCCATTTCAGGCGGTATAATAATATGAAAGAAAGTGGTTCTGCAGAAGAATGTGCACAGCCCCTCATTAGACCACTTAGCACCGCATGCATCGTCTCTGAAAAACCTCGTCTCTCACCCCCCCCCCGATGCATGAAATGTACGTATACAGAACAAGTCCAGCATTGACCCTGACTCTTAATTTCAAAGTACCACATCGCAGTGTTTGAGAAATTTGCATAATATTGTTCTAAGTCTACATGTGCTGCACGGAGCATTATTTGATAGCACACGCGCAGTTGTATATGATGTCTTGTCTGTTCGCATCACATCACACATTACTCCTGTGTACCCTCCAGCACGTACATTACAATTTTTATGTGTGTTTTTCTCTTTTGATCAAATGCTGTTGTCAAAGGACCGGACAGGTGACCCCTGGGCAACATGAGTGGAAATCTCTCTTAGGGTTCTGTGATTTTACCTGGCAAGGTGTTGTCTCTCTCCATTAGACATGCAACCAATCACGAGTAATTCAAACGTATTACTGGCGAGGTCCGTGCATTTCCAACCCTAAGAGCTTTTTACGATAGAGATGACTATTACCAACATGTTTGTTGTTCTTCCTTTGAACCTTAAGTTACAATAAAAATAATGTACCTCCACTCAAGATATGATCGCGAGTAGTGTGTGGCTTTGTACAAAATGCTTGAGTGCTTGGACAAAGGAAGGGTGATGGATGTGGTGTAGTAAAAAAGCAAATGCTGTATTGCATTATCCAACAAATATTATATTTTTTATACAAGAGCAAGTTTAAATGTTAATTTGAGGGCATGTTAGAGGGAAGTCATCACTCATAACCTGTGCCGCTCCTGAATTTATATCTACAAAAAGGCAGAGCTGTTTTTAATTAATCTACAGAGTGTACGGCTCCAGCTGTTTGTTCTGCCAGCGCATGTGAGTTTTCCTTTACTTTATTTATCTTTCACTAAGTGTGACCTCCCTCTGCTCACTCGTTCCCCTTCACTTCCCTCACCCCGCATGTTCGGTTGCTGGCTTTGTGATGCGTCGTCGCACATTTTCCCATATTTATATTGACAACATTAAGGTGCTTTTCACACCGTCAGATCGCTTCATGATGTGTGCTGGGATTTCTACTCCTTAGCGTATTAGTGAGTTTGTAAACAACACATTGCTGGTGTTAGGTTTTTAAATACGACATAAGTGCCCTCTGTTCGATGGAAAACTTGTATACCGTTTGCTCTTATTTACAGGAGTGTGTTTCAGTTAACAGGATAATAAGTGATTCCTTTCTTACCTTGAAAAGTACTTTATGTTCTAAAAGGCAGAGAACTCGACAGGCCAACAACAGTCGCTCATCTAATCTTCCTTCTGATTTAGCAAATGTTCCTGATTGGCAGGATTTTTTTCTAATTGTTTAGTGTCTCCAGCAAATCAACGCTGAAAGCAGTTGTTACTGTTGACTGGAGTTCATCTAAAACTGCGTGTAAACAAGCACATAATTCATGATAAACTGCAACCAGTCTGGTGTTTAAACGACCCGCTCGGGATTAAGACTGCAGTCTCCTGATGTCGCAAACTTCTTCTTTGCCAGCTGAACTAATGCAAAGAAATGTGCAGAATGAGACTCATAAAGTCATTATAACTGCCTCCTGAAACAGCGTAAACAAAGTGATGGATCATAAATCTTTTTTGGACAAAGACTGAGCGCCTGCAGTTGCTAGTCATAACAAAAAGGCTCGAGTTTAGACTAAATATTTTAATTAAGTTCTAAATCAAAGCACTACAATCATATAATACTGTGTATGCATAAACATACGTGAAAGGTAAGTTAAAATTCCATCAACTACAATCAAACTATGGTAATAACATAATAATACATTCTTTTTTTCAGAGGCAGGAACGTGTTGGAGGTAATTCCAGGGAGTTGTCACACTTCATAAAGACTTACATTTATAACTTCTAATTCAAAAGCAGTTCTGTTTCCAAAACACACTTTTCAACCCATTTCATCAATGTACAAATAGTTTCATCAGAATGTCAGATGTTGGTTAAGACGATTGGAAAAACAATAGGAACATCATGCATTTGCACATTACTGATTACGTTTTTAGGAATCTTAAGCAACTTGGGTCTGCAGAGCAGGTAACGATTCGACACAAAGCGGTGTGCGTCTTTAGATTGGCTCCCCATGATGTCTTTGAAAATGCAACCTTTGTAAACCAAGGTCAAACGCCTTTGGATCCAACAGATGGTTTCTGCCACAAACACCCTACACGATACAGCCTAATTGGCAGTTACATATTATTTATCGGCTATTTACTGAATTGGTCAATTAGGTTAATAGGTTACTTCACTGTTTACTCTAATTTAGAAACCGGCAACCCATGAACACCTGCCCTAATTCCAGGTAATAACAATCAGCCATCACACGGATGGTTAAAGAGCATATATAATAACTCACCTAGAATGACTCGTGATGGGAAATAAGGTGTAATGTTTTAGGCTGCAGTTTACCCCCCTGAATGTTAAATGAAATATAGCATTTTTCAAAGTTGTGTTAAATTAGATTCTTTAAGACACCTTTCATGCTAGTCCTAAGAATCTATCTTATGAACAATTTGGACACATCTTTTAATTGTAATGGAACTAACTACGGCAACCCTGACAGCTCAAGGCTAGTTATCTTTGAACCTGGATTCATGTGGTGCCTCAATTTCCTTTGACAAGAGCTCTGCCCATCTGGGGGGGGGCGGGGGGTAAGCTAAGGATTTCTCGCCATAACATTTCAATAGGAGGCAGCAAGTTGTGGAGGGATATGGAGGAGGGGGATACGACGGAGGGGGATATGGAGGAGGAGGTCTCGGCGGTGCCAGCAAAGACCGAGCTGCCACCCGGGGTCTTACGCAGCATGATACCCGGCACCTTGTCTTAATGAACACCGCAAGCTGTCACTATGCTCCTCAGGTCCCTGAATCCAGTTCACTTTGTTTATGTATTCATTATCTCTTATGTTCCTCTAATAAGGTGGGGCCTGCCCGAGAAACACTGAAGGTGATACTTCCACAGAGGATCTGAATGGAGGCAGTGTCTTGGGCAACAAAAGCGCCCCCGTTGAAGGGTAATGGGCCCACCCACGGGCTGACAGATCTAAAAGGGTGATTAACGAACACCCTAGGGAGAAAGGCAGCGGGGGGTGAGGGTGTTTGTGTGTTCGCCTTTAGATACGTTTGCTTCTATTTTACTCAGTACCTTTTCTTCTGCTTTCTCGATGTGGAAAACTGTTCACAAATGTATTCGCTCGCTTATTACTTCTCCAGATGCGCATACAGAAATACAAACAGCCCAAGCAAATGGGTCTGCTTTTTTTGCTCACTCATATTGCCTCGCACCGGGCTCCCAAGGTAATCTCGATCATTTTGCTCACAAACATGCACATGTTGAGAGGCTGACAGGTTGAGCAGTTTCTATCAATCTAAATAAGATTCAGTGATGTAGCCCATACATTTTCTCTGCCTGAATGTCCTCCCCCTGAGAGTGAGTGTACACGAAAGCAGCTAGTTCTCAGATGGCGGGATAAGTCGAGCTCGAAACATGGAGGCCTATTTTATCGAGCTATATTAAGGCCAGGTTGATGGGGTTCTAAAAATATGGTGGTCTTACATTTCTAGACATTCTTGGCTCTAATAAAAGGATGCAGCGGCTCATTGTTCTACTTCTCTTCCTCTGATGTGATCCGTATGCCTGTCCTGAATCCCAATGGGGGTACATCTTTCCCTTTCTCACTTTTCACAACACTTCTTCTCTCCTAATCTCTTAACCCTTTTATTGCAACATCTCCACCAGAGGCCTCAAACTCCTCCCTTTTGTCACATATTTTCCCGCTATTCCCAGCAGGCAGTGTGACGCTTCAGACCCCTGGCTTTCCCAATTGTCATCACAATCTGAGCGTAATTTATCTCCCATGTTATCTAAATCACGCCGGGGCCATAACTTTCCTCTGGCAGAGTGTTTATGTGTTTAACACCAGATTGCCAACTTGTTCTGTATACACCAGATGCGTGGCGCGATAGAGGAAGATGATGATGGATGATGATGATGACGATGTCAAGGCTGGCAGAGAGATTCACACCAACAAGGATATTGGGGTTAAAGCCCAGATGGAACGGGTTAAATGATTGCTCGCTCGCCCCCCCCCCCCCCCCCCCCCCCGAACCCTGCCCACTTTTGAAAATGATAAACAAGCATACCCTAAGCAGTGAATAAATGATCGCCCCCCTGTGAATATCAGCAGGGTTTCTTCTGTTAGTCAGGCTGTTTTCATTTAAACTCCTCATATTTCTTCAATTTTTACTGTTTCTGTATATCATCCTCATTCTGTCACATCCATCTGCTGGTCATTAGCTATATTCCGTCATCGCAGGATTAAGGGAGTAGTGAAGTGGCTCCACACAGCCGCCACAGTAGCGATAGCGAGAAACAGCCGAGGTGTCTTGTTTTCAAATCACTGACCTTCAGCAGACATATGCTCCTGTGTGTGTGGCGCTACGAGCTCTGCCGCAAAAAGCATATGCAGATATGTGACACTTAATGCTCTGCGTCCCAGGCATCTGTCACGGGAAATGGCTTGTGTATTCGCCGGGGAGTTGCCATGTGGGTGCTTTGAGCTGAACAAGAGCGCATTGAATTGTTATTCTGCTAATGGAGCGCTGCCATGCCCGTAGCTCCCCCTTCTTCATTCTACATGTTTACCTCCATCAGTGCGCTGTCATGCTAACCTATATGGTGAACATGAGCAGGATCAGCGTGTTTTCATGGATAAAGAAAGAGGGGTTTAAAAAGACAGGCCTATTACTGAGGACAGAGACATGGAGAGAGGGCGAGACAGAGGAAGAAAGAGACCCAACTTAGTTTTCTATTCAGTTAGCTATCGGAGAAAGAAATGAAATGCAATTTGTACACTGAAAATTGGCCATTGTCTTTCGGAAGATTGTTCTATTCAAATTATGACATTGAAACGACATTGGCCAGAGACTGCACACAGCACAAGGACGCAGAATAAAAGACACAGCTCACACGAATAGGGACTTTTTTCATGATTATGGTGCAACAAAAAAAGAAAAGAAAAAAGGATGGAGCCTGAATCATAATTTGGCAATAAGCACGAGCATGAAATTGAAAATGAATTGAATGTGAGCTGAATGAATGGCACTTACTTTGTTTTTCATATTTTAAAACAATACGTACCTCTGATCACCACGAGTCTTGTTTTCATGCTGATAAACGGCAGTCTTTCTTGTGGGCAGGGGGCTCTCTGGGTGGCCCTTGTCTGCCTCGATGTCTGATTGTCTGCTATGATGGCCGCCTTAGCGTTTTGTTCCTAAACTGTGTTTTTTGTTGTAATATTTCCAATATGTGCTCATTGACATTTGGATTTCCCAAAGAGTGTCGAGGCAAGATGCCAGTATCCTTTTTTTTCCCCGGTTCCCTCAGAGCATGAATTTATAAATTGAAAAACCAGGCAAAAATGACCTTAATCCGCTCTCCGTCATTCTGCAGGAAATGTTCATGCTCTGCAGGGACTGGGTTTACAGCCACCATCTGTTGCATTTTTCATTAACAAAATCTATTTCTTCATTTAACCATGCATGCTCAGACAATGCTATGGCTCCCATAACACCCCTAAATCCTGGATTGGAAGAGAATGAAAACACCAAGTTGCCATAGAGCACATGTTTTCAGATTAGTGCTGTAATTGCAAGTATAATGCAAGTATATTCATCAAGGATTATGGCAATGACATGTTCTATGTATTCAGGTAGCGTGGGACAGCAAAATGCATCTAATAGAGCTGAGTCAGAATGGACCTGAGAATAACTGAGAGTATTGCTGACTCCAGCTAAATATTAAAATGCCTTACACAAAGGGGACTTCATTGTGTCTTGTGCACACAGCTGAGGCTTCAACTTGTGTCTTTTTTCTTTGTAAATGAACTTCCCTTAGCCACAAAACGAGCGCTTCCTCAGATTTAAAGGCCACAACAACACTGAATCTCACTTTCTGTGATAAATGACAAGCAAAGGCAACTACCGATAAAGTTTTGTTTTTACTGTGCACAGTTTATGATATTTTAAGTAGCGTATATTCGTCTTTTCATGGCTGTGCCAAGTCATCCTGCTGTTGTGGAGTGGCTGCCCAGCCAGCATATATCATGTCACCATTCTCTGATAGGTTTATTGATTTTGCACTCCCCTCAGCACCATCTCTCAAACCTTTCAACACCAGAACTAACTGAGACAGATATTTTCCAACTGCTCAAAATAGATCATTAGCCAATTGGAAAGGATGGACTTTAAGCTCTACAGATCTATACAAAAAGATGAGGAAGAATGGAAGGAGGAAGTGCTGCACAGGTCTATGCAGAAAAGAGAAGGCATATCACATGTTCTTTTGATAAATACAAGCGGGTAGGAGGGACAACAGCTGGGTAATGAATGTTTATTGTAAATATGCGAGAATAATATCTTGTCTGGGTGATAATAATATGCAGCTGTGCCAGTATCTTCCATCTCAGCTCTATACCTTCAGGACCACAGACAGAGAGATGATGGACACCACAGAACAGAGGGGCCGTCGCTGCTTTAAATCCTCTCCCCACTGATATGACTATAGGTCTCCATCACTGTGTCAGAGCACATTCATATCACAGGGGAGAATCTGCCCTCTGGGATTGGCTGTTGTCTCAAAGGTTTCTCCCAGCTTCCTCTTTCTTAGAACTAATAGGGTAATAATTCCATCAACCCGGGAGGATGAGGCAATAAAAACAGGCAAAAGAAGGGAGGGGACTTTTAATGTGCTTCGTTGTCTCAGATGCAATTACAGTGGCCATCATGTGATGCTTTATCTTTCAGTCTCCATGGAATCTGCCTGCACGCTCTCTTTCTGTCTCATATACAAACACATGAAAAAAAAAAACTAAAGCTTTGTAGCATATGAGCAAAAGAACAAACAAGCACAGGCCATAGATGCCATGTTCAATTTTAATTTGTTTGTTGTTAAAGTACAAACCTGTTCAGCATGGTTCTGTAAGTTGAAAAAAAACAGAAAAACACCTTGAGCCAAATCAATTATGATAGCACATTCCCCAGATCACTTTCCTGAGAGTAATCTATGAGGATTTAAAATTATTCAGCTCTCTATGCATACTAATTGCCAACAGCTTGGGATAAACATATGATTCCAGAATTTTTTATGTAGTTAGTCATTGCTATGACATTTTTCTCTGACTCTACTCCGACTTCAGGCAAGGTCTTTTCTGATCAAGTTAATTACTTTGAGGGGAGCAGACAGTGAGGCTAATTAAGAAATATGTCTAACTGAACTCTGGTCAATGACAGCCTTACTCCTACCACTGTGTTCTGACCTAGATCACTAATGCCTCCTATTTAGGAATTACCACATGAAAAATATCCAATCAAACCTCAAGAAACTGCTCTCCATCATAGCAGGCTGAACTGTCATCGCAGGCAGGTTTCCTCGGCGGCTCATGAAGTCATTGGTAATCAGAAGAGTTCATGCCACGTTGTTGATTACCTCAAATTAAGTGTCTAGGGGCTAGTGAGACCTAACGGTGTGACCCATGGCTCAAATGGAAGCGAAATAAGAAACAATGGAAATTATAATCAGTGATATTGGTGGACAGCAAGACCTCGGCACACTACTAATCAGTCTCGTGGCGTCAAAGGTGGTATACGTTAAAAGTTGTTCATAATAACTTCAATAACTTTAGGAAATTATTTCCCTCCCTCGTGCGAGCAGAATCAATACGCACTGTGATCTCTGGCCATGGAATTCTAAAACAGTCTGATACTAGCATGCTTCAGACCTCCACTGACCCTTAACACCGAGTTCTAGAAAGCAACAGCTTCACTAATAGGATCTAAGATCGTGTTTCCATTTAAGGGAGTTTTGTTCCGGAAATAATTATAAGACCGTGATTCCAAGACACATCAGTTCTGTTTAACATATTCGAGATATAGAACCCATCAGCCTCGATTATAAAGACGGTGATTCCAGAACACATCGTTTCTATTCTGGTTCTGGATCAGCCTCATTTAATGGGTGATGAGAAAAAGTCAAGCACCAATAGGTTCAACAAGTCCACACAAGGGCTGGACGAGCACTAAGTAGAAAAGAGACAGAGAAAAAAAATGCGGTTAGTGTGTGGGGGGGTGGGGGGGGGGGGGGGGAATCCAATACAGAGGTTGGGTGACTTCAGCGGCTATAAACAGTGTTTTTCAAAAAAAGATATGCCACATAGTCTGAAATCGCCCGTGGCCAGAGAGGCATCTGAATTATTTATGAGCAACATTTTGGAAACAGCGGTGAGAATTTGTGGAAAGGGTGATGCATGTCCGATGGCCTTATTCTGTGGCAGTCCTCTAATGTTTTGATAAATGGCTGTTATCTACACTCTTTGGTGTATGACGGCCATCTGCTATGGACTCCTTAAGGGCCAATTGGAGACGTTCGGAAATCTGGGTCACCTCAGGTTGCTGCATTAGAGGAGAAAAGGTTGCTGACCGTGAGAAGTGCGGCAATCTCAGTCTGTGTCACTCGGCCATTCTGACCTCCTTATCAGCCCAGACAGAACTCAGTTTTCGGTTTGTTCTCGGAGGCTGGCCTCAGAGGGATGACTTCCCCGCCACCCTGCCATTTCTGCACCCTCATGTCTTCCGGAGCGCAACAACTTCAAGTTTACTTTTACGAGCGTGGACTGTGAGTTACTGCTCACAGGAGAGAGACGCAGTCAGCTGCTTGCATATGCATTACGGGGAGGCATGTTGAACTTAATAAAGTCAACAAAGAGTGGCAAAGAGAGTTATTACATTTTTAATGCTCGCAGCTGGAGAGGAATGCAGTTTGATGTTTTAACCTGCCAAAAGCAGGATAACCTTCATAAGAAGTATCTGCCCAAGATGCAGAAAGATTAAGAGTGCAGTGTTGTAAGATTCATGCTTCCCTTGTGTCCACAATTGTCAGAGTGTATCCAGGTGGGTGGATTGAGTAGTAACCGGAGGCGGAGAAAGCACTAAATGGTTAAGTAGGTTTGTTTGTTCCTCAGGGGTTCAGGCCCTTTTCTGGACTAAAAGTGATGAGACCACCGGAGCAATTAATCATTCTGGTATTGGCGTGCTGGATACTGTATCCACTCAAGGACAGCTTTGGGATGCATTAGGGCCGAGTGCTGCCAATCCCAGGGCACCGACAGCCCAGGGGGGCGGGGGGGGGGGGGAGAACACATCTCCTGCTAAACCATGGGTTTTCCTGCCCTTACTCTCACCTACTTTTATTTGGGTAAACCCCGCTCTGGCAGACCCTTCTAAAGATTTGTTACTCTGAGCTGCTTGATCTGTTTGGCTCTGTCAAAGAGAACAGGAAGCTGATGTGTGTTTACAGCTGCACTCGTCCTCGTATCGACTACGCCGCTAGTGCTTTAATCATCCTTTACAATAAATCTCAATCAATTCAGCACTGAGGATGCGGGACACGTGCAGATGGCATGGGCTGATAGTCCTGACACATTGCAACTCAATCAAACAGTGGCACAATAAAGCACCCCCACCCCCTTTCTCACAGGACAAGGATCTGTGAAGCGGCACTCTTGCTAATCTATGCCATCATTGTGCCATGCAGTCACAGCAAGTATCATCCACCTCCATTTTCCAATGTCAGGCCTCGACAACGATATGAGGACTTATTAGTTTAATAGGCAACATAAACAAATCACAACCACTTAGCGGAGCGATCATTTCAGCAGCACTCAGTGGACATCTTCTGCAAGATTCCAAAATTGAGACTGTGGTCTGGGGGATTGGGTTATGACGTGACGCTGGTAAACAGGTGGCTTTATCGGCGCTTTGCCAATACACGCTGCAGCAAATGGAATAAAATGGTGAAACAGATGTTCTGCTGTGCTGTGCCTTGATTTGAGTGGTGCTCACGCTTTTAAAGCCTACTGAAGTATACACTGTCCCTGGCATGGCTGACGGGCCTGCTGGAGGACCTGACAGCGGCTGTGAACCTAGTAAGTACTGACTGACTCCTTGCTGGGCACGGTCTGACAAGGGCATCAAGCAAATGATAGGAAACGTGGCGGGGCGAAAGAGTTGGAGGAAGCAGACAATCCAGTTTTATAAGCAATGCAGCTGATCCGAGACATGGAGTCAAAGAGTGGGAAACGTGAGCAGAATGCATTGGTGTTGGTGTTACGTCATGGAGGTTGTCACGGTGACAGTGGCGGGGAAAAGATTGGATGATCAACTAATAATTGCCATTTTAGTGTTGTTATGCTTTTAAGAAAGGAAGAGGAGGAGGAGGAGGAAGTTTACATGAGGAAGATGGTCTGAAAGCCCCTAATGACAGCGGCCAGTGCGCGGGGAGACAAAGCGGGGGCGGAAGGTGTGGATAGCTGTGAAATTGATGCAACCTTGAAAAGATCTGGAGACAAGGAGAGTCTGCCTGGTAATTATGGTGAAAACGTGTGTAACTAACTACCATGTTCAGACCGCCAATGAGCACAGGCTCCCTGACCACGCACCATACTCAATTACAGGGGGGAGAGACGAGGAGAGGGCCAGCAGGGGAGACGAGAGGGAGGAACCAGGGTCATTTTCCCCTTCGATGACCTTCAGACTAATGCGGCCCAGGAGAGCCAGCTATTTTCTGAATCTCTGTCCCCAGGCTCTGAGATGTGTGTCTTTTTCAGCCCACATCAAAGATGCAGGTGGGGAAGGAGGGGAAGAGAAAGTAAACTTGTCTCTCTGCGTTAAACAAATAAAAAGGAACTTAATTGGATGAAAATGTGTTCGTTATTACATCTGGAACTCCCTCTTCATAAATCATGTCATGTTCCGTTAGACATGTATTAAGCAGAACAAAGTGTTTAATCAATGATTGTACAGTTTGGCCTAAAGTGCAGTGGTGGGAAGTAACTCAGTACATTTACTCAAGTACAATGTTGGGGTACTTGAGTATACTTTAATTCTATAACCCTCCCATTTAGAAGCAAAACTGTTACGTTTCACTCCACTAGACTAACAGCTTTGGTTACTTTGCAGATTGGATTAAACATTCAAAAATATAAATCAACTAATAAGTCATAATGTTTTATTATAAGTTAAACAACCCAGTAGTGTAGTCATTAATTCAAATAAAGGCCACCTTTAAACCAAGTGCAATATTAAAGTGATGAACACATTAATGCATCAATACTTTTATTTAATAAATATGATTCTGAAATGCGTTGTTCTGCATGATAAGTACTTTTACTTCAATAAGTACTTTCTCCATCGCTGATAAAGTGCAACTTCTTTCATTTCTGGCACATATTTGCTCTAATGCCCTGGAGTATTCCTGATAGACGCTGACATGCCTTCACACCGAGACAAACTAATGCACGTTTATTTGATGCAGCAAATGAAGTTGATTCCGATGTGAACGTAACCTCAATGAGGCAGTTGTTTATTCAAAGTCCCAGTGATTGGCACGCCGGGAGAAACTTTGGAAGTGTTTGCATATAATTAGAAGGATGATGAAATTATTTTCTAATCGCAGGCTCAAAGCTCGTGGCGTGTTAATGAACTTTGCCTCCTAACTTTGAAGCCCCAAACAGATTGTCCATCTGTACGCTGCCATATGCGACTAGAGGCGGCTGCTGCAGACTGAATAAGACCCTGTATGATCACACAGGCTGTTTGTAAGGGGACTGTGTTTGTATAGGAACAGCTTTGTTCCAAAATTAGATATGCAGCATCTGAAAAGGGGGGTGCCACTCCATATTAGCCGATGTATTGCACAAAGTCAAGAGATATAAGGAATATCATTACCCCGTAATACTATTGGACATTTTGACAGACCGGAGCCTCTAATTTGTTGGGTGAGAGGTAATGAATGATTTACTTAATGAACATGTTGTGTTTAACGTTCCTTTGGTTACACACACACACACACACACACACACAGACACACACACTCTCTACGTGCCAGTAATTAGTGTTTTGCTGTGGTTATAAAACCCTTGTCACTTCATACTCTGATGCTTGGGATTTGATGGCTGTTCGTATTTCCAGCATGCAACTAATAGTATGTTAAGCTTGTCGAGCAGATATATTTCTTTTTTTTTTATTGCAGACTAAAAGGTGAAGGGAAATATATATATCACCTTTAATACTTATTGTTTTGCACTCATTATTTAATTTCTTCCGCAGCGGGTTAACAGAAACCTTTGCTTTGACCTCCAACATGAACAAATCATTCATATGAGAGTTATACATGCAATAAACACTAAAAGGGATAACTATCCAATTACCTTGTCTCAACAAATAACAGCTGCACCATCTCAACACCATATATTATTCCAATTCTTTCGATTTAGAGCATTTAGGACAACAGCCTAAATTGATGCAGTTAGCACTCATTGATTGGCCGTCACTGTCAGCCATGCGTGGTAATAGTGCCCATAAAGAGGGCCATTGGAGAAACGAGCAGTCAATACAAAGAACCATTTACATATTCAATATCGCTTTTCTCCCGGGTCACCATCTTCACCAAAAACCTATTTATCTCCGCCATTACTACACATTTCATATAGCTGGTCTATAAACATGTTTTTGCAGGAGGGTTGCACCGGTATGAGATTGTAACTGTACAAAAATTATCAAAGCAAATATTAATTTATTCAGTATAAGACTACTTGCCGGTGACGTCGACCAGGTAGAATATCGATTTAGAGAGCATGTAGTCGACCAAATTACTTCAGAAGTCCAGCAGTGGAAGAGCAGGTATTATGTTCCTAATACTTCACTGTACAAATATTCAATAGAGAATGGTCCTTAAGTAAAACGTTTAAGCATGATGAGGAAAATGTACTTTAAATGTTAGGAGTAAACGTAATTAATGCAGGAAAAATAAATACAATATTTAAAATGAAAATCTGAAAATCTTTACATTTGAAAAGCAGGACCGATGAAATGCTTTTTTAAATTGCTGCCATTAATTTTTTTTATTTCTCAAAAGCTGGAACATAAATGTTGTATGATCAAAAGTACAATATTTCCCTTTGAATTATAGTGGAGTAGAAGTATAAAGTGTCACTAAAAGAAAACACTCAAGGGCAGTTGTTGTATACCTCAAATGTTTATTTAAAGGTGGGGTAGGTAAGTTTGAGAAACCGGCTCGAGATACACTTTTTGTTATATTCCATGGAATGCTCTTAACATCCCGATAGCAATAAATATCTTAAGTGCTTTGACAACAAATCCATTAAAAAATGTCATCTGTGGAAGCCGGCTAAAGTAACTGGATGGCCTACCTGCCTGTCAGCCTTCCATCTGTGCACAAACGTATCTCGTGCCCTCATTGGTCATGTGCGCGTTTGTGTGTGTTGGAGGAGGGGCTCTGTGAGGAAGTGGCAGATTTTTTCCGGTTGTGTATTTTCAAATTCTAGCGCACTCGAGCTTGTTGCTCCAAAATTACCTACCCCACCTTTAAGTACAATACTTGAGTAAATGTAGCAGGTAAATCTAAGGCAATATCATAGTATGTACAGAAATCTGAAAGAGAATAAAACTGCCACTGCAAAGTCTCCCTCAGTAGTGAAAAGTTAACAATCAAACCACACCTCTTAACTTATGCTCCTATACACTGAAGTATTATTTGAATTATTTGAAGGATTAAAGTAACGTGTTATGGCAGGAAAGTGCAATCTGGTATATTCATTTTAATGTCACCTTATATAGAATGTGTGTTAAACTTGTGATTTCTGCATTGAGTGACGTCTGCCTAGCAGATACCAAGAAAAGGCCCCTAGGGTCTCTCTGTTAATTATCAATAGTCCTTGCAATTAACAGGGGAATTCCCAGATACATTTTCAGGTATAAGGCAGTTAAAGTCTTGTAGAATTAATGATTTATCTCCTACAGACCCAAAAGAGGCCTGGAGATTTGGGTCACCCAGCAGTAAACGAGATAATGGTCTTTTTGAGCTTATCAATAAAATGTATTCATTCCTAGTGAGTTGACTTCAAGGTGAAAGGAAGTTCACAGAAGCCATCATGTTTGTGTGTGTTGAAGATGTTTAGGGGGAATGAGTAGGCTACGTGTCCTGTCAAAGAGTCCTCTGTCATGACTCCAAATCATTGATTGGGGGATCTGCCTAAGGGCAGAGGGACAGAAACACACACACACACACACACACACACACACACACACACACACACACACACACACACACACACACACACACACACACACACACACACACACACACACACACACACACACACACACACACACACACACACACACACACACACACACACACACACACACACACACACACACACACACACACACACACACACACAGAAGCAACTGATGGAATCAACAACTGCTGACTCACTACCTGGGGTCCCGCCCAGAAGTGAAACCGACCAATGAAACACTACCAACTCACTGGCTAGCTCGCTCAGAAGTGAACTCGCCAATAACAAATAGCTAGGAAGGAGCAAGCGACAAAACTCCTCCCCACCTGTGTATAAATGCTGTGATCATTTTGAAGATCGGCGCTCTTGTTTTTGACTGGCCATTCCTGAGACGTGTCTCACACGGTGGTAGAACCTGAGCCCGGAGTACTCTGCAGAGTGCTTCGTGATTAGGTGATTGGGTGATGTATTGTATGTTTTTGCCATTAAAGCAGATTATTGTTTAACCCTTATCCTGGCTGCTTTGACTTTTCCTTCTTTTAAAACAAACTCATAGAGGAACGGCGCGAAGCAGAGATTCTGCCTCAACAACACTAGATTGTTATATGTTCCAGATCAGAACCGCTGTCCTCATATTCCATTTATCAGGACTTGAAGAGACCAGGTGTTTGCTCACTCCAACTGACGATAGACAGGAGGGGGAGATAAACAAAATCAAGGGGTCCCCTCATGTTTTCTGGAACTTTAAAGGTGCTCTGATGCTACTGAAGTTTCTTTATAGCATACTTTCTGTGGAGACATAAAAGAAAGTCGTACAGCCACACTCAGTCTGAAGTTATCACTTCCTCCCCGTGTTGTACAGCCAGTGCACAGAACTAGGCTCCACTACAAAGACCGAGCCACATTCTGGATTTCCAACAAGGTACCGTGCTCCATACGTTGCCAAAGACAAAATGGATCAAGCAGATAATGAAACCTACTAGAAGTCAATAATAGCTTCAAACGTTATGTTATTTACAGTTATTTGTTTTAGTTCCATGTTAAGGAATATTGTTTTAATGCGTTGAAATGCCTTTTACGTTGGCACTTTTTTTTAGTGCTTGTAAAGTAATTATGTTGCCATTTTGGCCACCACTCGTTCTAAAATGAGATTTCGATCTCAAGAGACCTCTGTGATTAAATAAAGGTCAAATAAACAGAGCCATTTTTTTGTCGTTGCCGCATGTTCTAGTGTTACAAATTGTGGCTATGATTTGGGAATGAAAGGCTTTGTCTTTATAAAGGGGTGGCTGTGGCTCTGTGGATAGAGTGCTGGACTTCGAATCAAGTTCGAGTCCCACTGCAGTCAGCATGTCGTTGTGTCCCTGGGCAAGACACTTCAGCCCAAATTGTTCCTGTGGGGATTGTCCACAGTACTGAATGTGTCAGTCATTTTGGATAAAAGCTTCTAACAAATGACATGTAATGTAATGTAAAGGGTACTAAACATACTGTGTGTTTATACATGTAGTTATATAATACATTTATTTTCCCTAAAGCATTACTTTGTAGAAAAACAATGCCTTCTCTGGGCCACAGTAAAATATAAATTAAAAGCGTATGTGCTTTTTACATCGCTCGATCCACACGAACCCACATGAAACAAAATAAAGAAGTGAGTCCATTTTCCATTCAGTAGCTGATGAAGACACTGAAAAAGAACAAGGACTCCAAGAAAATATAATTTGAAGCAGACAGCTTGACTATCTTCACAAACTCCAGTCCCCTCTCAAGTTGGGAACTATTCATTTAGTCTCTGTCCCCATCTGTTTTCTATCTCATCTTGAAATTGTCAGTTTCACTTATTGTGCAGCTTCCTTGAAAAATAGTATTCCAGTTGAAATTATGCTCATAATGATAACATTCAGAGGCTCCCCCCTTGTAGATTCAGATCTAAAGCTTTTTTTGAAATAGTAGATAAAAGAACGGGGGAAAAAAAAAATACATTACAGCGCGCCATTGAGATCGACCCATCCAAGAAATTCAGTGGAAGAAGAATCCAGGCTTTTTGCGAGGAGCTTCCAGCTGACATCAGAGAGACTGAAGTCTGGGACCATTAAAAATATATCCCAAGTTAAGTTCAAGGATTTCCACAGAATTCTTTCATAGTCATTCGGACGAAAATGTATCTTCAATTCAGTTGAAATCTCCAAAAACATGCACAAAAAAATCCAACAAAAACAATTACAGATTGTATCATGATTAAACAATTATCTTATATTCAACGTGAGCCGTATTTTCACAACAATAATTATGTTAAGTATTTTTTACCGATTTCCTAATTGTGCTTATGTATTGGCCATTTCACAGGGAACACACCCACTAATCCATTTAATCTGTACCAGCTGGACTCAAATCATGATTAAAACCTTTCCATTTAACACACTGACATCAAACTGTGCTCGGATCAGATTTTATGATTGATGTTGGATTTTGTTTTACATGTTCCAATGACCTAAATCAAGATCGTTTCATATTTTTTAATGAGTTCATTTACTGTAAACTGTGGTTTGTTAAAAAGTCATTAATGTGTTTTTCTTTGATTACTAGTTGTAAATGATAAAATTAATTAAATACGGAGATGAAGTATCACAGTAGCATCATTTAGGAAGGAACAAGAAACCAGGCTATTATCAAACCTTTATCTGACGTTAAACAAATGAATACAATAATTTATGGTTTAAGGAAGTGTCGTAGATAATTTATACTTATAGCTTGTTTTCAACGTGACCAATCGTCTTCTTTGTTGCTCTTATGCCATGAGTAAAATGTTATCATGACTGGTAGAAAAAAGAAACATTAGAAATGATAATGAAATCATCTTCAAACTAAGTCAAGCCATTTAAAGTTGCAATGAAGCGTCCGTTTCACATCTTCAAGTGAATGCGTCAGAGTGAATCCAAATATGGGCGGGGCCTAATGATAATGGCACAATGGAGAAATATATAAAAAGCTTTAGAGGTGTGTTGGCCTCCACCCACACCTCCCTTGTGTTAGATCAGGAAGTAGAAGATTAGTGAGTAAAGAATAAAGTAAATCGCAGCCACAAATAAACACAAATACTACAGTGAGCCAACAAATCAGTTTGGTTTCACATACAGGACTGTCTCAGAAAATTAGAATATTGTGATAAAGTTCTTTATTTTCTGTAATGCAATTAAAAAAACAAAAATGTCATACATTCTGGATTCATTACAAATCAACTGAAATATTGCAAGCCTTTTATTATTTTAATATTGCTGATTATGGCATACAGCTTAAGAAAACTCAAATATCCTATCTCTAAATATTAGAATATCATGAAAAAGTATACTAGTAGGGTGTTCAACGAATCACTTGAATCGTCTAATTAACTCGAAACACCTGCAAGGGTTTCCTGAGCCTTGAAAAACACTCAGCTTGGTTCAGTAAACTAAATCACAAGTATGGGGAAGACTGCTGATCTGACTGCTGTCCAGAGGACCGTCATTGACACCCTCCATCAGGAGGGTAAGACACAAAAAGAAATTTCTCAAAGAGCAAGCTGTTCACAGAGTGCAGTTTCAAAGCACATCCACAAAAAGTCTGTTGGAAGGGGGAAATGTGGCAGGAAACGCTGCACAACCAAGAGAGATGACCGCAGCCTTAACAGCATTGTGAAGAAGAGTCGCTTCCAGAATTTGGGGGAGCTTCAAAGACAGTGGACTGAAGCTGGAGTCCAGGTATCAAAAGTCACTGTTCACAGACGTGTCCGGGAAATGGGCTACAATAGCCGTATTCCCATGGTCAAGCCACTTCTGAACTCAAGACAACGGAAGAGGCGTCTGACTTGGGCTAAGGAAAAGAAGCACTGGACAGTTGCACAGTGGTCCAAAGTCCTCTTTTCAGACGAAAGCAAGTTTTGTATTTCATTTGGAAGTCAAGGCGCCAGAGTCTGGAGAAAGGCTGGAGAGGAGCAAAATCCAAGTTGCTTGAAATCCAGTGTGAAGTTCCCACAGTCAGCGATGGTTTGGGGAGCCATGTCAGCTGCTGGTGTTGGTCCACTGTGTTTCATCAAGCCCAGAGTAAATGCAGCTGTGTACCAAGAGATTTTAGAGCACTACATGCTTCCGTCTGCTGAAAAGCTCTATGGAGATGAGGAATTCATTTTCCAGCATGATCTGGCACCTGCCCACAGTGCCAAAACCACCAGTAACTGGTGTACTGACCATGGCATTACTGTCCTCGATTGGCCTGCAAATTCCCCTGACCTGAACCCCATAGAGAATATGTGGGGTATTGTGAAGAAGAAGCTGAAAGACACCAGACCCAACAATGCTAATGAGCTAAAGGCCGCTATTGAAGCATCCTGGGCATCCATAACACCTCAGCAATGCCACAGGCTGATTGCCTCCATGCCACGCCGCATTGATGCAGTAATCCGTGCAAAAGGATTCCCAACCAAGTACTGAGTGCATTAATGGACATTTTCAAATGTTTGATTGTGTTTTGCTGTTATAAATCTTTTTTTTTTACTTGGTCTGAGGAACTATTCTAATTTTTTGAGATAGGATTTTTGAGTTTTCTTAAGCTGTATGCCATAATCAGCAATATTAAAATAATAAAAGGCTTGCAATATTTCAGTTGATTTGTAATGAATCCAGAATGTATGACATTTTTGTTTTTTTAATTGCATTACAGAAAATAAAGAACTTTATCACAATATTCTAATTTTCTGAGACAGTCCTGTATATGTTAAATCAGGTTTGCTTGTCGACCAAAGGATTTTTCAGCAATATTTCCCGAAATAAAGTCCTGTCAACTGTGTGAACATACAATAATTAAAATGTTTTACTGATGAGAGATACATTAAGGATACATTCAATAAAAGGAGCACATAGTTTTGCTTCAAGCTGAACTTTAAATACTTCATGTTAGCCTTCTAAAACTTGTTCACCATGTAACGCTGTGACAAAGAAAACAGTTATGAGCAGTATAAGTAGCAGGGTCCTTCATCAGTGCATATTGTGATGCTTCCTATCTGCATATTTAAAAGAGATATTGAAGAGCATCATTTGAAGCACTCAATTGAAAACTAAAAATCAAAGAAAAAGCGCATCGAGACGCCCTGATAGAGACTAGAATAGGTATACTGTGATGATCAACTGTGATTACTTCCGCCTAACAAAAGGAAGAGGAATTTTCTATTGATTAACAATTCAACCCAACACACCATTTGGCGTGAATAAAAGCAGATCAATGCAGTTATAATACTCCTCAATGCCTCAGAGACTCTTTTTCTTGTCATGAAGGATACAATCAAGCATACAAATCTCTGAAGCTTCTGTGGGACATGGCGTACAATGCTGGGGGAACATTTTTATAATGAACTTGATACTGCCAATGGCCTTTTTAATGTAATCCAGCTACTGTCTTTCACAGCGCATTTCATCAGGCTTCAATAAAATGAAACATTAAAAGTGACACATTATTACTGAAGGCAATCTGAGCTGCTCAGAGACAGAACAATCAAAGAAAGCAATCTGAAAAATCACAGACAACAATCTCGACAAGTGCTGGGTGAAATTAGAAAATATTTAATTTTGGCGGCATGGTAACAATCAAGGAGCGCTTCAGGCTTCGGTAACATTAGAGGGCTAACTTCCAATGATGCGGGCGGACACGGTTTGTTTGATTGCAAATGAAAAAAGTCATGTCAGAGGTGTACTTTTGTGTTCAAACAAAGAACAAAATCCCATTAGAGGGTAAAGCGCCCATTGTTGCTCTCCCAGCTCACAATCAATAAAGACTCACTCTAGTTCAAGTTTTTGAGATTAGATCCAACATTTCAGTGGGTTGAATGCTTAAGTGTGTTGCCATAGTGCTGTGGAGGTATAACAAGGTTACATCAGCCCGGAAAGGCTTTGGAAACCAGCAGAGTTAATTTAAGTGCAATGGTATATAACAAAACATGTCTCCAACAATGCGTTGTTTAAGATAATTGCGCTCAGCTGGGTCTCTTTTCAAAGTTATAGGTTATGTAATTATATAGAACAAATCAAATGGATTTTCAATTGATTTCTCTATGGATTTTGAAGTGTTTTGATTCAGAGCACAGGGTTTTGGTAGTATTGGACTCAAACTTTATTGTGAAATGTGGTTTTATGCTGTACTATGGTTCCCTTTCATTCAAAGTAATATAAAAACTCAAAGTGAATAAAGTCATATTAATGTTTCTTATAGCATGGATTGGGCTAAGAGGAAGACTGTTTTATATTTCATTCTCTCACTATCACCGCAACCTCTTGTCCTGCATTTTAACCTGAATATCTCTTGTGTCCCTCAGCGATAGTGTTCTGCAATGAAGATAACTTCATAAAGCAGTGAGGTGAAAATACAAATTCATACTTTAAAATGCTAGATAAAAATGGGATGAACTTCATAGGCAGAGTAAAGGGAGCAAGATGTGTTTGCCAAGATCCGGATTCAGTATTCTGTCAAATTGCGTTTATTTTACTGTTCATGTCGGGCCAAAAATGAAGCCTCTTCCACATGGAATTACACAATCTGTGATTTCTTTCAGGGGACATGGTCTTCTTACACACATTCAAAACCAAACACATATTAATCGTGAACTTTTCCATCGACAACATCGCAGATAACCTGTCCAAGGACTTCAAGTAAACCAGTAACAGGAGTTGTAATTGGTTTTGCAATGGCAGTCAGTATGTAGGTTTACTAAAAAAAATGCTTTGGTACTTCGCATTTTCTTTTGATATTTTCACCCTCCATGCCAGATGAGCATGTTACATCTTCAGAGACTAGCATGTTGCAGACCTGTGGGACAACATTAGCCCCATTCTGCACGGGGAAATGAAGCAGGCACCGCCAGGTACGAGGAAGAGTCGGTTTTTCAGAGGAGACAGGAAATGTTCCAGGTTGTAACAAATCACTAGAAAGCCCGGCCAGCAGGCAGACATCCCTGAGACGAGACAAGGTGGTTGTAAATACATCCGCTCAATGGGAGGCCGGATAAGTTCTGCAATGCAGGGAGGCTCCAGAAATGACTTTTTAAAATGTGTCCTTATGTATGTATTGGTGCAATATGCGTGTCCTTAAAATGCCCATATTCAAAGCCTGCGAAGATTCACCTGCAAACATCAAACTGATTTATGCTGGTTGACAATGACTGGAAGCGTAAAACTGACAACTGACAGTTCTCAAGTAGTAATAGAGAAAAACACCTCTCACTGCACTGAGAATGAACATCGTTCTCAAGAGTATCTTATCCTTGAAACATATGCAGCACGCATTTCCATCGCAGGCAATCGAGGAAAAAGTAAAGATCCAAGGACAGCTGCTGCAGTTTAATGACTTTATCTTCATTTGAATGGGTACCTTTCTCAAAGGAATCATTCCACATCAGTGCTGGAAATCCATTCAGGCAATATGATGGCCACCTGAGAGGCGCATCAACCACGATTCTATGGCTCTGAGTTGGTTGTGAGAAACATAATACCTTCCTCTCACTGGAATTACCTGCTCGGAGATAAGTTTGGCTGTGGTGAACCGGTGCACCTCAGTCTCCTTCCCTGCTGGGGTGTGACAGAAACCTGAGGCAGGGATAAAAGATGGAGCGCCCTGCAGTGTGTACATCAGCAGCAGAAAACTCTGTTTACCAAGGAGGACTGATGGAAATAATTGTGTTTTATCTCAAAGCAGTGGACCTGAGTTGTCTGGGGGGATCTTTAAAGGAGAGTGTTGAATAAACTCTATACACAAACTGCGTATTTGCAAAACAAATAAGCATAGGAAGTTCCAGGCACAGCGGCTTTGCATCGATCAGAAGTGGAAGTAATTGAAACGTAATTTTAGTTTTAGTGTAGAATGTACTTCACCTGAATATTTTAGAAGGGTTTATTTGTGTGCAAAAACAATTATAAATGGATAAAGTCAACCAAAATGCTCCCACCGATAGCCGACTGAGTCTCTGAAATCAGATCAGGGCCCACCTGAGTTTCTGTGCAATAAACCGTGGCCCCCCTGGGTGAGAGCTGGAGCTTCACGTGCTGTAATGACTTCAACTAAGCAGGTCCTCAACAGATGGTGACATTCAACACCCCAAAGGTTGTCCCACAGCTTAGGCTGGGAGTTTTTGATATTGTTTTTCCTTCGTGGGGCCAACACCTGCTTGACAATGGCAAATGGGACTGAAAAAGTTCATCAAGTTCCAGTTCTCCATGACGCAGACTAATGCTGCCAGTTGGGTGAAACGTACATCCAGATGGGTTGTTTCAAGTTATAATACATTTTCACCATAACTTTCTATTACGGTGTTACTAATGGAGTGACCTTAAAATAATGGAAAACTATATTCAGCATGATATTTTTTATTGATGGAGATGGCAGGTTACATTCAGAAAGTCAGCAAAATAAACATATTTGATAAGTTGCTCAAGCACATCCTGTAATGTTTTAACTAAAGACAATACAACATGGTTTGTGCTGTATAGAGAAATTCTGCTGTACTCACACCATCATGGAGAACATTAGCTGTGTTGTCAGTCTGTGTTCACCTCCCAGGCTTTTTCCACCATCTGGCCTCTGTAACTTAAGCCACCTCTGGGCATTACAGGATAAAACTGGTTTCTTACCTGATACACTGATTGTGCCTTTAAAAGTTAAATGTTTGCTGCGTGTCATGTAAAACCACAACTCCAGAAATTGAGGGTGAGTGTAGAAGGAGACTAATCAGTTTTTCTCCTGGATGCTAGTTTTGCAAAAAAATCCACTACATGATGTCTCCAGCAGAGCAGAATTCCCAACACCATGTGTCTAGCTACAACTTGTTGTGTTTTGAAACAGGTGAATATAACTTGGACTGAGCTAAGGTAAACAATGTGTACCCTACCGTGAACCAGGCAACTCACAACACAAAACCTCTGGACTTTCAAGCGTGATGAAATCTTTGAAACATGGATGCCCCCCAGAGTTGTTGCAGTGTCCTACTGCACCATGTGACACTTCTGAGCGCGTTAGCAGCAGTAGTCTATGTATTGGATTCATATTTCATGACAGAATACGCAAGAGGAGCCATATGGTAATCCAGACTGGACCTGCCTTAAATTCCCCCCTAGCTAGAGGTGGTGGAGAGCCCTAATGAAGCAGCAGACTGTGTGTTGCCTGCGGTCAGAATGGAAAGGAGTTCAGATGGCTGTGGACAGTGGCAGCAGCTAAACCCGGTGACTTGAGCCCCCCCCCAGGACACAGGCAGCACACTGGCCAGCCAACCACACAAGGCAGAGCTGGATTCCCCCGACAGTCAACAGGGATGGGGTAATCTAGCAGGCTTAGTCATGGCTCTGTGGGGAAGGTGCGCATGTGTGTGTACACATGTGTGACAGGGATCACATTTCTGTGTACATTTTTTCTTTGTGGGCAAATCTCAATTACCACTGATTATAAACCTTTCAAGTTAAACCAACATCCATAACCATTTAAGGGACGAACAAATAAATTAGTACTGCACTCCCATACAGGACAAATAACTGTTGAAAAGCAGCGAGTGCAGAGTTATGCTGATTTTAAGTATACAAAATGAAGGCTGGCTCCAACATTTCCCACAATGCAATGTTGCATGTTTATGTTCATGACCTCAGTTTGTAAAGAATGCATTCACAAAAATAACCCATGATGATGGGGTGATCTCCTTGACAGCTTATATACTTGAGTCACAGAAAACATCTAACAATAAGGAAAAATGCTAGGATCACGTTACCTCGATCTGTATTCCACACTCTCTTGTCCTGACGTACAAAGAAGGGCATTTGGTAGCTCACAATGTTCTTCTTGTCTAACGGCTGCGAATAAATCCCTTCCTAAATCGGTTTCAATGTAAGTGATGAGGAACTATTTCCACAGTCCTTGTCTGTTGCTGAAAAAAAATTCCAAAGTTTAGCTTAAGCTTGTTCTTCTGCCATGGCTCAGCAAGCAAACACTGTCTGTGGAAGCAAAAAAAAACGTTGTAAAATACCCACTTGATGTAACTAACTGAGACTGCTGAAGCCTTATACACTGAACAAAAATATAAACGCAACACTTTTGTTTTTGCTCCCATTTTTCATGAGATGAACTCAAAGATCTAAAACATTTTCTACATACACAAAATAACCATTTCTTTCAAATATTGTTCACAAATCTGAAAAAATCTGTGATAGTGAGCACTTCTCCTTTGCCGAGATAATCCATCCCACCTCACAGGTGTGGCATATCAAGATGCTGATTAGACAGCATGATTATTGCACAGGTGTGCCTTAGGCTGGCCACAATAAAAGGCCACTCTGAAACATGCATTTTTGCTTTATTGAGGGGGGTCTGGGGGGGTCCGAAAACCATTCAGTATCTGGTGTGAGGGTTAGGATTAGGGTTAGGGTTAGGGTTAGGGTAATGTTGTGAATCGAGTGGCCCATGGTGGTGGTGGGGTTATGGTATGGGCAGGCGTATGTTATGGACGATGAACACAGGCCACTCGATTCACAACATTACCCTAACCCTAACCCTCACACCAGATACTGACTGGTTTTCGGACCCCCCCAGACCCCCCTCAATAAAGCAAAAATGCATGTTTCAGAGTGGCCTTTTATTGTGGCCAGCCTAAGGCACACCTGTGCAATAATCATGCTGTCTAATCAGCATCTTGATATGCCACATCTGTGAGGTGGGATGGATTATCTCGGCAAAGGAGAAGTGCTCACTATCACAGATTTTTTCAGATTTGTGAACAATATTTGAGAGAAATGGTTATTTTGTGTATATAGAAAATGTTTTAGATCTTTGAGTTCATCTCATGAAAAATGGGAGCAAAAACAAAAGTGTTGCATTTATATTTTTGTTCAGTGTATTAGCTCCATGTGAGCTCTAAAGGGCAGACGGAAGACTATGTGGATTTTGTCCCCCTTTTACTTACATTATAATTGTGTCATGTGATGCTATGCATCGGTGTGTACACCGATAGATAAGATGTGCACCTTCCCTTATTTACTGCAAGATATCTATGTGTTGTGTTGAATCCACTACAGTGCATTCACACCTTCACTGAGACCAACTGAACTCAGTGTAGATATAATAAGTGACAAGATGGGCTAGCTAGGGAATTCCAATTAAGGAAAATAAGCTCAAAAACAATGTAAGAGTAAAAGCAGCTTGCCTTGTGGGTGGTGTTCACATCAAATGACGTTTCCTACTGTTTTATGGTGTTGGACTTAAACAATGTCTCTTTTACTATTGTTTCTGACACTTATGTTCATTGGTTTATCAAAGTTTGGCCCAAGATATAGAAAATCAGTATTGGGTGCTACGCCAAACTGCAAAGTGAAATGAAACATTCTTCACCTTAAATTCAGAGACTAAATCGACTTCTTCAGAACGCCCTTGCTGTTAAGTATGTCTCTCAACCTTGAGGAGGCACTTGTGTATGACATAAACGAACTCAAAGGCTCAACAGCACAAATAAAAATCATAAGACATAGTTGTGACACTTACAGTAAATGGAAAATATGTTTTACGTTTGAGCCAGTGATTGTAGGCCCCTTTTACAGTTTTTTCTGTCCTCTGGTTAAACTTGGCGGTCGGGGTAAAACTAAATCGACTTTGTGCCCACCTCCTACCCCCACATTCTCCTGATCCACATCCTGTTGCCAGATGAGGAGGGCAATGAGGAGGGGCTGGAGTGATGGTGATGTAGCCTTGGGCAATGTGGAGGCTCAAGTTGGCATCCTAAAGTAACCTTTTAAAATGCAAGCATGGTACTGAGAAGCCAGACCTCACTGGGACAGTTTCAGGATGAGCGCTTATCTTTTCAGCAACAACAGCTAAGTCTGCCAAAATACTGCACTAAGCAGCGCAGTGGACCATAGAAAGGTCACTGGCAGCCCTATGCAAAACTCAGCTGTCTTTCTTCCTTTACACATAGCTGCACTCTTGTGAAATGTACACCATATTAAACAACTCAGTAGTGAGAGAAATGCAATTTCAAGACGCCTGTTTGATCGATTTTTCTGTGAAATATCCCAGATCTTTTGAAGTGTTATTGCTTTCATCTCATTTTGTGGATATATTCATAAACATCCCATGAGCAGATAGTGGTATGCTCAGCAGAAATGTTTGGCAGATAAATGAATCATACAGCAGGCCAGCAAGGACACTGGCCCTGGTTACACCCTCAAGAAGGCTCCTTTTCACAAAGTGCTGAGTAAGGATTCCCCCGTGCGAGCCTTTAATACTCCTGATCATTTATCGGGTCGATATACAAACGCAAGGAAACGACTAAATGTTTTATGCATTCAGTTGCCATGGGCAGCATTGTTTTCCCTGTACTCTTTACTGATAAATATTCCATTACAGAGATAAGGCTGCAGTATTGAGAGCTACCGCATACAAATAAATCCATATGAAACTTGTTTGGTTTTCCTTGGGTTTTTAGACCTCCGAGCAACTTAGATTACCGACCAACTATGCCATTTCCCACAATGCACACTGAAGTAAAATATGTGTGTGTATTATCGTCAGTGCTGGCAAACAGAGACACGATAGGAAGTAGAAAACAGGTGGAATCACTTTCCTTTGCGGAGCTGTTTTCTGATGTTGTGAAACATGGTTTGTTGATCTTGATGGAAGAAAACTGATCTAGAAAGGGAATGACAACAGTGATAACGCTTATCTGAGAAAGCAAGGCAATAACCAATACTCAAACGGATGGTCTACTATCGGAACAAAGTATTATTCTCAGAAGGGGTGGTCTCTGATGTTCAGGCTCCCAGCTTTGCACCTAGCACTGTAATAGAATAAATGCTCATATCTTTGGACTGTAAAAAATGAGATTGGAACTGTGCAACTGTAATCCAAAGCGGAGGGAGGCTTTCAGTGTAATCAATCTCCAAAAAGGCTTTTAATGGAATCAATGGAGGGAAAAAGGATTGATTTCTGCACAGTATACTGCCATTTTTAGATATTCACTCTATGAAATCTCTCCATGCTGGACTGAAAACTTCCATCAGGCGATATAGGTTAATTGCATATTGAGCAAAGCAAGCTATTTGTTAAGTGACACACTTGTTCTTGGTGACCATTAAGTTAGAAAAAGCTATAAAGCAGTGAGGAAATATAACTCTGAGCTCTGATCTCAATTCCTTTAAAAAAAAAAAACAGCCTAAATTGTGTTCCACGGAGAATTATTATTCTGTGTTGCTCTTCAAACTAAGGTGAATGCTAGTTAAAAAAGTTAAACTGCTAATGACAGTACAGGATTAATACTAGTACAAATATTGCCAGATATTGGTCCGATACTATTAAGGGGTGACACATAGTTTATAAGCCGAAGTTTAGAGTTAGGGTTTAAGGAGATTTTTGGTGTGGGGCTTTTTTTATTTAAGATTTGGGTACTTTACTTTCAATTATTTCAATACTTCCCCCCAAAATGATCATCTTTATATCAATCCCTCAACTTGTGTTCCATTACATTCTTAAATAAAACTAAGTCTTTCTCATATGTCTCCACAACAACAATGAAAAATGTCGCGTTTAGCTCTTTAAAAAAGAAAAAAGGCCATGTATGGTTTAGGACATCTTAGGTAACTGTATTTTTACTGTTTTGCAAAACCTTCAGCAAAAAGGAACACACACACACACACACACACACACACACACACACACACACACACACACACACACACACACACACACACACACACACACACACACACACACACACACACACACACACACACACGCACACACACACACACAAGCCAGTCAGAGCTACAAGACTCTTCTGTGCTGTTGGCATAGAAACAGTAGGCTACATGTGGACAGTTGAGGTTAAAGGGTCACACCACTCAATCTCAGCTTTGAAAACAAAATCATTCCCCTGCTCTTAAAGCAGTTATGTCTTTACTAGTGAACACACGCTCTTATCTTCGTCGTTCACAGGCAAGACATAAGGTTCCCGACCCCTGCTTTGACATGTCAAGAACGCTCCACTATCTATAGACAAGTCTACATGGTTGACGAAGAATCACTAAGGTTGTTTGATTAATCAATTTACTCCCAGTCAGAAATACACATTATCCTGTCTGTCAAAAGATGTTCTATTTAAACTTTGATAGATTGAGCAAAATTGGAGAGATATGCAGATGGTGAGAGTATATATTTTATGTTTTATCCTTAGCAACAGCAGACTCTTCCTCAGTCAATGATGTAAGCTCAAGGTTGCTACCACTGCAGTCCAAATGGAGAAATCAGTAAATCCTGCTATAAAAGGCCACCCTAATTATTTTTTCTCACTTTCTCTTTGCCAACAACGGTGATGATTGATGATTACATTTGTACAAGTCAATTTGTTTTGTAGTGATCACAAATAAGTTCAAGATTAAGGTGTTCGAGGAGCTGACATAATAACAAATGGGAAACGCAGCTATTTTCATACCTCATTAAAATAATTACAGAGCACGAGAGAGGTGCGCAGGGCAAATTTGCAGCAAATGGGGTAAACATTGAAAAAAAAACGGGGGGGGTTTAATGCCAGCAAATCATGTGACACGATGTCAGTAAACTGCAGACAGAAGGCAAATGTTTACCAACCCAGCCGGTCTGTGATCCCTTTATGCCAAAGGATAGGAAAGGGAGCAGAGGAGCAAACTGACCGGAGAGGGAAACTACCAAACACTGCTTAGTCCATCTTTCTGTGGACAGAGTGTTCAGTGCTCTTTCGGAGGCAGTTCATATTTCACCGGACTAAACCCGATAGCTGAATTTAATTTGGAGAAAACGGTGTGAATCCAACCATGTGAAGCTGTAACCCTAAAAGTTGAAAAAAAACACAATGTGTGTATCGTTGTTGACACAGCTGTCACGTCGGATCTTTTATCTCCTGGCCCCGCCTACCCCGCTCCTTTTGTTCTCTGTCACTTAACTGTGTAGGTGTTTGGCAGAAGCCATGACAAGTTAGGCGTCAAATAGAGCTGACAGATTGTTGACATCTTCACTCGTGGCGGAGCCTGGATTAAATGCTCTTGACAGGGACTTCTGTTTTATTTCGCGGGTGAGATTTGATGAATTATGAAACAGTTGCATGTCAGCTCCATGACACATGACGGTCATGTCATCCCCTGTAACGTATTCTCTCTATGTCATCCATTGTGTTTGCCCATGTCCACTGTCAAGCCACGACATCACAAGGGAGGAGTGTCCAGGGACCAACGGCTTTTGAATACATACCCTGGAACAATATTTTGTATTCATACACACACACAGGACAAAGTTTGTTCATATTAATAAGACCATCACATGAATGTGGTTCAGATAGAAGCCTCTGGGTTGTTTGCTTTTGTTTGTGTGTGTTTTTCATGCTTGTGTCTTCTCTGCTTTTCTTCTTCTTTTCTTTAGTTAATAATTCCCTCGCAGTGATGTCCATATGGTGGAATGATATTCTACATTTTCAGGGTTTGTATATAAAGTGGATCACACTTCCTTCAAGCTCACAAAATACTTCTCTACCTGCTGAGCACCGACTTCCCAACGCTTTGATCATCAGAAGCAAACATGCACACACTCCTAAACACACACCGCGTCTATGCGCTATTGTAGTAGCTAGCTCAAAAACATATTTTTTGTTTTCTTCCACTATTACACCTTGAGAAACTCGGCTTAAGGCCAGGGAAACATAGGAAGCTTCTCTTTTAACGCAGCAGCAACCCCATTCTCCATGTTTTATTAATGTTCTGGACATAACAGCACACTACATCATGTGGCTAATGTTGCTAATGAAGCTTTTGCTAGCCTCACCGTGCCTCAGCGATAGATAATAACCTTTGAAATAAGCACTAGACACATGCTATGGACTAGAACTAGACGGTGAAATCTTTCTTTTCCCCCAAGCAGGACATCATGGAGCACCACGCTAAATTCAAAAAAGGGCTTTTTCTGCAGAAGCAAGCAGGAAAAAACTTTCACTATAACTTTCACTTTCTCTCTTATTTCCCGTGTTCTCTGAGCTAATTATACTTAATGAAATGCGTATAAAGAGTTTATTGTTTCCAAAGTGATGTTAGGCACGTTGTGACCTTAACTGTTCTGTTTTCATCAAGCATCTCAGAGTAGAAAAAAAACAACGGTCCATAAATTCTCAAGACATGTTATATTTTTAGGCAGCACACACTTTATGAACTCTTATAACACATGAAATGAGTCATCTCTCAGCCAATGTTTGAGAGATCTCCTGTTAGGAGTTGCCAGGAGAGCGCCGTCAGGCTGACAAATGTTGGCACATTCGGCAAAAACAAGAAATGTTTTGGGAACGCTCGGATAAAAATCAGCTTATTAAATAAATCAAATGTTGACAGCAATCGAATCATTTTCGTAACTGACCTTGAGTTTCTGCAGAAAATTAAAGGCAACATGTAGCGCTTCGACAGCGGTGATTTAAAGTTTAAACTGACAACATTTGGAAAATCATGCAGATTTAGTTCCTAAGGTCATGTAAAAGCAATGCTTGTTTTTACAGGCATTGTAAATCGATTGGATACGGCTGAGAAGGATAATCTCATGAATCTTGTGTGTCCATTTTTTTTTTTAAGCCAGGTTGGGGGCTCTCTGGCGACTATGTTAATGGAATACATTTACATGTCACTGTATGATTTAAGCAATTCCATTTAACATTATAAACTGCATATATAACACAATGAAATTAGGTATCTAGGCCATCTGCTTACACATATAGCTCGACCCATAAGTGTGGAAAAAAAAGCGACGTCACACCCTCCCCGGAGTCTCCTTTCTGAAAATAATCGTAGGAAACGTCATCCTCTCAGGTCCTTCTCCAGTCTGGAGTGTTTTCAGCCCCCCTTAACGATTTCTAGAAAGGGAATCTGAGACGCTTGATAAATCTGAGCCCAAACGTTCCTGGCACCGGTGATGCTTACAGCTGCATTTTAAGCTGGACAATAAAAGCACGCTATCTGATCACTGCCCCAGGTGTCTGACTGAGGGTCTCCCTTTGTCAGTGATACAGCCCACTGTCCGCTCCTCCATGTCAAGTAGAAAGTCAGACCAAACAGATTGGTATCATCTGACTTGGTGGCATCCTTATCGTGATCCTCATGCTGTTGTTCCACTAATGCCTCGCTGTTCTCCTTGCTAGGTCTCGTCTGTGCTGTTTTCGCAGGGCTAATGTGTGTTCTTGGGGGTTCGGTTTTACACACATTTGGCCTCGTCACTGTGCCATTTTTCCTCTTCTAATCTCAGAAACATGACTGCTATCTGATCCACACCAAAAGCCACTTAGACAGATTACACAGGGTCTGCCGTGGCTGGAAGACAACAGACGGCTGAGCTTTTTTTTCAGAAAACTTGGAAATGAAATTTGAGTTTTTGAGTGCTCGGCAGTAGTCAGAGAAACGGGGCCTTAATTAAAAAAGTTTTGCAGTATCTGAACTAATGGGAACATGAATAACAAAGGGTTGGCTCGCCCAATATCTTCATTGAAATCTCAGAAAATTGTAAATAAATTGCCAGATACATCAATATTAGTTTTCACATGGCTGTGTGCTTTTCAGACACAAAGCAGGAATCAACATGGGCTTCTTTTTAAGTATCATCAGGATACAGTAGTTGACAGAAAGGAAAGGTGCTACATCTCACAAACAAAACTACCAATTAAAGTTTGCTGATATGTTTTTTTCCCCACGCGCGAGTGATGTCCATATGTTGCAAAGCGATAAGCTAAACAGGAAAGAGGTGGAGAGGAGGGCTTGTGATAACGTAGGATTGTAAGGCAGGCAGTGAGGAGTGAATGGAGCGTGGGTGGATCCCGCCTGTCTGCCCATGGTAAACACCCGGCTGCTCGTGGCAGAATAGGGAAGCAGATGGGTCACAGAGAGAAACATATCAGTGTGTGGAGTGACATCCGGAGATCATTACATCCAATCAGAGCAGTGCAGGAAGTCCAGGCCAATTGAGATTGATGGCACCAGGCTGCTGCCTTACAGCTTTGAATAAATGAGGAGAAGAAAACAGGGCAACAGAACAACAAAACCACAGTGTCCTCTCCATTTCTCACCCATAGAAAAATAGCCACTCTGTTCTCGTTTGAATATGTAGTATTGTGTATGTGATGCTGTACAAGCTTGTCTGTACATACAGTGCGGTTTGTGTATGTGTAGTCGTTCGGGTGTACGAGGGAAAGCAGACGGAGATAAAGTGAAAGGAGAGTAGTTCCTAATCAATGGGTTCTTTTTTCTTGATGTTGTTGAGTTTATGTTACAGATGCAGCCTGTGTTCACAGTGCAATGTAATAAACACATTTCTGTTTGAGAGGGCATATACTGTGACCAAGTAAAGAATATAAAGAAATACACTTGTACTATTATAGGTCTGTTGTTTCTCTTTCCTTGTGAAATAGGAACATGAATATTATATTAGACTAATTGAAAGCCCTTCTTCAGTTCATTATAGTCGATTGTTAGTCAATTTAACAAGTATTGCTACTGTACTGTAGATGTAACCCTAAGTCCCCATGAACCCCCTCCCAAACAGACGGTGTGGCTCTGTAAAAGAGTCACCTTATTTCCCTTTTTTTTTTTTTAATAATGACTGTGAGGAGGAAACACCTTGATGTGTGTATGTGTCATGTTGAAAAAGGAATTCAGGAAGAAATGAAGACAGGCTAAGATTCCCTGCTACATTGAGGGGGGGGGAGGAGCCCATATTTGCATCTGAATTTGTTTTGTAGAAAGTATCACAAGGTTACAAACCGCGTGAAACCAAAATCCATAACTGAGCCATGAAAACACCAATGTGTTTTTATGAAACACTGATCTCATTGAAAATGAAGTGACCCTGATAGTACAGAATGTGGGACTGAACCCATTGAAGGACAAGGTCATTATTATCATTTAGATAGCAGCCAAAAACGGAATACATTTTTTGAATGTGAATATTACTCTCTTACACTTTTAACTACATGCTTTGGCAGGGTTTCAGAGAAGACTGCATCGTGTAAATGCTGCTAATGGGTAGCTATAGGAGAAAATCTGCAAGTCAATTTGTTATTTTATCATAGAGCATATCAGTGCACACATAGGCCAAACACACACACACATATGGCTACTTCAACAAAGAGGCTATGTTAGAAAAGTGAAGTTTAACTCAAAGCCGTTGCCAATGGTTCAGTGTCCATGACTACTTTCTCTTTTCATTGTTTTGACACAAACTAACTTTTCTTCTATTTATACAGCTCCATCTTAGCACACACATTTAAAGCTAACTGTGTGTGTCTTTTCCGACTTTGTAAACAAGTTTCATGCTTTATTTATAGGACTTGTCATCAGAAGGCGGCACCTAAGTTCTTTACTAATTAATGTTGTGACGATGATGCATCTTGACATCGATAACAGGCATTTGTATGTCTTTCTGACACTTTTCAAAACAAAACAAACTCGCGGGATGTGCTATGGATCTTGGTGTTCACATAAGGTTTGCCTGTATAACATATTGGTAATGTGCTTTCCACACTTAAAACCATGATCGCTGAGAACTACTTTTTTATTTTTAGACGGCTCTATTAGGCACACTCTCCAATCATTGTACACAGTGTGTAAACAGCACGGCATTCTGATGATCATTTCGGCGACACACTGAGCACGCCCTGTGTAAACCTTAACTTAATCTGTGTCTCTGTATGTAACTACTATAACTGCTCCAACGAGACATTCTAATAACAGATCTGATCAACCGGGGACATGCACATCCAAACCTATCAGGGCTTTTCCAGCGCTTGAGAGCAGACCAGCAGCTTGTGTCGGAGAGTAGATGTCTATCTATAATCAATACACCACAATCTAGCCTTATCTCCTTCTCTGATATGCTGCACAGCCACTTTTCCACACCCTCCAATGTCCTCCGGCATCGCATCTCAGAACGCTGACAGCAATTATGGATTGCCACCTTTTCCCCAATAAGCCAGTGTAACAGAATAACAGTCAAAGATTTTGTATTTGGTAGAATAACTTTTTGGGAGAGAACAACAAGCAGCTGAGCTTATTATTTTCCCCCCAAATATCACACAGGCGTCACACTTCTGGCAGCCATTTCTCGCTGTGTTCGGTCTCTATCCACCATTTGTTTAAGTAAGAATGATTCCCACATCATGTTGTCGCTCCTGCTGTGTTTTTGTCCCTGTTGTGCTGCTTCCTCAACAGGATGGTGACCTCGGAGCGAGTGCTGCCCGAGGCTCCCAGAGAAAAAGACGCCTCCTCCTGTGTGAAGGCGCCCTACACCCACCCGCTACCTCAAGCCCACTTCTGGGACATCTTTGTCCTTTCCTCTATTACCCTGGGGCCTACAGGGGCCTATGACTTACAGACCTCCATATGGCCGGACCCTTAAGGAACATCTGACAGACAAGATGTTTTCCCTGCATGTCATTTCACCCTTCATATTATCCATACTGTACTGACCCCATTGAATTTCGCATATGGTACCCGAGGCATAATCTGTCAGTTGTTGACACGGCAGGGCTATTTCTCCTTATGCAAATTCTTGTTTACATGCCCTTTTGTTTCTGTCGTTCCGTTTTCATCCTAGGTTTTGATCCTTAGGGTTATGTTACGAGGCTTTGCACGGATACAATTATTGACAGAGGATGGTGGCACAATGGCACGGCTCTGATGGAGAGAAAGGAAGAAAGGCAAGGGAGAAGGGAGACAGAGCGGTGTAGAGTGGAGGATAGAAGCCGCCCTGCTGGAGGCTCGCCACAGGCTACGTCTGACATCCCTCTCTCTGATGGACTGATGAGATTACCCTGACATTTTTTCCTTCCAACTTAAATTGCATTACCACAAGGATCTTATGTTAGGCATATCTCCATATTATTCTCAGAGGATTTTAGGTTCCATTTTGCTCTCTGCCTCATTCTGTTCTCTCCTTTTTCACTCACACTTAAAGGGATGAAATCTTCTTTTAGAGCCTTGCATGTATTATCCGTTGGCAGCTCTACACGGCTCCCGTTTCAGCGAGGCTTTTTGCCTCCATATATCATGGTTATGTGTTGATTCATGTTCACGCCCCTCCTACAGTAAACTAGAATGATGCAGGTCAACCCACTGCAACTGAACTGTAACATTTGATAAGTCGACTATCCTTGCACGGAGGACTGTTAACAGAGTGAACTATCCAAGCAGTTCAGCCTTAGGGTCAGTGATAATTAAAGATAACCCATTGAAAAAGGAAAATCCAAACATGGACCATGACCTACACAGATTGGGGTCAGGAAAGCATGTTTTTTTTATGCAACTAATTTACATTCAACCTTTGCATTTCACCAGCAGGCTCACCTTGACATTTAAGGTTAACTGACAAATTAGGGCAGCATTTTTTTGGGGGGTTGTGTGTGTGCACAGGGCCTCTGTGTTCACCACCACCATCTCTCTTTTCTGTGCTGCATGTGGTAATGGTCTCAATTAGTCTAAAAGTCACCGTGAGTAATAATTCACCTCTCTCAGGCTTCATTTCCTCCCATTCAAGTCAAGCATAGCACAGGAAATGACACTTCAGGAGCTTTTAAAAAAAATGATGAGGACAAGCGGAGCGATCACGGTGGTAAATCAGGTGAGTGACTCGCGGACGGCGACAGCATGAGGTGGCGGCAGTGCCTGTCAGTTGCCGCGGTGACATGTTCATCAAGGTGCAGGTGACATCACTCAATCACTGTATCAGTCACCGGAAGGACTGGTCAGTGGCATCAAACACAGATCTCATTACTGGAGTGCCTCCTGCTAAAATCAATCACTGACAGTTTGGCTCATTTCACAAATGAATGTGTGTTTCAAGGGAGCGCCTGCATATTCATATCGCCACTAGATTCAACTGATTCAGGCAGTTGAAAGCTGATAGTGAAAGTGAGGTCGGACTGCTTGTATTTTTAAGTGCCAATATTCAATCGTTATTTTAAATGATACACCTGACCTGTACCACCAAACAAAAAGGGATTCTCTCTTGCTATCAACTGAAAAGCGTTTAGAGCATATTGGGATGCCCCACCAACATTTCCTTTTTTGGGGATAATACGCCACCTGGGACACATTTGTGCAGCATTCCTCAACCTTTGCCGGCCTGTGACCCCATTTTCAGGTCTTATAATTCTCATGACCTCAATCTGTCATGTGATCTTGGCACACTTTAGTATTCCAAGAGTTTTGTCGGAGCTGAAAAGTATTTTGACTGAAATGTTCATTTTATTTGTATTTATAATTGATTTATGTTTTCTTATTGCTATAATTGTTATTCCCTCTTCCGTCAGATTTTTTATGTTCTCCACATTTATTTGAATCCATGTTATTTTTGTCTTTTTTTTTGTTCTACTTTAATGTTTTATCTGCTTTAAATGTTGCTATTTGTTGTGCTTTGTTACTTTTTTATGTACAACATCAAGCTGCCCAGGGACTGAAGATAAAAATTCGCCTGTGGCTAAATCTGACCCATTTACATTATATTGATGCAAATAAATTTGCGTCGTCCCTATGCTAAACAAATGAATAAAGCATTATGTCTATGATTTATGTAAAATTCTCTGGAATGTCACTTATATTTGTTTCCTAAAATATGTGTTTAAATCTCTGGCAGCCACATAAGAATGTCACGGTTGTAAACAAGTTTGAGAAACTCTGCAGTAAAGCCTTTTATTATCAGATGTAATTATTGTTTTATGTAGCTGTATAGCCCCGCAGATAAACCTCAAACATATCATTTCCTTTTCAGAATGTGCTTTAAAATATCAGTACATTCTGTAAGTGCATTTACTATGTTGAATGTAGGAGTCCTTCGATTAATACAGTCTTAATTACACCTTGAAAAATGAAAAATAAACAATATGGATTGTGTCACAGTCCATCATGCTTGCTGGGCAAAATAGAGCATGGCAGCAGGTATCATTTGCACCTTGTAAAAAACGTCCTGGTAAGCACCCCGGGGACAGGAGATCAGTGGTGACCTTGAGGCGGATAAAGATCTTTTCCATATTCATTCCAATCCGGAAACCATGACTTACCAATCATTAAAAAGCTTGGTATCCGGAGCCATCTCCATTCATCATGCAGCTAGTGATAATGGCTACTCCGTTTACACGCTACTCGCACTATGCTCCATTCAGAACAGAGTCATTACAATTACAAAAGTGCAACGAACAATTATCACCTTTCATGACGGTGTTAATTACTCCCTTTGTTTTCTGTTAGTTATTGAATGGGAGAGATGGGAATATAAAAAAAATAATCCAAAGAGATGGAAACATAACACCACATATTTAGCTCCTGCTACTAACATGTGAACAATACTTATATATAGTCTGGGTAATTAACAGGTCAACGAATGATGTAACACTTTCAACTAAAGACGACTGTTACACCTCTTTACATATATTCATTTTAGACTGTTTAAGGTATTTTAAGCTAAGTTTTTATCATTCTACTGCTATATTCCACAGTGTGTTGAATAACTCAATACAATTTGGAGAACATTGTGCCCATACACTTCTAGATGGGTCACAAAGACACAGAAATGATTAATTTCTAATGCGTCCAGACTTTCCAGGAACCCTGAGACCCTTTGAACAAGTTCAATACAGTCAAGTTGTCAGTTTGGGAGACGAGAGCAGATTGAGGGTGAAGAGCCTCGGGGGTAATGGGATGAAGTCTGTTGCCACATTGTTGCAACATGCGTGGGATTCCCATGGGAGGGCTGGAAATGGAGTCAGGACACCGCTCCTTCCTGACATCTCGGCCCACGTGCCACCGCCTTCACATCGCTCCCCCTGTGTTTGATGTCCAAATTGAGCTTTGCTTCATCGCCTTCATAGCTGCCTCCCCTCTGCGCTCCTGCTCTCGTCGCCTCTCACAGAGGAGATGTTCAAACTGCTGTTAAACTAATACATTGGGTTCCTCATACATATGGCACATCATCGGGCTGTAAGAAATAGGATATTATCTAGCCTGTTGCTAAATAATAATATAATAAATAATAAATTATGTCAAGCAACATAAAAAAAAACGGTGGATTATTTTTTAAACTAATATATGTTAATTATATTGAATTGCATCAAATCTGTTTAGCTAATATTTTTGTTTTAATGCTAATCAAAAAAAAAAGGAAATATTGGAATTTACTTCATTGAAAAGTTTAGTCTTAGAAAGTCTTTTAACAACAATATGTTTAGTAGAAAAACACTCCCTATTTTATTTTTTTTTGAGAAAAATCCTCAAATGTTCAGAAAAACTGCAAGGAAGAGAAGCAATCTCTGGAAACTCAAAGCTACACAAGGACTGACATGCCTCTCAACCCTGCTGGCCTCCTGCTGGCTAAGTATTCACTGTTTGTCCTCAAAATGTCGCTTCACTGGTCAGATGACTTTCTACACATTTCCCTTTAAAATGAGAAGAGCAGAGAAATGGCCCACCGCTGTTTCTGACACATCATCCTGCTCATCTGCGGCCCCTGCCATTTTTATTATCTCCGAGCAAATACATAAAAGTCACCTACCGCTGCTTTAAATGTACTCACTGATAATTAATGGCATCTAAGTTCTTTCAGATACACATATCGGCCATACTGGAGTCCTAGCAGGACTTCAAGTCGGCTGCTCCACTCTCCTCGGATCACTTAACCCTTCTCCGTGACCCTCTCTGAGAGTGCTGGTCCAGCTCAATGCAGCGTGTGGGAGTGACTGTCGCTCCACCGGCACGCTGGGTAGGAACAGGAAGGAGCTGCGAGGATCGGGGGTGGTGTTGGTGAGACTGCTGGGGTTACGGGGGTGGTTGGAACAGATTGGTTGATATCACACTCTCACCTCCAGGGGATAAAGGACCAGGAGGCATGGTGGGTTTGGATGTGTGTGCATGTGTGTGTGTGTGTGTGTGTGTGTGTGTGTGTGTGTGCATGTGTGTGTGTGCGTGTGTGTGTGTGTGTGTGTGTGTGTGTGTGTGTGTGTGTGTGTGTGTGTGTGTGTGTGTGTGTGTGTGTGTGTGTGTGTGTGTGTGTGTGTGTGTGTGTGTGTGTGTGTGTGTGTGACAGCAGGAGCGGGTGAGTAAGGGATTGTGAAAAATCCTCAGATTGCTGAGTTTGGATGCCATGACCCCACGACGACCCCCATTTCCTGTCTCAATTGCCGCAGCATGTGCTTGGCTCCATTTCACAGCACTGCTGTTTCTTCTCTTTTCCACAATCATGTGGACTCATGTGGGAGTCCATGCCGCGGACGTCTCTATCATCATGTGTAAATAATGACAAAGAGGTCATTGTGTGATCATGCGTTACAATTCCTGATCCCAGCCTTGTGATCTCTAATGGGATTGACTCCCGTTTTAATGAGTAATACTGTTACAATCAAGCCTCCATGAAGACTGAAGATTCAATTGGCCAACCGTGAATTAAAAGTATGTTAAGAGGCAATTCAAGTGAACATTTAATTAACAATAAAGTACAAATAATACTGTCAGCAGTGCATTACTTTGTATTCAGGGTCATTGAGCTACATATGAAAGATATCTCAGGGTAATGAGCGGAATGCATTTAAGCATCATTGTGCATCTATTCATGCTTGGATATCTGCATATTTCTGTGTATACGTGTGCAATACATTGATGTGCACATGGGCATAATACACAGGTATTACAGCATTAAGAAAAAAATTCTCTTTCATGTGCCTGTAGACATTTAAAATCAGCCATCACTGACCAAATCGGGGATGACATCAGTAAGAAATCGCCGCATTACAAGGAACGTTTCCACTTCAAAGCCACCATCTAACATCTATCATCATCACACACGACCTGAAGGCACCAGCTGCTTTGAGAATTCCTCTGTTGTTTCTACTTGCTATAAATGCTGGTGACAAATGAAGCAAACCAACATTAAAGAGCCTCTGATACAGGTTAACACATAATTGGCAATTCGACAATCCTGGAAAACCTTATGCTACATGTCACGGTGACAAATACTTATGGGGGCACACACATATTTTAAGAATCAGACAGGTTTTGAGCTTTCATAATGAATATGTGAATACAAAATGGATTAAAGATGGAATTTATAACAGCTAATTATTTATTATGTCACAATCACTCACTTTATTGCACTTTCTTGCAATTTATCTATTCGTAGCAGTTCTATTTTTCAGCATTTGTTTGAGCATTATTACTTTTTTTAAAGTAGAAAAAAGGTATCAAACAAAACAATGGCCTTCAAAACACCGTCATAATACATTTGCTCTGTCATTTGTATTTTTGGCAAGGACACAAGGGATTTATGGTGCTGTAGTAGAAATAGCACTGTAATCTAATGTTGAGCACCTGAAATCCAAGTCGAAATGGCGAGTGGATTGTGAGCGTCTTAAAGTACCAGACACCTGGCAGAGTAATCCTTTACTTATTAAACTGACCAACGTTATTAACTCTCCACAAATGTATTAGGGCTAATTTGCTTTTGAGGGCTGAAATCATATGAGTACTGCATGTAAAAGAAGTAGTGGATGCCTATTGTAACTGAAACATCTCATGTGAACATAATGAAACCAGGCGCACTGCATGACCATCAGTGGGTCTGAATAACATCCAATCTGGGCGAATTACACCCGGCCTTGATCACGCACTGTTCCTTCAGGCAACACTTTCTTCCAAGCCATTTTCCTATTTCACTCCATCCCGGTTTGTCACCAACACTGATGATGACCCCGTGACACTCATAACTCAAACTTAGATACAATTAAGCAGACATACTGAGAGCTGCACGTCCCCAAATTGCACCACCTATTATGTCCCCGGCTGTTACCTGCGCAATCACGCTCTCCTAAACTCCATTATGAACATCATCTTATGATGGTGAACAACATAGTCATTTTGTTGTGCTCTCACAATCAGTCTGTTGGAATCAAACATGTAAAGACAGGAGCCTCTTTTCTATTCCAGTTGCACTCCACAGTCCCTCTAAATCACCCCTAATGGGCTGGTGGAGGGAGCACAGTCTGTATCACTGTATCAATCATTCACTCTGCTTTCCTCCTCCTGGAACCATCCACAGGATCACTTTGGTGCTTTAATGAGCCATTACAATTCCTATCAGACAATCTCTGTGCCATGTGTGTGCACGAGCGTTTGTTTGTACACTAGTGCGTGTATGCTCTAACTGTTGTGGACTTACGCTCATGCTGATATTAGATTGTCTCCATGGAGTTTTCAGAGATAGCAGTGATCTCTGTTCTATCTATTTCTCACCCACTTTCTCACTCTCTCTCTCCCTCGCGCTGTGTGTGCGGCGGACAGTGGGCACGGGTTATAATTGCATTGCGTTGCCATCCCACTCGGTCTCTACACCCATCTGTCTCTTTAATATCCAGCTAAGCACTCTTGACCTTGAAGCATCCATGACAGCACAGAGCCACATCCACACAGACATAACCATGGCTGACTTCTCCGGGAGACCGCTGAAATGATAGAGAGGAGGGATGATAGAAAGACATGAAACAGAAATGGGGAGTAGAAAAACAAGGTGCGAAATGTTGTCTCCGAGACAAAGGTGAACAAGAGAACATGATGGATAGGTCTATCTTGCGCAAGAGCTATCATACAGAGGAAAGCACAGTTAACCAGACAGAGAGATGCCTTCAAGGTCACCGGTGAATTTATTCAATTTGGTGCTGACTTGATTTTACAAAGGTCACCTTCATGGACTTCTCAATTAAATTTTACTCCAAAAGAAAACATTCAACATTAGCAGTGAGTCCAGGAACCACCAGATATGTTATTTCCCTCCTGGCACTCTCTTTATGCTGCTCAGAAAGATGGTTTATTCTCGAAGCAATGCCTGTAGGCTGTCATAATGAATATTTGAGCAAACTCTTCTTTACTGTATAATACCAGAGTATATGCCTTAAAGCTACACCTTGCAATTAGATCTTCTATCTAACCTAAACTTGTTTGATGATCTATTTGAAAACAGATAATAATGGTTTACCGTCAGCCAGGGCGTGCAGTGCATTTTGATGTCTTATAGGAGAGGATTGCTGACTCCAGACCAGTCATTCCACAATCCACTATTCAACTGTTTCCCTGGAAAAAAAAAAACATTACCATCTTGTTGTGGAGTCTTAATGTTATGCTCAGACTGACTGTGACACAGAACACCATCGACCACCGACTTTTTTCAACTTCCAGGACCTTTATGTACGATTATAATATTTCCCTCATCATCAGCATGTTTGCATTGTCATCGTTAGCATGACATTATCATTTAGCTTAAAGCAACACTAAACTTAAATGCAGCCTCATGGAGAGACCACCAAATATGTAGATTTAAGTAGTCGCGTAGAACTGCGCCTTAAAGGTCCAATGACATGGCCATTTCTACTGATCATATTCCATTGTTGAGGTATACTAGAAAAGATGTATATTGTGCAATTTTCCAAACTCACATTGGTTTCTCATACAGCGTCTTTGTGTAGTATGTGTATTCACTCTCTGTCCTACACGGCTTGTTGGAGCTCCTGCCCCCCTTCCCTGTGAGCCCAGCATGCTCTGATTGGTCAGCTCGCCCACTCTGTTCTGATGAGTCCACCACCGTTACAGCGGAACATCAGTGTGTATGTGTTACAATGGCATTTGTTAGCAACCAGAAAATGACACCAGTAATGACAAACAGATGAGAATGCTGTGTGGGGTCTGGGTGCTGTGTTGGTGGGACGTTGAGAGGCTCGCTGCTGCGAGGAGCGGACAGTGTGAGCTGGCTTACTGGTGTGGTGTCCTGGTTGCTGCGTGGGCTCGGTGAGACAGCGAGACACAGCGAAACCCAGCCCGAAACCAATGGGTCCATTTGGGTCATCGTTACGTCACTTAGTACCAGGAAGAAAAAGAGAAATGTCCAACGAGATGTTCTGGGGAGACAGGTATTTTCTGTGTTAGAGTTTTACTCACTACATGGTGTACTTTGAGGCTTTGTGACTCTGCAGACCGTACGTGCATAACACACAAGGGGACGGGTAATAACCGGAGAAGCATGACATGGGACCTTTAAGTTTAATGTTTTTAACCTTGACCTTATTCTCTGCTGACCTTTCGGAACCGATCAGATGACAGCTAGCAGGGGAAGTTACCACAAACACATAACCTACTGGATGTTTTCAACGTACAAAGGGCAGATCATGTATCATGTGAATGCAGCTTTACAGTCTTGTTCTTAGTCTTACTTTAACAGAAAAACTACGGTCTTTCCCAAAACCAAGTACAATTGATAAACTTAACCTAACCAATAACCAATGTTAACCTTTTTTAAGGCACAAATTGTCTTGCTGATTAAGGTGCAAGATCAGGAAACCCTCGTACTATTAAACAATTAACTTTTATGTCAGAGCCCACCTCACGTTTGACAATCACCTTCCTCTGTCTCTAACCTATAAGCCACCTCTGCTAGCTCTACTAATAATAAAAAACTAGAAAACCAAACTCCTTCGATAGGTCTCAGCGCCCTCTTATCAATTCAATGTCATACATAAAGGATAAGGATAATTCTGGGCCAATCTGGCATTTCAGGTGTACTATAGTGGGATGACTTATTAAGAAAATGTTAACTCCCTGCAGCATGGTTATCTTTATTGAGAAACAAAGGATTAGTAACATGATTGATGGGCCTTGTCTCCCAGGGATTATGCTGTAGAGCACCACTAATTGCTCTCTCTTGCTCCCTCCTCCTCTATTTATCTCCCTCTTTCTGTCTCATTCCATCCGCATGCATGCCCGTGGCCAATGCAATACACTTTTAGCTATCACCTTTGCCTTCAGAGCTCGCGGTGCGAAGGTTCACGGGTGTCACTGACAGGCTCCGGGCTCCTGGGTAAGCACTAAGAAGACTGAACTGTCCTTAAAGTTATAGCCAAGGGTCTTCATTTTGCATTCAGGCTCAAGTGGTTTGTTGAACACATGCCAGGCCTGAGCCAGAAGGACATGAAGGAGGGGAGTCCGATCCCTGTATGGGTGTGGTAACGCACCGTGTAATGGACTACTCTACAACTGGAAATAATGTGCTGAGTCATTTAGGAAAGCTATTAAGTCGCCTGGGTGACTTTGAAATTCACTAAGCCTGTTCACCCTCTACATTTATTCAGGAATAGGCCGGCTTCAGCCCCCAGCTCACCCTCCCCCCTCCTCTGTTCTCCTCTATGACATCTTTCTAACTGAATGCGGAGAAGAAACTTAATTACAAATAACTGGGGGAGAGAAAGCTTATCATTAGGAAGCATGGAAAATAGTATGGCTTCTGCCAGCGAGCGCTTTGTGAAATACAGTACAGCTGTGTATTTCCTCACACTTAATTGAACATGTGTTGTATTAACCTTGAAAGCATTGTGGTGATTCTATTTTCAATTAATCTTCTAAGGAAGGAGACGCACACATTAAAACACGGGATGCAAACACAGTGTTGCTGTCACAGAATATTTCTTCGGCAACAATGGGCTACTCGGTTCTTTCACTAAGCACCCTAATAGGTGGCTGACCGCTTAGATCACTGCAGGCCAATAACACAGTAAAAGACAGTGTGGCAGTTTCACAAGCTACTGAAGCACTTATTAAAATGATGGAAATTATAACACACCTTCCTCCAAGCCATGCGTGTCCTTGTCATTCATCATTAAACCATCCCCTATCATAAGAAGATTGATGCAGAGGGAGCTGTGGGCTGGCATTTCCAACGTCAGAAACCGTGTAGAGTTCTCATCAAATAGCATTTTTCATGACCTGCCTGAACCTCAGCTATAAATGACGTGTAACCTCAGGCGAAGGTGTAGGGGAGTTCAAGAAGGCTAGTTAAAATCAGATTTTCCCCGACTTCATTCTTTAAATAAGTGATTCTAAATGCACATTTCAGCATCATTTGTTAAGCATAACAATCCACGCCGCAAGCACTAGTCAATTGCATTCTCCAGAATCAACATGCTTTGGGGTTGTCTGCTTACTAAAGAGACTGACACACAGGCTCGTGGAGGCTTCACCGGTTGGGATGTTGCTCAATAATGGATGCATTGCTTTACATTTCCCTCTTTTGGAATCGGTTCAGATAGAAAAAGGCCCCCGTCAAAAATGTACTGAGAGGTTCAGAGGAGAAATATTCACAAAGCCTAGCACACAAAAGGTGATATGAAAAAGGAAAAAGGCGATTCAGAAATCAGGTGCGATTCAACACAAAAGTGCACGAGGGAACGTATCATCCAAAAGAGTGGTGTGTTTGTGAGTGTGTGCACGCTTTTCATTGGATTGATAGCCATCGGTATCCTGAGTTTTATCGGAGTAAAGGCTCCAAAAAAAAATGATGTCTTGAATACTTGTCTTCGCTTTGGCTACTTTTATCTTTTTATCTTTCATCTCTTTACATAAATCCATCCATCTAGCTGTATATAAATGTATTTTAAAGTTTAGCCCGTTAATACATACTGATTTAACTTACGGAAAGTCAAAAAACATGTTGATTCTAGTAGGGGAATGTAAAACAATGAATAAATAATTTCTGCGGAGTGTGACATGATGACTGATAGCATCTTAAAAATACAATTCCAACATGAATTTCTTATCAACTTTAAAATCTTTGTGATGAATGTCCTGCTCTTATAGTATAATGAATACCTGCAGCCTCTAGGGATTTATTTTAATAATTAGTCAAGTGAAGTCATGTCTATAAAGGGAAAATACAAATCACCATTTAGTGTCAAACATGGAACAGACGTGTTGGTTAGCCGTGCCTTTTGCTTTTTGGGGGGGGGTCATGAGACAAAAATGGTAGACATCAATTGACAGAGACCACCATCATTCATATGAGTCTCTGAGTATCCATCATTTCTATCATCCATCAGTAGTCTTTAGTGTGGTAAGTCACACTGAGCAGAGAATGAGTCACAGTGGCAGCTGTTACCTGCAGCTAGAGCTAATTTCAGGGGCAGACTCAACGGCACCCTGAATCCATTTTTAGTGTAGGCACTGACAAAGTCATATAACTATGTCTCAAATGAGTCATGCATTAGCTATTTTTTTTAGCCTTACTTGGATTTTGGCAAATTACAGTTAATTCAAGCTTTATGTCCTTACCAAGTACAGATTCAAACTCCCACAGTTACTGTTCAGGTATATACATGTACAGCTGCCTCCCTTCAGTCACAAAATACAATTTAAATTGAAGAATACAATCTGCAGAAGTTCTAATTTTTGAGTTATAGCCGTTCTTTGTTTAGTATAATTTATTCAGATCTCATCATTCAAAGTTCCTGTAAAGAGACAATGACAAAAAAGTCAATGGAGGTTCATTCTACATTTTGAAGGACACCTTTTGTTGGCTGCATTGTGCGAAGGATAGTCTCTGATTGGCAACACATGCAGCTGTTATTTGCTGTTTGGAACAACAATATGGTTAACAGAATTTCTTTATTTTTCGAGTTTAAGTCACTTCGAAAGAAACATTTAAATACAATAAAAAGTGGACAGATGGAAGGAGTAAGGTCCCAACAACCTTCAACTACAAAAGAACAATGATATGAAAAGTTGAGAATAATTGGGAAGTCTAGTTATTGTTTAAGAGTGGACCTGACCACAGATATCATCCTTCAGTTGTGTGCAGAGACGGATATGCACCAGGTAAGTCCTTCCAGGTCTTTATTTTTTCCCCAGAGGGGTCATGGCTTAGTCTTTCAAGGATGGACAAGCTAAATGGTACTTTACTGTACCATAACCTGGTCTCCAGAGACCAAGGACATTGTCCAAATGAGACTTTCCCCACATCGACGGGTTCTATATTTGATCTCTCAATTACCCATGACTTCACTGAGAAATACAAGGCACCCCTCTGTGACATAAGGCACCCCTCCTTCCTCCTCTTCCCCATTACTAAACTCAACAGGGCGACCATGCTACCCTATGATGGGTTCCAGAGCGGGAATAAAAGCTCACCGTGAGCAACCCTTGTCTAACTGGTGGGAGACAGCTGGATTAGAAGCAGCAGCGCCCCTAGAACATCCCCATTAAAATCAAAGCAATCACCATCGCAGTGAAGTCATTAGATTGAGAGCCTGTTTGAGGCTAAACGCTATAATAACGCAGGAGCCACAGGATTTCAGAAGCCTGTCAAACACTGATTTCATACATTGGAAAGTTTGATGAATAGAGCCCTGTGAGAGGAAACTCTTGTGCGCTGCACTATTACCGAAAGCTTTTCCTGGGATTAGAGGGAAGACAGAAGCTTTCATTCCATCAGTAAGTCAATGTATGAATAATTTACTCGGTGGGTATCTCTGCGAGCTCTCCCTGTAAGCCCTGGTAATGTTTTATTTGTATGTTTTCTGTCAAAAGTAATCTAGCTTCCAGAGTGGTGAAAAGAATTGGTTTGGATCCGCCGAGTGTGGCAGGCCTTCTTGCATCTCCCACAATACCTGTTTGATGTGACGTTTGTTGTCAGTGATAATTAGCTCTTCACTAGACCATGTCCATTTCGTGTCCCGTGATTAGGGAAAGCGCTGATAAGAAGAACTGTGAAAGAAAGCCAAAGGAGTTTTCTCCCTTTATCTCGCTGTCTCCTTCGCTCACAGATTTTATTAGTACAATAATTAATTATGGTTTATTACAACTTGGATCTTATTTTCATAGCTTTGGCTAACGTTTTTCATCAGATATGATAACATCCCCCACATCAAAATTAATTACTGAGGTTTGGGAACGCAATGCTACACAAAGTCCAAAGGGGCAAGAAACCAGACTGTTCAGACAATCAAGATTAGCTCATTTCTTAATTATGTGGATGTCAAAACAGTAGTTTGCAGAGTGACATGTTTGCAAAAACGCCTTATTTTAGAGAAAAAAGGGTTCAAATTGGAAACAGGAAGTAAGGAAATTGCAAGGGATGTTCTGAGTGGACAGTTTGGGTAATGATTTAGCTGTTAACGTCTATTTTCTCCACCCAATAAGTTGTCTCACTATTGTTGAGCTGTGTAATGGTCTGATTGCTCGCTATAGCATCTTCACTGCTCCCAGCAATTACTTTGGTGAGTACAATGTTATCAAAACTGAAATAAATCGTGTACAAACGTACAAAAAAAGAGTTCCAAGCTATAATAAACGAGAACTAATTATCCATCAAATCAATATTTCTCCCAGCCAAACAGAACCGTTTTTCTGGCTAAGGCTGCATTCAACTCAAAGTCATAAATTGGAAATTCTCAACTGGTAGATTGCAATTATAACCTCTGACTGCTCCAATGGTCCAGCGCCGGGGGGGGGGGGTGGGGGGGGGGGGGAATCACAAAGGGAATGAAAAACATGTTTCCGCCACGACATTTCTTATTTATGTTTAGACTAGAGCTCCCTTTTTGCTGTTGATTTTTAGTTAACTTGGACAAACTGTGGATCACGCACCCACACATTGAGGTTTAATTCAACCAATGAAATTATTTCCGCCTCCCTTGCATCTCTGCCTCTACATAATACTCAAATGCCAATCAGCCTTTCCTCTCGCTCCCTGACACCCTTTCTGTTCCCCTCTCTCCCACACACATACACACCAATCCGCTGTATGCTCTTTATCGCTTTCACATTAGCTTCTCCACACACACACACACACACACCCCCACACACACACACACACACACACACACACACACACACACACACACACACACACACACACACACACACACACACACACACACACACACACACACACACACACACACACACACACACACACACACACACACACACACACACACACACACACACACACACACACACACACACACACACACACACACACACACACACACAGCGAGAGAGTGACCCCAAACAGTGTTAATCCCCTGAGGAGGTCTCTAAAAGGGTTTCTTAAAGCTGATTTCCACCACACAGAGGCTTTCCGGGTCAGCACTGTTTGTGGTGGCAATGGTGCTGAAGCATTCAAGCTTTACGCCCCTCACCTTTCCACTCTGCTACTTCCTATTTCTTCGCCTCTCTCAAACAGCCTTTCTTCCTTTATATTTTCTTTTTTCTACAATCATCCCTGCATCTCTTCTGAGGCTACGTCCACACTGAGCTGGCCATAACTGATAAATGCTGTTATTGTGTAAAAAAAAAAAATTACATTTAGAGGTTGTGTTCGCACAGAAATCCTGTCACACAAATAAAAAAAATGAATACAGGTTAATGACAGCTGAGTTCCTCTGTGATGGTTTTATAGATAATTGAAATGACACGTGGTTCTTCCTGAATGATATTCAGTGTTAGCAACATGCCCCAATCGACACAGGGCTATTTTCGATCTGGACAGAGGGCCAAAACACAAATATCCAGCCGCTTATTACAACAAATATATATTTTTTTTTATTAAACGGCACCTTTAGTGACCACAGTTTTCATGACGGGGGACATTTGACCAAGTCTTTCTGTTATAAAACATTAAATAGAATGGTCACAGTCACATTTTTTAAACTAACACTGTGCGACTGGTTTCAAAACGTACATAAATTGTCAAATTAATCTGCCTCAATGTATACGTACCCATGTCTTCCTCACTCTCTGAACCCCCCTTCCTTACCCTCTCACTCCTCCTCTCAGTCAAAGCCAATACATTTTGCATTTGAATCACACTGTTATTTAACATAAATCGAAGCAAGTTCAATCAACGGCAAAATAAATGCATGATGCCGCTCCGTATGTAATTAGTTGGAGGTCTTTAGCTTATCTGTTTTTATAAGACCTCCAGGCTCAGTAATGGGATAATTAAAATCAATACAGTGGCATCATTGCATGTGACTCCCTCTTAGATCTGATTGTGTAGAGTCTGATAGAAACACACAACACCGAGGTAACCACAGGAGGGTCATGTTTGCCCTTGTGCTTGTTGCTTACATTCATCTCAGCAACAATAATGTTTTTGTCAGTCATCGTTATTGAACATTGCCAAAGTAATATTGTCTTAGAACAAATAAATTAGAACTTCCTGCCAGAATCATAAAATCCTCAGAAACAATGTTGAGTGTAGAGTGCACAGAATTGGCTCAAAATGTATTGCATTTTGCTGTTAGGCACTGACAAATATCTAAGAAACATTTGCCTTGATATCAGACTGACAATCATGGGTTTTTGAGTTCATCCAATGGATTTTGAATGGGTGTATGATACTGAATAAGAAACTTTTGATCTCATTCCCAAGAGAAGCATGACATTTTCTGAAATTTAAATATAAAGTTTGACAAGGTTTTTGGTGGACAACAGCAATGTAACGCATTAGACTGAGTTTTTCAACGACGATGCATGGAAATGGGAGTATCTGGCAGTGTTACGACTTCATTTCCTCCACCTGTGATCCACGACAGCCACGTTTTATGCTCACCCCATCGTTCGGTTTTACACCATCAATTACCTCCCACTTCTCTTTTCTCTCATTCTCCCCTTTCCCATCACCCTGTCTGATTCATGGATGGGGTTGGTGTTCTGACAGGCCAACCCTCTGGTGTGCTCTGCTCCATCTCCTTCCCCGCTCAAAGCCCCCGTTTCCAGAGCCAAACCCACCAGAAGGGCTAAAGGACTCATCGTTTTTTTATAACTCACACATGTTATACAATCGGGTGTTGGAGGTGCGATCCGGGGTAAGAGATCAAGGTTGCAATGTCGTACATCTGCCTCCTATTGTTTGCCCTAGATTACATTATGAAGATGGTAGAAGGGGAATAATCACAGCACAAAAAGAGACATTGGGGCAGAGAAAGGAAAGGAGGTGCTTTTCAGGATCAAGGCTTTTCTGATAATTGTAAACCATTATGAATTAGTTCATACATGTTACCTAAAAGCATAATGCTACTACTAACATATATAATTGGATAAATAGGGCCTATTTTATATGGCGTGCCTTATTTTTCCTGCTTTTCAGGTAAACATGGGTTCTTAGAAGCTAGTAGATACAATAGGCATACACAAATAATAAGACTACACAACTAACGGCATAGTTGCGTCACATGGCAGCTTGCAAATGAACATCTTTTTACCTTCACATTTTTTAAACTGTATCACTGTTTACCTCTGAAAAGGAGACTACGACATTGAGTCTGCTTGTATAAAATACGTTTTTCAGGCAAGGTGATATGTTCAAGGAGGTTATGTTGTTGGTTAGGGTTGTTGATTTGTTGGTCTGCTTGTCGGGAAGGCTTCCAAAATGTATCCGGCCAAATGTTCATAAAACTCGGTCAAAGGTGGAAGCATGGGCCAAGGAGGAACCCATTACACTTTGGAGCTTATCTGCACATCACTTTTGAGTTATTCATACGACCTTGGTGAGTCTCTGTGCTCTCCGAATGCCTTTTTTGGTTGAAATACAAATTGGGCTGCAAGTGTTATTAATCAATTGAACAAAAACTACATTGTTCAATGTTCCTCTCCTCTTTTGTCTGTTATCTGATGATAATGCAAAAGCAGTTGAGCTGAGCAAATAATTTTGTTTTCAGTTAAATATGATTTGTTAAACTTAAGAGTGCAATTGTGAAATCATAAAGCAGGATTATACGAACACATTGTCTGTATAGCATTAATTTAAGGGAATGTGGTTGTTCATTGGATTTCACTTATCTATAGAGGGTCCATGTTGTCCACTTTTGCTTAAAACAAAGAATATATATGTTAAATGTTATGTTATTAATCAAAAAAAGAATATAAGCGAAAAAGCAGCTTCACAGACAAATACTTTTTCGAAATACATTTAACAAATAAATCAAAGTAATAATTGGTTTATATTAACAACGGTTGCTTGCTTTAATAACATGAGCAAACAGAGACTGGACAAATGAAGGTATCAAAGGGCATGATGGCTACTCCTGTTAAACCCCGAGCCTGTTTTTCAGGTTTCAGGCTCGAAAATGACATTCCCAGAACAAATTACCATATCTTCCATTCTAAAAGGGTTAAATTAATAATCTTTTTTCTCAAAGTAATGATAAACCTGTCAGTTGGATGTAGAAGAGTCAGATTCAATATAGATGTTTTTTTATTTTAAAGAAAATTCAGATTGAACATGGTAAAAAACAGTAAATTATAGTTTTGCAATTATAGTGTCCGTCCAAAATATTTTGTACTTATAGTGAAAACTAACCTTGGCTGATGGGTTAGTAGACTAAAAGCTTTAGGAATCCAAAATACAACATATAATAAATACCCTGTATCAAGATTGATGCAAAACAAGTGATATTTGACATTTTTAGACAGATTTAGATAAAAAAACTTTTCTGGGGCCATTTGGGTGGATTTTTCATATCTCTGGCTCCCCCTGCTGGATTTTGACACTTGACATCTCTTTCTAACCGTCAGAGCCAATGGAATCGAGGGGAACTCCCACATAGTCCTTATTTGGTCATGTGTGTGTATTATACTGCCGCATAGCCAAGACCGGAAGCAGCAGCCACTCTGGTGGCTACCATTAGCAGCTAACTTTTGCTCTGCGATTTTTACATAAAAATTGAATTATGGATTATAAATTATTCCAATTATTGCCCAGGAACTTTATCAACCTATGGATTAACCGATTCAGCCGCGTTTTTTCTCGTTTTAATGCCATTGAACACGTCTTTTTATCAGATTAACAGCTACGGTGAGACGATCTCCCTAGAAGCTACGTAAAGGTACGTGTTGTGATGTCTGTCTTTGCTTCCCCTGTCGCATGTTCGGATCACTCAGTGATGATACAATATACTTAAATAATCTGTGGAACCTCAGCTTTAATCGGAGATCTTGTATGTGCAGCTACGATAAGTAATAAGGGTACTTTTATCTTGAGTTCTGTGCCAATGTCCGTTAGCATTTTTCGCTCAGGGGTCATTTAGATGCTTCTTATGAGACTTGTGTTTTGTTTTGGTAAAAATGGTTTATATCGTCAGTTAGCTGAGATTATTTCCGTTAATCTGGTATACCACATTAATAGGTTCTTAAATATTAAGATCCCCTGAGACACAGTGTCCTGAAAAAAAAGCCCAGGGGGGGACCTTGGGGCTTAACAGGTTAATACAATGTGACTGCTGAGCAAAACCCTGAAGAAATACTTTAGGAGAACGATACAGAAGGGAATGTGAAGACCTATATTTTCAGTACACAGAGATAACAATACACCTGACACCGCATCTCACTTTAATTGTTCCATTTGGTCTCATTGATGGCTGATTGTAAACAATTGTATAGAACAATCAAAGGAAATTAAAGGTGGGGTAGGTATGTTTCAGAAACTGGCTTGAGATACACTTGTTGTTATATTCCATGGAATGCTCTTAACATCCCGATAGCAATGAATATCTGAAGTGCTTTGACAAAAAATCCATCAAAGAAATTCATCTGTGGAAGCCGTAGTACTGTAAAAAGCACGACCAATCAAATAACGGCCCGGCTAAAGTAACTGGATGGCCGACCTGCCTGTCAGCCTTCCATCTGTGCACAAACTTATCTCGTGCCCTCATTGGTCATATGCGCGTTCCTGTGTTTTGGAGGAGGGGCTCTGTAAGGAAGTGGCAGATTTTTTCCGCCTGTGTATTTTCCAATTCTAGCGCACTCGAGCTGGTTTCTCCAAAATGACCTACCCCACCTTTAAGGAAATAACGTTTTGTGATACAATTGGTCCACCTAAGTTTCAGTGTGTGCTTATTTACTTTGGCCCAGTCTTGTGAAGATTGTTAAAATAACTTTCAGTTATATGAACTGAATGACTAAGCATCTGACTGACAAAGATGCAGAAAGACATCAGAGATGGACAACAATTAGAGAAGACAAACATTTGCAGTGATGGGTTTAACAATAGATGTACCATTCTTATGCAAGACGTGTACTTATGTGAAGGGTTCACTGAAATAACGTTAGGGTTAGTATTGCTAAAGGGGTGTGGGTGTATCTTCAATCATGGATCTAAAGGCACACATTCACTGAGTCTTCTGTTTTTCTAGTCAGTTGACTTTGAAAACAGTTATGACAATATTAGAATGTAAAATAATGCAGTTTCCCAGAAGTGCCAGATAACCCTTTGACCTGAATACACTGAGGCAGAAACCCCTTACATGGAGTATCCTGTGTGTTTATGCATTTCTGTGTGTGTGCATGTTTATTTTATCAATATGTGAGTGTGTGTGTGTGTGTGAGGAATTGATCCTAAATGTGACTGCATACCTCAGAGGGGAAGTGTTGCCGATTGAAACAATGTGTTTTTAAGAGTGGCAGGGATACTATTGTTTATTCTTTCAAGACAATTCTGACTTGTAAGTGCAGTTTTTTTTAGAAAGAGTTATCATTGCCAACAAAGACACTGTATATTTAATTGAAAATGTACCTCGGCCTGATATTGGTAACCAAGTCAGTTCACTCAGTAAACACTGAGCACTCTCTGGTGTCTATCCCTGATGTCATTGTGGTATGTAATACCCCTTAGGAAAAGACAACATGCTTTGTTAAATTCACTGATGTGGGCCAATGGAGGCAAAATCCATTTAGTTCCTGCTAACTGACACACACACATACTGTAAATTCACACACAAACGGACTACACATATGCACACCCACATACAGCCTCGGGGTGTCTGGTCCATTAGGGTGTTTAAGCCTTGTGTGTGCACACTGACACATACTGTGCACCAGCATGTGGGCGGGCTCTCAGTTTGACTTTAAAGGTCCCATGTCATGGCCATTTCTACTGATCATAATTCTATTGTGGAGGTAAACTAATATAAATGTATATTTTGCAATTTTTTCAAACTCGCATTGGTTTCTCATACAGCATCTCTGTATAGTATGTGTATTCACTCTGTCCTAAACGGCTTGTTGGAGCTCCTGCCCCCCCCTCCCTGTGAGCGCAGTGGCCGTCTGTGAGACAGCGAGACACAGCGAAACCTAGCCCAAAACACACACACACACACACACACACACACACACACACACACACACACACACACACACACACACACACACACACACACACACACCCCCCCCCCCCCCCCCCCCCCCCGCAGCCTGGCTGGGAGTTAGCCTTACAGCAGCGAGCCTTGCAACGTCCCGCCCCGCGTGTGTGAGGAGGAAGTCCGCGGATTGGTCCAAACGTAACGTAGCCGTTAATATAGTCCTAATGCATATTTTAGTTTGCAATAAAAGAAATTCTCTATATCCTTGATCTTTGGCTTTTTGAGATTCGGGACTGTAGTTCCACATGTGCCATGAATCCACGCCATCCATCAAAAGAAGGGAAGATAGTGAAATGATACAAGGCTGAAAGCAGTGGGATTGCAAAATCATTTGAAATGTAGCTTCAGTTCAAGCAAAGAGTGAAGTGACATAACTGGTGCATGTTATAAAAAGCACTTTACAAAGGATGGCTGAGTCGGCCACAGAAAAATATATGAGGACAATGTTATCACAAAGTAAGAACATAAAGACTACATCAAAGCTGATTGGCTCGTTATCTCAAAATTAATGTACAGTAAGACATGTACAATAACTCCAGCTCCATTCTGAAAGGTTCTCCCGTACAATGTGTTAAAAAAGTACACAAAGGAGTCTAACCAAGGCGTTTCAGGCAGGGGGGGGTTAGATATTAACCCCAACAAGTATAATTGGGCCCTAGTCAGTATGTTTAGCAGCTAATTGTATAAATATATAATTATTTTTCAAACTGTGCTATCATTCTTTAGTTTAAGTAGAATTAAAATGACAGAGCTGCTCAGACTAAGTTAGAGTAGATGGATATCACTGTAGGACCGTCTAAAGGTTAGATGAATCAGTTATAATTACTGCACAGTTGACATAGAGGTCAACTTATCGAGTAACAATTGAAAAGGCTTCTGCTAATTGTGTTTCAAGTATTTATATTGATAATCTATTGCTGCGTTCTCATCATAATCAGAGTGGGAGTTAATTTCAACTAATGGGCCCTATTTTCCTGGAGTGGTCAATCAGAATAGAAAATGTACCACAGTTCTTCACACTTCTGTATGCTCACCTGACACAATGGTCAATGCACTGTGATATTTATGACAGCTAGCATCTAAACTGGGATACATCCATACAAACAGGCTGCCGGGAAGATAGATGTTTCTGTCAATGTTTACTGCGTCCTCTGATGTGCCATCAAATACGCTGGCAGATGCTGGAGTCGCTGCAACAGCACTGTCCAACCAGCAGTGCCTCACAAGGGCAATAAGCTTTAAACGAGATGAATGGCAGTACAGTGACACAACCTTATGTTAGCAGGACATGCATCTTAAATATTTAACAATTAAATGGGCTTTAAAAATGGTCAAGGTACATTACGTTTCCCCATCGTCTGCTGAGTTATAATGCATTATTAATGGGTCCCTAAGAAATGTGTCTCTCTGGTGGATGTTATGGAGGAAAACATAACATTGAATAGTAGAGGAATACTGGATGGTAAGTGTACAATTATTTAAGGTTATACATATTAACCGTTGTTGTTTTGCATTTAAATGAAACACCTACTACCTGGTTCAGAGAGTTCTCAAGTAGAGCACTTACATGTAGCCTTAAACACTGGATACTCCGGGTTAAGTGGATGTTCATTTTCAAATAATAAATTGTCCACATGGGAACACTTAAAAATGCACAACATTGTATTTGCATCAATAATGGAGATGTGTGATTGGTACATTTCTCCTTAACAAGTGTTTACGACAATGTGGTGATTCAAAACAGGAAATGCTCCTAAAACCCCTCCAAAAGTTTCATGGCTGGGCTAACATGTAATCTCTGTTGTGAGTGGGAACATAAATAAAACTCAAGCAAATACGATTATCGTTCCGAGGAATGGTTTCACAGAAAGCCAATGTAATATGTTTTGGTACATTGAGTGTCAAAGCCCATTGTGAGGCAGCAAAGATTCCTTGTATTACCGCGTACAAAGACAGAAAATGAAACTGCTAGAGAGATCCAAACTTTCTAAGACCAATTGTGAATACAAATCCATCTGGCACAACAACCTTACCAAATACAGTTTGAGTCAAGGTAATCGCCCCACCATGAATAGGTGTTATCATTTAACAGAGCTTTGGAAACAGTATTCATTCAAAACACAAGGTCTGCTGTATTATTTTTTAAATAATGGGCCCATGGTAACAGGTTGAATGCCTGCCTGTATCAGTTTGAGTACCTCCGTGACTCAAAAGGAAATTGGAACAATACTGAAAAAAACAATCATCGATCTTCCAATAAATATCATCCGTGAGTCATGCTGGAGTGCAACACATATTAATTGTAAGTCTGCTGGACATAAAAACAAGGAACAAAGCAATTGAGCGTGAATGGTTCCTGGAATGAGATATTTCAGAAATATGTCTGGTGTATCCACGGCACATAAATAAAAAAAAAAGGTTGTGAGCAGCTTTTCCCATTCAGTTAGGTCAGAGATGAGACTGACCAGAGGGTTGTTTGTGTCCCAGTGGGTTGGGGAAAACTCCCAGTAACAGCCCATCACACAGCTGCAGGCGCCTGAGGCAAACCTTTCCTCCTCACCCCCGGACCTCCTCACTTCAAAACTAGGGCAAAACTTTCCACACAGCCACAGATCCATCAGATATGACAGAGTGAGGACAGCATTGAGCTTCCTTATTTTTTCTCTTTACAAAATGTAAGGAATATTGGTGCAACTCCACCACAGGCTTGTAGTGTTACTGTACTGCAATAGATCAGACCACAGCAATAATTAGCAAACGCTGTTTCAACATTGTCGTACGGACACTGAGGTGATCATTTAAATAATTGAAATCATGATTATAACAGAAGGCCTTAAACAACACATTGACATGCACCAATATTTAAAATATGAGAGTAAATATAGCACACTTCAACTCAAATGATAGATATTTGTGATATTCTTTTGTCAAAATTGTCAAATGAAATGATCTTATCTATAACCTTATCTATATTTGTGACTTTTGTGCTTTGAATTTATTTATAAAACATATTTACAACTTCACTAGGAACATATATTCTTAAGGCTGCCACTGACCAGGTTCAGAAGCGTATCATTTTCAGCTGAATATGGAATAACTAATTTCAGACATATGGGCATTTCAATGCTCAAACATGCATATATATATATATTGCAATGCATTTATTTAGCATGTTCTCAATACCTCACAACTCTATAGGGCTTCTCTATAGCACTTCATCAATAACACATAACAAATACTGCTGGAAATACAATACATCAGCACGTAAACAATTCAATCAGAATTCCTTCTGCAAAAATGCAAGACTTCACAAACCAAAGACTATCAATATTGCTTGTGGCTCTGACTGTGGGAGGAAGCGTGGAGGCAAAAAGCCGTGCTCCGGGAATGTCTCAGAAATAGAGAGCGAGAGGGGCAGCTGTGAGAGATGAGTTCTGAGATTTAGTCAGGAGTGGAGGCATGCGGTGCCTTTAAGGTGAGTCTGTGAAACGCTGGAAGCCAGTGAAGGTCTGTGCAATGGAGTGATTGTGGCACTAAAGTAAAATCGTTACTTAGAAACACAACAGCTACATTTTACTGAAAGTCTTCAGAGCAGGTTTTGTGAAGAGATTTTAAGGTAACATGTGCACAAATGGTCTGAAAAACAATATGGAGTATTATGGGGATGGGATGTGCAGACAGGCTTTGGGACATTGAGCGATTATGTGATTGCACAGAGAGTCAAATCCACAAGATAGACCAAGAGCATTGTGCACACTATGTCTTACCGTCATCCTGTTCAAAAGCTTTTTACTTTTACACAACGCAATTTCAGCCATTGTGAAAGTGATATGTAATGCCGCCATTTTGCCTGTCTGTCTGAGAGCTAGAGACAAGACTTTAATGTGCTCTATTCATCAGTTGTATAACACAGATGTATGGCACTGCTCTATAGAAAAGGAAAAGGGGATGGAAAATATGTAATGGTGCAAAACATGTTTCTCAAGTAAGTGGAAGTACCATAGCAACCCTGACTCCAATTACATTTTTATAATATTTTTTTTTCCGAGTTATGTCTTCATTATAAATGTAATTTCAGCCTGTATTGTGTTCATAGGCGACATCATCTCCAGCCAATGAGGTACCTGGTTTTTGTAGCCCACATCTGCACATATCTTTTGATATGACATTAGACCACATCCTAATTATGTGGTTAGGTAACAAAAGCCCTTTGATTAAGGGGAGTGAAACATTATGTAAAGACATATTTAGACATAATGGTTAGACATGGTTAAGATACAAGTATAGATTGGTTTACAAATGTTACATTAAATAGGGTACGGATTCCAAAAAGGCTACAACATCAAATGTAGTCATTATAAACGGCATACCTATATTTATTTATTTTTATGAAACAACCGTGTATGGCCTGTGTTTTGTTTGTCCTACACTTCACACAGGGATCAATAAAGGTATATTTAATTTGACATTATGTTATCTCATCATATACATATATATATATATTACTTTATTATATAACATTCCAATTATCATAATGTTAACTGATGTTGAGCATCTCTGGAACTCTCTCCCACAAGACATCCGCAATATGGACTCACTCTCAACCTTCAAATCCAGCCTGAAAACATACCTTTTTAAAACTGGCATATTCAATATCTTAATAATTTTTCTAAACTGATTGTTGTTTTTAAGTCTTTGTTTTTAAGTCTTGTATTACTGTGTGATCTTCTTTGTTGCTTGTTTTTAATTATGCTCTGTAAGGTGTCCTTGAGAGCTTTGAAGGGCGCCCATAAATAAATGCATTATTAATATTATTATTATGTTTCAAACGTCCAATGTGTAAATAATGTTAATTTTGAATTAATTATAAGTAAAATTATTGATTTTATGGTTTTAACTCGTAAAATGACTATGTGTGGAGCTTGTTTGTCACACGCTTTGTCATTGAAAAAGACATATATAATAATAATTGTTAAAATATCATATGGAAATGTAATTTACTACAGAATATAAATATGGTGAGCAAAAACAATATGCATTTGTTTTGGTCCTTAGATCAGTTTTAATACAATAAATGTATTCCATTAATTAGGCACAACTTTAATAAAACAAAAAACCTGGACGCTGCCCAGTATGCAATTACTCTGGCGATTCTATCAGTTAAATAGTATGTACGGTCTACGGTTTCATCATCATGAATTTAAAAAGGTGTACATTCAATACAGTATACCCAGAAGACCCTGCTGTTGTTTTGATGTAAAACACTAGCTCAAAAACAAGCGAGGGATCATACTTTGATATGAAATGCAAATGGAAATCTCCGACTACAGGGACTTGAACTGCTCCATTGCTCCACTGTGGAGAACATCGCTGCTTTTCCAAAGAATCAGAGGATAGACAGATGGCGTGGGAAGTATTGAGATCAGAAAGCTCCTCGGCGCATTGAAATGGTAAACAAAGCTCACCAAATACTACATGTCAAAAGCCAATCATCTCTCTCTTGTAAAGCCCATTAGTTATTGCAAGTTGAATACATTAACATATACAGTATGCTGCAGAATTGTTCAGATTTTTAATGTATGATATTTACAGAAAAAAAATCCCTGTTGGATGAGTTCTAATCGTATGTAAGAGAATCAACTGTGTCATGAATGTATAATATTATACATTAATACAGTTTTTTTTTATATAATCTGTTGGACGGTTCGGGAATATATTCAACAACACAGCAGGTAGCAAATGTCTGTGCATACTAATAAGGTGAGAACGATCTCCATATCAAGCACATGAGGGGTGAGGGGTAATGAGATCGGAAGGTCTTAATTGAAGAGAACATATCGGGCATTTGTTGTTTTTCTTTGATTCATTAGCAGTAGCCAACTTTATTGAGATGCAATGTGAGGTAATAATAAGGGATTTTCCAGTAGCTTTTCGAATAAACCGTACACATGTAAGCTGGTTTGCTTGGGGGTATGCCAGAGGACCAACATGCCAAAATGAGTCTGTAACACAGAGACTGTATGAGGGCTTCAGGTTATTTAATTCCCTCCGTGTTCGCCATATTTGAGGTCCAAGGCGCTTCAGCTGCAATGGGCTGTGAGGGCTATTAAGTGATTTCCTAGCTCTAAAGTAAAACCAACAATGGATGTATTATATTATACTGACAACTATATCAATATAATAATTGTGGTAATAAGTGGACACCATTTTGTCCATCTTTAGAGCTTTCTATTTTGAACTGGCCGCACATTAGCCACATCATATCATAATATATAGCTCAATTTAACAGTCGAATCATATATTTTTATTTGTCTCACTGAAATGTAACCTTTTGCATCACTTTGTCAAATTATTTTTTAAATGTACAATGTTGACACAGCTTTGTTGATAGTGCTGATGTTTGAAAGAAAAGTATTAACCACTCCAGAAAGGAGTTAAAGTTAATAAATGAGCTGAAATACATATATATATATTTTCGAATAAACAGTTTAAATGTAGAGTTTATTTAATGTATTGGTTGTGTAAGCTTGTTAGGTGGTTCGTATTGTAACCTAACGTGAGTTGAATGTTACAATAGCTGGTAATTACCAACCAACAATGTATTTATTGTAATTGTATCCAACTCTATGTGTACATTGCTTTTTTCAATTCTCAGTTGTAACACTTACATTAAAACAATATGCACGTCCACACCAAAACAATCTTATGTTCTCAATTATTCTTCGTCTGGTTGCTGTATGTGTTGACATTAATTGTGCCGAAGCCATTTCTACAATGAACACTGAAAGTGCCGGAGGTTGTAGGCCAGTTGAGATGTGATGCAACCGTGATGGTCAATGTGCAAATGGCAGACAGGGGCATTCAATAAATGGTACCTGGCATTAGAGGCGATGTAGACGTGGCAGGGATCTCGCTCCACAGCCGCTCAGCAATCAGGGCTGATTTGTGAGATTGAGAGCGAGCAGTAAATGTTGATGGCTCATTTGCTCGTTGATGGATAATTGTGGCTATTAACAACATGACACTGGTCTCACCTTTCTTATAAGATTCTTCGTCACAGTGTTAATGGTTTCCTCTGGTTCGTGTCCTTGCATTCATTATTAGAAGCACTTTCCTGTTGTATTCCTTAATGGTTTGAAACTCCGGTAGTGCCATACATCTTCTTAAGGTGTCTACATTCTGCAGTTTAATTGTGCTCAAAACACAGGACACTTTATAGTGATACAAATTCCTGGCTTAACTAAACATATTCATTTATGTTCTTATATTTTTGTCTGTTGCAGAGGGAACGTTTTTACAGCAGCAAATATACTTCACAATTGGAATTACTGGGGACAGAAAGAGAGGCAGCGATGGAGCATCTATAAGCACACAATGCCTCTACGCTTCCTCTGGTCCCTGGAGGCAGCAGCATGAATTAATACAATATACCTTATTGTGCTTTGAAGCTTAAACTTTATATTTCAACCTTCAAATCTGCCTCCTCATCCCACGGGACAAATGGTCACACAAACCTCACAGTGTTACATAAATATTTTTTATAATGAATATTCTAATGTACTCGGCTTTGTTTTATATTCAACGGGGGGTCAGTGTTACCCATTTTTCAAAGAGAAGGAATTTAGCTAATTAGCTGTGGCCCTTTTGTTACGCACTCATTAAAATGAATTCAAACTTTATTTTATTTGCATAACTCGTTCGGATTATACAAACACATATACAAAGAATCAAATTCACATTGTGCTTGATTAATAAGAGTCTCTGGACGGGAAACAAATGAAAGGCTTTTCCTCTTTATTTGAAGATGTTGTTTTTGCAAAATGATTTGCTTTTTGGGCACATATCCAAGTGGTTGTCACATGGGAGATACATGTGCTAAGTCGCTTTGCTTGTCGACAAAGATTGCTTGTGTCAAAATCGGGTTTGATAGATGACAGAACTCCAAAGTGAATCCGGTGCATCTTGAGTAATTGGGCTTTCGGAAACAGCTGAGTCAGTGTAAAGGTGCACTCTCACATGTAACAAAGAAACAACCCATCCTTTATGAGGTCTTCCTACTGCAGAGAAAGCCCTCAGGCTGTGCTGTTCTTCAAAGAACATCGTGATGAGGTTTCTAAGGAATCCATTATGAGCTCAGTGAACTGTCAATGATCATAATAATCACCATCCTTCACCAGTGTGTTTAACTGCAGTGATGGTATGCTTAAGTTTAGATTCCAACTGGACCCCATCCTGGCTTTTGAATAAAGTTTAGCTATCAAAAACCTGTGATGCCATGGCTGTCAATCCAACAGAAAACTTAAGAGGAAATGAGATTTCCATGCAGGATTTGGATTGTACTTAGGAGGCTCAAGAAGCTTAGAGGTAATGTATAGGGGAAATTCATTTTTAAATTACATTACATACATTTAAACAGGGTAAAGGCAGGGCTTGGAATTGAACCAATGAGGGGTGGATACTATCATGGGTTGATTGAGCAAACATAAATGAGCTAATCACACAAAGTGCTAAACTTCCTCTAAATCCAAAGTTGTCGATATTTGACCTAATGGCATAGAAATAAGAAACGCATCAAAACATGTGTGTAATGTATCCTCTGTGAATTAATATTGCTGGATATCTTTGAAATTGGTTGATGTGGCCAGGGAAAAGAAAGTTTGGGGCTCTCTGCTGGAACTGCTACCTCCGTGACCCGACCACGGATAAGCGGGAGAAGATGGATGGATGGATGGATGGATCTTTGAAATGTTCCATACTCCAAAACATCAATTGATGTTGACGTGGATTTAATACTGAATACAATTAAAATGACATCCATTATAAGCCTTACAATGGTGTCTATTGTGCTCCTACTTTCTGCCAAAAGCAGCTCAATAAATGACAGCTTGCATTTATCTTGCTAAGAAGTTTAGATTGGAAGTCCTGCCTCTCGATGTAAAGCTAACATTTGAAGTTGTTTGGCTCTGGATTCTTTCCCCATGTGGCCCTAATTCTGCTTCAGAATAGTATCCACCCAGATGCCCCACTGAACGGCAGAACTTCTTCATGAAATACAACCGTATTTATATCATTAAGCCGAGGAAAAGAAATAGCATTGCTTTTCTGGGGTCAAATTATCCTCAGGAGCCACTGTTTATCATATCCGTCCTTCCTCGCTCACTTAATGAGAAATACGTCTTCCAAAAGTTCACATTACAAATATCATTGTGAGCTAATGTCTTCTCAGACTGCTTGGTGATGTATTTGTCGACTGGCTGCCTCCAGACAGAGTATAGGAAATGTAGGACATGTCACAGAGGTCGACTACCCCTCCCCACCCTCATTCTCTTTCTCTAATGACTTTTTAAGTCACATTGAAAGCTATGAAATTACAGTTTCATTCCATTTCATTGTGTAAATTAACCGAAAAATAAATCAGACAGTGTGCTTTGCTTGTTCCAATACAAACCTCCCTGCAGGTATAACTTCCTCTCCTTTGAATGCGTTGAACTATCAAAATCAATCAGCGCTGTGATATTTTACACTGATATGGAAATCAAGCGTAATGAAATACATTTTCAGACACTGGTACTTCCATTTGATTTTTTTTTACATTTCATAGACAATCGTTCAGATCCAGATCAATGATCAGAATCAAAGAGGCAATTACATTTATGAAACACTCGTTCCAATCTATGTCTGTGGCTAATTCATTACAAATTGAAAGAGTGTTGTTTATCTACTCTTCTGTGGTGACATGTGCAATATAATTGCGAGCCACTTCATGGGAGCTCTCCAAATCTTCCCAGACAGATGACATTTTTGTTGCCTCTATTGGTCTGTGCCAATTCCTTTCATTCTCAGTTTAAGCCTGCCTTTTCTTTATTGCTTGACAGTTTATTGATGTTTCGCAACAGCTGTTATGACATGTATTAATTCTGTGCTTGAAAGAAAACCAGCCTTCCCAGTGAAATAGCATTTTGCTTTGGATGTAATGAAAATATGTCGTGCAAGAGGGCACCAATCCGAACTTCACCTTCACACCAAGGATATCTGAAGGGCACTTATACCATAACAGCGCTTTGTAACTTCGGTTTAATTATTATTTCGCAACGACTGAGTTGTTTGGCAGTGTGCTGGAGGAAAATAGCTTAATAAATGCGGTGCTGTTGTTTTATTTGAGTTTTTCTTCCAGGGGATCATGGGAGATCATGACACAAATATTGTTTGTGTTTCCGAGGCCAACAGAAAACTCCCTGGAGTTAATTTACCTCGGTGTAGCAGCCAACCCCCACTGTGGTGACTCACCTTTAGCACCGTACAGATTAGGCTCAGAAGGAGACTTGGCTACAAAAATACTCTCTTTGAGAAACACATCAGTGAAAGAAAACAACTTACGAAGCAGACTGAGAGTTTAACTCAGTAGGAATGTTGATATCTGGGCGAAAACATACTCGTCTTGGACCGGGATCCATAGCCACCAAGTGTTGGCAACGGAAGATTAACACGAGCCAAGCACATCATCATTTGGCTGGTAGGTGTTACTATATTGAATTGGTATTTACAGAGCAGGTGTTTGGAAATGGTTCTGATGGCTGTCATCAGGTGACAATTACTGGACTGGGAATTATTGAATACAAAGCATTCGTGTAGTTCTTTACCGCAAATTGTATTCATCCTCAGTTATTAGATTCACCTCAAAAACAAACCCAACATATACATGCTCAATCCCCAACAATTGGTTTTTACATTAGTTTTGGAATGGACTTAGCTTAACAACATTTGGTATGTTTAAACAATAGCTGTTGTGCCCATGTGGACAATGATGATTCATTTGCAGAAGCGTTGTTGGAATACAACTAATATTCATCACATTATTAGCACCACAAAGCCTCTCAGAATGTAGGCCATACGTGTTGGTTAGGTCAACAAAGCATGTGACTTTGCATCCCCTTTCCTAGCAACTATAAATGTTGGTGTTGTTCTTTGTATGACCCACATGTTTCCTTAATAATATACATATATTTATAATTATGTATACTAGGGGTGCACCGAATGGGTAATTCTTGGCCGAAACCGATACCGAAAATAGGAAACAGTTGGCCGAAAACCGAATGCCGAAAGGCCGAAAATGATTAATAGAAATATATATATATATTTGGCAGCCAACATGTCTGCCGCTTGGAGATATTTCAAATTTATCAGAGTGAGAGGCGCGGATTGCGATTTGTAAAACGTGTTCAGCTGACATTTCTCGAGGGGGTGTAACTGCAAAGACTTTCACCACTTCGGGATTACTCCACCACTTGAAATCAAAACACCCGGACAAATATGCGGAGTATGATTAACGTAACCCTGTTCTCTGACATTCGGTGATATATTTTCGGTACTAAAAAAGATTTTTCGGCCGATAATTTTCGGTGGCCGAATATTCGGTGCATCCCTAATGTATACTGAGAAAATATGAATCACAAAGACAAAATGACTGCTGTAAAAAGTCTTTAGATTTGCATATTACGGTATTTGCAAATAATTGACAAAAATAGTATTAGTTCTCATATCCATTGTCAACCCTGAACTAAAAACAGGATATTTGTATTTCTAACTGCTTGTAACTAAACCCTTTGCCTCCATTACCCACTGTGGGTCGCTCTAACATGGGTCGTTTGTCATACAAAACCCAATAGTGTCCCTACTTTAAATTAGAACACTTTGACTAATGGCAGAGAGGGAAATGTAACATGCTGCCTATTGATGTACAGGAAGAGTAAAAAAAGTGCATGTAATGATCCAGAAATTCCCATTTCGGAGAGGACACCCACAAATATCTTTAGATGTCCCCCCGAAGTTCAATTTGAAACTTTATGCCCAGTGTGTGCCACATAAGCCATATTAAATGCCTTGTCAAATTGAAGTTGACTTTTCATGCAATGAAGGGAAATGGCCATTTGGAACAGAAACTCGTTATTGGAGGTAATATTAAAAGCAATCCATTCTAATCTGTGTGATAAGAGGTCTGTGGCCTTTTTCAAAACCTACCGCACGAGAACCAATAAAAAGGAAGCACTTGGATATATTACAGAATCAATATCATATTTAAAGTGCTCATACAAATGTTGTGTATTGTTTTATATTAACAACCAGGAGCTGGGAGATAAAGTTATATCACCCATGGCGTATACGATCATTTCTACTCGCAATGACAATCATGCAGTGTTAAGCTTATTCCAAATGGGAACACCATAAATGTAAGTAAGGAGAGAAAGCACGTTATTCAGACTTTAATTTCAATACTGAGTGGGTGCAAATACAGACTGCAATAACAACCAGGCTTTTAAAAGCAGCATTCTTTGTTTACAGGACATTTGGTGCAATATGAGTGTTTAAGGATGTGTTGAAATTGGTTTTGAAGTAAGTATTCATTAACCGCAATAAATCACAAGAGATGTGGTGCAAAAGGGGCACAGACTGTGTGAGAAAAAGGAGGTGAGATGCTTCTTGGCAAACACAAGGACATCTGGAGTGTAGCAGCTGACCGACAGTTGATTTTCACCTCACGCCACATGGTGAGATCTGGATAGATTTTTCAGCAGTTTAGCTGTTTCGGGCCATATTGCTTCTGTGAAATTAAATCGAACCATGTTTGTTTTGTGTGCAGCCCCAAAATCCATGTTATTTAATAAAGTGTATTTCTCTATGCCTTTTTACAAATAACATTTCTTCTTTTTGATGTAAATTGAGCTGTAAGCTTCCTTGTCTCACTCCCCAGTAAACTTATTTAACCTTCATCCTCTTTGATCATGTTCTCTCCGCAGTAGGAGGCCTTGGTGGCTTCTCTGACCGCGCTGTGCAGCGACTAATGATCAGAACTTCTTTAAATAACGTTAGAAATCCCTTGCTTATTATTTCTCCCTCTGTTCTCCCATTCTATAATGACAAATCTTAGACCTTCAGAGTATACACAATTATTATTCCTTTTTTCTCCCCCTGCTCATTGAGACGTTTCCTGGGTTGTTTGATGAGTGAATCCTCTGGTCTTTTTCCATTGTACCTCTAAAATAAAGCACCATTTAAATTAGGGTCAGCTTAGTCTCTCATTTCTCGCACAGTATATTCCTCCCTCCCTCTTCAAGGAGGTACAGTTTCTAGTTCAGAAAATGTACTCCGCCGCTACCTACTGTTTGTTTTCTTTTTCTAATCTTCTTGCAAACTCTAATCCAAGCCCTTTGAGCCCTTTGAGCTTCGCTAACTTTTCTTCTTGTTTTTTCCTTTGCCCAGCAGTTACTCACAGACTGCTGATGGAGGTCATGCACACAGGTTTGTTTTCAGGGCTTGCCTTATGGTGGCTGACAGGGGCAAATGCACATACCAATTTCAGTAGGAGAAATGTGCTGCATTTAAAAAATTTTAAAAAATGCAGATACAAAAAAAAACATTGCCACCACACCCAAATTAGGAGTGTGCAATTAATCATATTTTAATCACAATTACGATTTTGGCCTGCACAGTGCACTGTAACATATTTTATCTAATTTATTTTAGTCTAATTTAGTTGTATGTATATATGTTTAGTAGCTTGTGGAAGTGCGCTCCAAAATATTTGTTAATCTTGTTTATTGATATTTATTATTTTGATATTATTTATTTAAATGTAGATGTTTATTTATTTTTGTTTAGTTTTTTCATTTGAATTATACGTTCAGGTTAATCAACAGTTAAAAAGATACTGTTCAAATTAGTATTTGTTTTAAAGTTAAATTAATGGATGTTTTCAAAGTGAATGAATAATCGTATTTAATAATCGTGATATCAATTATTGACCAAAACAATCGTGATTATGATTACTACATATTCCGAAATATCTCTACCAACTTGTCAACATGTGTGCAGCAATTAGGGGTTATACATTTGGCCAGCAATCACTGTCACCTGAAACCTAAAATATAAGTTTTATTGGCTTATTTTTACAATGTGATTAAATGATTCCTTCCAATATTATTGCAGTTTTTGCTGACGTTGCTAACCTAGTCATTTCAGATACACTGATACAACACTTACACAAATGAAACAGACTAATTCTGCGCTCCAGTCTAAAATATATTCTGAAATGAGCCCTTCTTTTCAATGCATCACTTCAACAATTTGTCCTCCAATAAAAGCAGAAAAGACAAAACATGTAATCTCCAAAACACAAAATTAACAGTGTTGGAATATTAAGGCACTCCAGAGCTGTGTATTGGTGAAGTGGATGATTGTTTGCACAAAGATAACAGTTATAATGTCAAAACTAGGCATCACAAGTTCCGACTCCCACCATTTCAAAGAGAACACTTCTAAAAAGTTCAACTGACAAACCTTTTTGAACGATTTATTTTAGCACAGCACATATAAAAAAGGTGTTTAGTTTAGCATGTGACAGACAGTTATTTTCTCTTCTCCCCAAGCACACATTTGAAACTTCATGCTGTTCACTCTATCAAGATTTCTTCTCACCCTCTTTCAGCTCTGAAGTTTTTGAGTCTTCTTTCAAGTGAGGAGAGTTGTATTTTGGGAAGTTTGGGTTTGGGTGTGCGTGTTTGTGTGTGTTCGTACGCGTGCAATGTTTAGTCCATGGATCTATAAGCATGTCCCTTCCATATCTTCTTTTCACAGACAAGGTCTCTGTGGAAGACAGATCTCCTCTTTCCTGCTGTGCCTCCCCAAACTGTCGTCTAGTCTTTCCAATTTCCTCCCTAAAGGCCAACAAGAACACATTTCACAAATCTGAGAGAGACCCAGCTCATTTATCCCCTGCCTCGGCGTCCATACTCTTAATTTACACTGGCCATCTTTAACATCTCCCTTTCATGTTTTTTATCTATCAAAAGCAGAGTCGCCATACTGTGTATGCATGCAGCCACATTACATGAAGCATCGTTCCATTTTCCTTTACAACACGCGGGGGTTTAAATTTCCTTTTCTCCTTATCACTCATCCAGTCGGTGTAAAGAAGTCACCTGGCTCGTTTCTGCATGACGCTGTATTTCTCAGCTGCTGCACTTGCAAGTAGGAAAGTACATCAGTGTTCACCAACTAATGGTGTCAGAAAGGTTTTCTCCAGTGGGCTGAATTGCAAATAAAGCAAATCCTGTACACTTATAAGCCTTGCCAACAGTTTTGGAGGCGTTTTTCCAAATGATGTTACATGTTGAAAGACCTACACACTCTGCCAGATGTGAGGGCAGCAGGAGAAGAAAGTGTGAGGTTAAACGCTCCGAGTTTACCATACACTCAATGAGTCAGGGGGCCACCTGTGATGTGACTGCCCAAGCAGGCCTAGTCTAAATGGGAGAAAAACACGACACGGGTCACTTCACGGGGGTACGTTAATCATACATGACTGCCCAGGTAGCATGATGGGAAACAAATAGAGTGTCATTTCTCACCGGGAGACTCAGCGTCACGAGACAAGCGGCGCTCTGGCCTTACACCAGAGTTCTGGCGCGCTTCACGAGCCAAGCGCGACGTGACAGACAGAACACATAGGAGAGGACGTTGATAAATGGCCGGGGTAATGTTTCCCTTTGCAAAAATCCAGAGGACATCATTATCTGGAACTTGGTGACATTGCAGCAGATAGGGAGACGGTAAAGTCAAAACATAACTTAATTTCCTGCTAATTACTGGAACTGTGCGCAGGCTAAAGCGCCACATCCACGCAGGGATGGCTGTTACGATCCCAGACACTTAAGATGTAGGACCCAAATGCAAGACCCGGGAGACAGAGGTAAAGTATTTGTTGGATACTTTATTTTCCAAAACAGCAAAAATGAAAATGCTCACGCAGTGAGGAATCAAAAATCAAAGAGTTCCAAGAGTATAGACCTAACATGACAATAGACAAGAAACGATACGCATTGACCTAACATGACAAGACGAACTGACACTGAACACTGGGAGACAGGGGAATTTAAACACAGGGTAACAAGGCACAGGTGGGAACAATCAGGGACGGGGCTGACACTGATGGGCACAGTAGACACACGAGGAGTGACAGGTGAAAACAATCAGGGAATTAGACACACCAGGGAACTAACGACAGACATGAAAAACACAGGGAAAAGGACCAGACAATAACCCAGGAGGAAAAACATGACGGCAAACACCCAAACCTAGACAGACAACACTAAAACCCGTGACATAAATCTGGGGGTGTGACAGAACCCCCCCCTCAAGGGACGGATCCCAGACGTCCCAAAAAACAAAGTCCAGCAGGGTGGGTGGAGGGGGTCCGGAGGACGGGTCTTGGGCAGACGGCCCGGGGGCAAGGCAGAGTTCAAAAAGGGGGTCTTGGGCGGACGGCCCGGGGGCAAGGCAGAGTTCAAAAAGGGGGTCTTGGGCGGACGGCCCGGGGGCAAGGCAGAGTTCAAAAGGGGGTCTCGGGCGGACGGCCCGGGGGCAAGGCAGAGTTCGAGGAGGGGCGAAGACCACAGTTCTCGGTGTTGACCGGACAGGAACCGGAGCCGGTGGAACGGGTGTTAGCAAGATTCTCCACGGAAGAGGACAAGGAGTTGGCAGGAACCCCGGCGATACAGGTGATGTCGAGGCCTCCAATGAAACAGGACATGGGATTGGCAGCGCCCCCGGTAAAAGAGTAGTCGGCGGGACCCCCAACGGGACAGGACACAGGGCCGGCAGGACCCCCGGCAGAAGAGTAGTCGGCGGGGTCTCCAACGGCACAGGACATAGGGCTGGCAGGACCCCCGGCAGTAGAGTAGTCGGCGGGCCCTCCAGTGGCACAGGACATAGGGCTGGCAGGACCCCCGGCAGGAGAGTAGTCGGCGGGACCTCCAACGGCACAGAACATAGAGTTGGCAGGACCCCCGGCAGAAGAGTAGTCGGCGGGGCCTCCAACGGCACAGGACATAGGGTTGGCAGGACTCCCGGCAGAATAGTAGTCGGCGGGGCCTCCAACGGCACAGGACATAGGGTTGGCAGGACCCCCGGCAGAAGAGTAGTCGGCGGGGCCTCCAACGGCACAGGACATAGAGTTGGCAGGACCCCTGGCAGAAGAGTAGTCGGCGGGGCCTCCAACGGCACAGGACATAGAGTTGGCAGGACCCCCAACGGACCTCCAACGGTACAAGAGTAGGGACTTGAGTGGAGACTCGAGAGGAAACTTGAGAGTTGACTTGAGAGATGACTTGAGAGGGATCATGAGCGGGAACTTGAACGGAGACTTGAGAGGAGACTCGAGAGGAGACTCGAGAGGTGACTCGAGAAGTGACTCGAGAGGTGACTTGAGAGGGAACTCGAGAGGTGACTCGTGAGGTGACTTGAGAGGGAACTCGAGAAGAGAATTGAGAGTTGACTTGAGAGATGACTTGAGAGCGGACTCGAGAGGAGACTTGAGAGGTGACTTGAGAGGGAACTCGAGAAGAAACTTGAGAGATGACTTGAGAGGGGACTGGAGAAGAGACTCGTGAGGTGAATTGAGAGGGAACTCGAGAAGAGACTTGAGAGTTGACTTGAGAGGTGACTTGAGAGCGGACTCGAGAGGAGACTTGAGAGGTGACCTGAGAGGGAACTCGAGAGGAGCCTTGAGAGGGCTCTCGAGAGGTGACTTGAGAGGGAACTCGAGAGGAGACTTGAGAGATGGCTTGAGAGGGGACTAGAGAAGAGACTTGAGAGGGGACTGGAGAAGAGACTTGAGAGGGGACTCGAGAGGGAACTCGAGAGGTGACTTGAGAGGGAACTCGAGAGGTGACTTCAGAGGGAACTCGAGAGGGGACTTGAGAAGTGTCTCGAAAGGAGACTCGAGAGGGAACTCAAGAGGGAACTTGAGAGATGTCTCGAGAGGAGACTTGAGAGGTGACTTGAGAGGTGACTTGAGAGGGAACTTGAACGGAGACTTGAGAGGGGACTTGAGAAGGGACTCGAGAGGAGACTCGAGAGAAGACTTGAGAGGGGACTTGAGAAGGGACTCGAGAGGAGACTCGAGAGAGGGCTTGAGAGGGAACTTGAGAGGAGACTTGAGAGGTGACTCGAGAGGGGACTTGAGAGGGGACTCGAGAGGGAACTCGAGAGGTGACTTGAGAGGTGACTCGAGAGGGAACTTGAGAGGGGACTCGAGAGGGAACTCGAGAGGAGACTTGAGAGGGGACTTGAGAGGGAACTTGAGAGGGAACTCGAGAGGAGACTTGAGAGATGACTTGAGAGGAGACTTGAGAGGAGACTTGAGAGGGGACTTGAGAGGGGACTTGAGAGGGAACTCGAGAGGAGACTTGAGACATGACTGTAAGGTCCGGAGCTGAAGCAGGGGCGATGGCTGCTGGGGCCGGCACTGGAGCCGGAACCATGGCTGCTGGGCGCGGAGCGGAAGCCTGGACCCTGGCTGTGTAAACCAGGTAATGGAGTATGGAAGCATGGATGCGTGGGCCAGTACTGGTGCATGGATCCATGGCCTTGTGGGCCGGTTCTGGAGCAGGGACCATGGCTGCTGGGGCCGGCACTGGAGCCGGAACCATGACTGCCGGGCGGAACACGGGTCCTTGGCTGTGTGGGATGGTACTGGAGCAAGGTACCATGGCTATGTGGGATGGTACTGGAGCACAGAACCATGGCTGTTGGGTCCGGCGCTGGAGCCGGAACCATGGCTGTTGGGCGCGGAACCCTGGCCTTGCGTCTCTTAGGAGTGTTTTGGAGGCTTCGTGGACCTCCAAACGCCAGACCAGACCCCAAGAAAGGGTCAGAAAATGAGGACTGGCTCTCAGGGCTACGTGAAAAAATCTTAAGCCACTCGGGCAACAAGCTCCAGAGCCAGGGCTTGCGAGCAACCTCCTGACGTGCCTCCTTCAACGCAGCCTCTCTACCCCGTCTAGATGAGGCGCCTTTCCACGTATGAAAAATATACTCCAGAGAATATCCAAGACGTTCCGCCTGTAGCATCAAAAGGTCTGCTGGGTCCATATTTGGTCAGTTCGTTCTGTTACGATCCCAGACACTTAAGATGTAGGACCCAAATGCAAGACCCGGGAGACAGAGGTAAAGTATTTGTTGGATACTTAATTTGCCAAAACAGCAAAAATTAAAACGCTCACGCAGTGAGGAATCAAAAATCAAAGAGTTCCAAGAGCATAGACCTAACATGACAATAGACAAGAAACGATACGCATTGACCTGAACATGACAAGAGACAAGACGAACTGACACTGAACACTGGGAGACAGGGGAATTTAAACACAGGGTAACAAGGCACAGGTGGGAACAATCAGGGGCGGGGCTGACACTGATGGGCACAGGAGACACACGAGGAGTGTAAGGTGAAAACAATCAGGGAATCAGACACACCAGGGAACTAACGACAGACATGAAAAACACAGGGAAAAGGACCAGACAATAACCAAGGAGGAAAAACATGACAGCAAACACCCAAACCTAGACAGACAACACTAAAACCCGTGACATAAACCTGGGGGTGTGACAATGGCACAAGTTCACATCCTTTACTCAAGTGGAAGTACAGATACTCATGTTTAAAAATAATCTTGTAAAGGTAGAAGTACCGACAAAACGTATTTACTTAAGCAAAAGTAAAGGAGTATGGGCTTTGAAATGTAATTCAGTAAAAAGTACCCATAACTAGCAGCTGTTTTAACTGACCTCCCATTGTTAATAGAACAATAATGTCATTGTTAGCTAATGAATGTTTCCATGCTGAACAACGGCAACATGACAACGTTTTAATTGGTCCCTCTTCTCTAGAGAAGACCAGGAAATGATGGATACTCGGATCATGTAACGCAATGACTCTAAATAATAATGATCACGCCACCAAACACTGATTAAAACTAAAGTAACCAGCCTGTTTTGAAAATGTAAGAAGTAGAAAGTACAGGTATTTGTGTTAAAAGTGTAAGAAGTAAAAGTACAAAGTCGTCAGAAAAATAAGTAGTGGAGTAAAGTACTGATACCAGAAAAATGTACTTAAGTACAGTAACAAATTATTTGTACTCCACTACTTCCCAACTTTGCATTCACGTCAATATCGCTCATAAATATCTCGAAAATTAACACCACTGATTAGCCTTGAATTGCTGCTGTTGAAAGTGTCATTTATCTAAGGGACAGAATGAAAACCTATTCTTGTCTCGACTGTCGATTGTAACATTGCTTTCTTATCCATTGCAGATTTGTTATAGCATGAGGCGCTGCTCAGGAGATATATATATAATCTCTATGGATGAATATAAAGAGGTGATTCTGATCCACACATCTGAAACAACAAGGCCCTGGATCAGATTACAAATTGGGGGTAAATTAAGCTTGACTTCCTGTAATCTAATGCTATTTAATCAACTGCAGTTCAAATCCATACAATCCTTTAGCTAATAAGGTAAACTATAGCGTCCATAATCATGTAAATTATCTTGATTAATCGTTATTACCATTCAAGTTTTATGCCATTTTGCTCTTATAAGAGATTAATTTTTTTCACCAGTGCCAAGTGACTTATCCACCAAGGTGAAACTTCAATAACTATTACCTGAATTCTTACAATTTTGCCATCAAAATGAGAGAAGGCTTGTAACTCTCAGTTGTTGTGTGGTCTGCACATCTGCTGCAGGGTAAATGACTGTGTGCAGTTAGGATGTAAAACACAGTCACTTTCATGGCTCACTATCGTGGAACAAGTGAGCGGTTTGCTTCATCAGCAGGAAAGTTCCAGCTGGAGTAACTTTGCAGAGTCAGTACGTGTGGCTGTCGACAGCGCAGTGTGCTGCAGGTAACATGAGGTAAAGGATGGTGAAAGATAAAAGCCTTATGATGCAAATTATAATTAAAGTCGATTGACATAACCAAATCCAACTTTCTTTTATAACTAAAAACTCTTCCATTATGTATGTGGATTCAGCACAGAGTGGAAGTATAAGATCCAAAAAAAAATGTTTTAATAAAATAATGTAAGCAATATGTAAACAGTGTTGACAGGAGCCAACATGAATGAGTAATGAGTAGGAACGTTATCAGTATTGAGCGAACTGGATCCATACGATACGGCTATTGTGTTCCTTCCAACCTGATCCCAGAAACACGAATCCTATTCAACAAACAGGCACCACTGAGCCAATATTCCGTCTCTTTTGCAGATGGATTTATGTAGTAAAATGTCTGTAATCTATTGAGTGTTCCCATCCCTACTGGTTCAGTATCTTGTCTTACTGAAAACATAGATAGGGAATTAATTATTGAGTTTTTCTGTTGACCTTCTTTAAGGTCTCGATAGTGGAATATTACAGAAAACGACATAACATGCTTCCACTCACAAAGATTTCACAGCATACACTATTGGTGGTGATAGCTATTGATTTCTCCTTGCAGTCTTGTATTACTCTTTTCCATAGTTACAACCCTGGCCTTTTCAGTCAATCCCGGGAAACTTTTTAATTCCATTAAGTGTATCTCTCAGCTGAAGGGCTTGACAATCAATACTTAACCAGACCGTGAAAGTGACCAGACTCGTTGGAACAAATATGATCTTACCGGTCATACTTTTAATTCATTCTCTTTCCTTTGTTTTCAAAAGCCCACTGCATGTTGGCCCGTGGTAGCTGCCTGTCAATGTCTGTCTATGGCGGCAGATTCAGACCTGGAGGCATTGTAGCTTGATCCATAGCGTGACTGGGGTCAACCTGAGGGAGACAGGTGTCAGGGGGACCAACAGGTCCCATGTGGGTAGGGGTTCACCACTAATGCCCCGAGGGCTCCTTTGTGAGAAGCGACAGGAGGGGAAGAGGCGGGCTGAATACTGATGATGTCAGAGACTGTGTTGAAGCAGCAGGTGGTCAGGGAAAAGGAGGGCATGCAATATTCTATGTGTTTATTTATCACTCTGATCGCAAAACTGTGTGCATCATTTTAAACAAAGATTAAACACAGCAAATTTTGACTTGCCGAAACCTGCAAGACTTTTTTTTAATTAGAGCAGGCATGTAGAGAGAATATAATTTAGGTGCTTATCAGCTCAATGCAGCTGGATACAGCAAATTTATCACAGCTGCTCTCATCTCCTTGATAAGGTGTTCTTCCTCGGCCTGGTGTATATTCAAATAAGACACTGAGTGAATCGCAGTGAGCTGTCTGACAGATTGTTGTTACCAACAGAGTAGAACAAGCAAACTGTGAGTCATTCTTCACACCCCTTCATACTCTGGAGAATACTCCTTTATTCTCTAACTTCCTGTGTCAATAACTACTTTCATCCCATCAGGAAATACTGCATTATGATTTGTGTAGCCTTGTGCCGGGGACATTGAAGAGCAGGGCTGCGAAGAAAGAGAAGGCTGTGACTGCAGGGTCATGGGTTGCAACATCCAATGTGTCATTTGGTGTAAAAGTGTCCTCGAGCAACACTGTGAACCCACAGGCTCCATTACTGTAGCAGTGTGAAGGTAGGACTGATTTCAGGGAGGCTTAAAGCCAAGTAGATAGGATTTTCACTTCTACAGACGAATTCCAAAGGTAAAACTGCTCTGGAGGCAGAAATGTCATTCCTGCTTAAATCAAATCACTGTGGATATAACTGTTGTGTGCTCTATGTTTAAGTGACATATAACTAGGGCTGAAAGGGGAAAGTTAGACATGACATACTGTATAATAAAGATTGAAGACAATGTGAAAGCTTATTGGCACGACATCCACGCTGGTGTGTCATGGCGTTTATATCCCTTTGGTATGTTAATATTGGTGTTTAAGTGGCTTCTGACTCATTGTGCATTTAAAGCTTATTCTATACTTCACTGTATGTACATTCCAGCTGAGGCGAGCCATGCAATAAGATGTTCAATACAAGTGAAAAGTCCAAATATGTTTTGGGGGAAACTTCTGGGTATTTCAAAGTGCAGTGCCATGTTATTATTGCTATTTCATATTCCATTACAATCCCACATTACGTGCGCCTGTTATTTATTAACTCTTGGGTACAGCTGTGCACGAGTAGGTGCAGCTTTTGCCGAGTTCCTCTGCTATCCCTCAGGCGAGTGAGGAATAAATCTGAAATATCCACTCAGGAGGGGAAGGTGAGGGAAATGAAAAAGATGGCACCTACAACTATTTTACAACGCTTTAGCATTGAGTTGGATTTTCAATTCATCATGGAAGAGGTGAAAATGTTGTTTATTTGAACTTTGTATGTAGTCTCTGAATTGAAAGCGTTTTAGAGTTTACTGTAAGTAGTTCCTTATAATTTCTGCTTTATCAAAAGTTGCCAGTTGTGCCAAATAGTTATCAGAGTATGAGTTTATATTTCTGGCTTCATTCTGATTATGTTGGCATAAGTTTGCAAGAAAACTTCATGCCTAAAATGTCAAACAAGTCTAGTTTCTTAGTGCCTTTCAAAACAACCCATTTGGCACATCTAAAAACAACTCGTTTTTTCTGAGACCCTCATGTCACATGACGGACACAGCCAACAATCCACTATGCCTTTCTCCTTCGGACATTTCGGAGCAGAGTGAATCTATCTTGCTACCCCTGCCTTTGCGACTGACATATTAGAGTCATTATTTGCATAACTGCAAGAAGCTACTTGTTAAGGAAACATGTCCGGGGAACTATTTTTAGGGGTCTATTATTGATTGTTTCTATGATATTTTCATAAATGATTCTCTGCGTAGTTTTAAATGCTTTATTATTCAACATGGTTTTACCTCAAAAGGCCCCTTTCCAGCACTTAAACGCCCACTTTCTCTCTTTATTTGGCAATGACAGTCAGATTGTCACACCTGTGCTGATATAAAAACTAAATTACATTACATCTATCTGAATTACCTACTTACATCAAATACATTACATGTAACAGGCTTAATCTCAAGCTATACAAATAAACATGACCTATTAAAGCCCTACGCATGAAGTGTATATTTGATTGACAAATACAGCAAGATCATTTTCATCTCTTTTACTGCACAGAGAGAGACATGTGACACGTTTGCACAGGCGTAGTCTTGGATTACATGAGAGTAATTCTATCATCCAGAGTGATGGGCATCTGACCTTCCCAGGTAATGTTGCTGCCATCTGGAGAGGCCGAGTGCTGGGACAGAAGGATTGC